>NC_089839.1:229332948-229635448 GCF_035609145.1 Eleutherodactylus coqui
TACGTTATACTGCAGGAGCGATCAAGCCATCGCATGTTAAAGTTCCCCAGGGGGACTTCAAAGTAAAGTTAAAAAAAAAAAAAAAAAATTTTTAATTGTAAAAAAATAAAAAGTTCTAAAAGCTTCAATCACCCCCCTTTTGCCATATCTATCATTAAAAAATCTAAATTGTAAAATAAAAATACATATTTGGTATCGCCGCGTCCGTAAAAGTCCGATCTATCAAAGTAGTGCATTATTTTTCCCGCACGGTGAACGTCGTCCGGAAAAAAAAAATAAAGAACGCCAAAAATGCACTTTTTTAGTTACCCTGTCTCCCAGAAAAAATGCAATAAAAAGGGATCAAAAAGTCGTATGTATTCCAAATTGATACTATCGGAAACTACAGGAAATCCCGCAAAAAATGAGCCCTTGCTCAACTACGTCGACGGAAAAATAAAAACGTTATTGCGCGCACAAAATGACCACAGAAAATAATTGAAAAAAATTAAATGTCTTTGAAAGAAAAAAAAGAAAAAATAGTATAGTAAGAAAAAACCTACAAGTTTGGTATCGTAGTAATCGTACCGACCCATAGAATAAAGTTATCATGTCGCTTTTGTTGCCGTTTGTGCACCGTAGAAACAAAACGAACTAAAATACGGAGAAATGTCGTTTGTTTTTTCATTTTACTCAACTTAGAATTTTTTTTAAGTTTTTCAGTACATTAGATGGTACATTAAATAGTACCATTGAAAAATACAACTCGTCCCACAAAAAACAAGCCCTCATACAGTGATGTTGATGGATACATTTTTGACGGGGGGGGGGTTAGGAAAAAACAAAAATTGAAAGAAAAAGGGGCCGCGCCATTAAGGGGTTAATTATGTTATCTGACATTTAAACTTGTGTAAACAACAATCAGAACTTCCAAGTCCCAGGCTTAAAAGATGGAATCTGCAAACGTACAAATATGTAGATATAGTAACCGCAAGTGATTTTAAACACTGTTTTTCTAAAGAAAAAGGTGTAGTTTTTTGTAATGTTTGTCCTCTTAGGCCTCCTTCCCACGAGCGTGACGGGGTCCGCCGCGTAATATTACGCAGTGAAGCCCGTCACGGCGCCCCCCAGAGCCCACCACCGCCGCGTCACCGGCCGTGTCACGTGACGCGGCCGGCCGCGTCATTTGGCGTCATATGACGCGCGGCGGTGGGCGGGAAAGCGTTTTTTCACGCTATCTCCCGCTGGTTACAGCGGGAGATAGCGTGAACAGACGGCTTTATAGAGACCCTTGGAAATCAACACCATGCAGACGAGTGGTGATTGCTCATAGACTCATCAAAAGTTAAGGCCCATTTAGACGGGACGAATGTTGGGCCAACGATGGCTGACACTTGTCCCCGCACATACACATAGGATCCAACACTGATGTGAATGAAGCCAAACAGACTGGAAGAATACTCTACAACACACAAGTATTGCAGTGTATTATGGAGGTAGTGAGGCGGTGCAGTGGCGCTCCACTCAAAGGACTCAAACTTTGAAAAAAAAAATCCATCAATGACGTTCTAAAAAAAATCAAAAGTTAATAAAAAAACAAAAATCTATGTTTTCCTCCTGATTTTTTTTTTTTTTTTTTAAATAAAAAAAGGGGGGAGTGGGGTAGTTTCACAATTACAAGTTCTCCCAGTCTACAGGTTGGGGGATAACATTGATCGGTGGGGGTCCCATCGCTGAGGCACCTACTGATCTCAAGAACAGGATTCCCGTACCCCGCTCTCCTGTCACTGTGGGGTGGGGTGTATGGGGATGGGGGGTTCGCGTCTACACCTATGCAGTGACATCACTGTGAATGGAGCACTAACTAAGCCTATGCGGTCAGTGCTCCATTCATTTTAATAGGGCTGACGGAAATACCTGAGCAGGTGCGGCTCTGGATGGGGCAGCAGCCCACGTGTGTGATCAGCTCTCCATTCAGTCTCTGCAGTGAGGACAACGGGGGACAGGGGACCCCTATACTCAACATTAGCGGGGGTCTCAGCTGTGAGACTCCCACCAATCAGCAAGTTATCCCCCACCCTGTGGCTATCCTGTGGACGGGGAGAACATGTGGTACAACCTCCTTCAACATGGATTCGGTGCTGCTAATTATGTAACAACCTAAGGGCTCATGCCCACGAGCGTTGCGGGATACGTCTGTGGATTTACGCAGCGGAAGTACTGCGATTAAAAACAAAAAGTGCCTGCAAGTGATCACAGAATTCCTTGGTCTCCATTAATGCTATATTAATGGAGACCTCTTGCGGCAAATAGAACACGCCGCAATTTATTTCCGGCATGTGAGCATTGGCAGGCAGAAAGCCATTAGGCCTCATGTCCACAGAAAAATTATATTTAGCAAATCCGCACGTGAAAAATAACCGCAAATCCGCATCCCATAGGAAAGCATTGACCAGCCACGGTTAGGGCTAATGCCCATGGCCAGATTTCTGCCGTGTTTTACGCGGTGGAAATCCGCGGCGTTCTACCGCAGCTATTAGGTTCTATTCAACCGAATAGCTCAATGTTTGTGCTGCAGAATTCCGCAGCGTGAAAGAAACCGCAGCGTGCTCTAATTGCCGCAGGAATACTTGCTGCTGGCTTCCATTGTAGTCAATTGAAGCTAGCCATCACGCTATACTTCCACTGTAGTACAGCGTAAGTAACGCATGAATAAGCGTCCTCGCCCACTGCGTCATCCCGCACTGTACTGCGCATGCGTGGCAGTTCGAGGGTCAGGAATATCGCGGCAGATTAGGGACGGGAGTATGAAGATTTTGAGGGGTGCAGTGGCGGACTCCGCTGCGATATTCCACTAGCAGAGTCCGCCATGGGCATGACGCCTTAAATAGCTGCGGATGGTATTTTAAGTGATTTCCGGATTTAACGCATGTGAAAAAAAAACAAAACGCAAATCCGCATTCCATAGGAAAGCATTGACCATCCACGGTTAATTAAATAGCTGCGGATGGTATTTTATGTGATTTGCGGATTTCACACGCATGGAAAAAAAGCGCAACATGCTCCATTTAGTGCGGATCACACGTGCGGGACCTCATATCTCAATTGATCCCCCGCATGAAAAAAAAAAGACAATTATAGTGCATCCGCAGCAGAAATCCGCGCCGGCCTGATTTTCCCCGTGGACATGAGGCCTTAGGTTCAATAAAACCTAATATCTGAGGAATTCCGCCGCAGGAAACACGGTAGAAATCCGTTCGTGGGCATTTACCCTAAAACTCGTAAACGACGGCACTATTTCTTTCACACGGCGCCCTTTCCTTTATCCCGCCCCCCAAACAACAGAAGAAAAGGCAATCAAGAAGCCTTATTCACCCAAAAATGTTACCAAAAACAAGTCAGCCTGCGAAAAACACGCCGTCCGCAGCGCCATTAATACTGGAACACAACGGTGGAGAAATTTGCTATACAGTAGACTGACTATTACACCGCCGCAGAGCGGTGCGGAAGGGACGATGTTAGTCTCCCTCCCAGATGTTTGCTTTTTCCATTTTCCCAAAAATAGCAGAATACACGACTATTACTACATCTATAGCCTCCAGTCCTTCCCGGCCTACAGACCCCCCACTAGATCTCGAAGGCTGTAGACCCCCTACTAGATCTCAGGGCTGTAGACCCCCTCCTAGAGATCTTCCCCTTATAGATCTCTGGCTTATAAGACCCCCTCCTATACACCCTCCCCCTAAAGACACCACCTATACACAATAATCCTATATAGCTTCAGCCTATAGACCCCTTCCTATACACCCACATCCTTATATATCTCCAGCCTATAGACCCCTTCCCCCAATAGATATCCTGCCTATAGATCTCTAGCCTGTAGTAACTGTCCCCACCTCCCCCTATAGGACTCCAGCCTATCTTCCCCCCTCCATAGATCTCTGACCTATAGACCTTCCCCCTCTACCAGCAGTTGCACAATAGGAACGTATTCTTTCTCCATTGCCCAAATCCAAAATGGCCCCTTCGCTCCGTGCGATGACGTCTCTTTCCCAGCCAATCACAGAACCGCTAGTCAGCGCTTTCCCACGCAAACCTTGAACCCTGAACGGAAGCGACGTCATGAAAAGGGCTGCTCCCGCCCACCATCTTGGAAACGGGCTCCCATACCTGGGGACAGGCTTTTGGGGCAGTATTAAAGATCGACTCCTTCCTACCCCGGTGCGGGTATTCATCTTTGTTTACTACAGACGCCGAATAATTCGCTTGTACCTCTACGGGCCGGCACATTCTTGCCATAGTTATGTGCAGGTGCCAGCAGTAAAGATGGCCGCCACAAAGCTCCGTCAGCGTCCTTGCCTGCCATGCCGCTAAGCGTGGCAGGAAGCGGAAGTGGCGGGTGCCTCTCTTCCGGTGACTGACGTGTGGTGAGCCGTTCGGTGACGTGTCTCGGAGGTTCTTCAGTGCTGAGAGCGGCGGAGGCGGCCAGTCAGTCCCAGGCGAGAGCTCCGAGCGGCCACACAACCCACCGCCATGGGCAGTAAGTACCGCAGCGGCAGCAGTAGTGTGACCTGTAGGCAGAGCGCTATATATGTATAGCGGCATATACCATATATATATATATATATACTCCTATAGGATGTAGTTACCGTATATACTGTACACGGGGCACATAGTGTATATGATGTACTGCATGCATTATATATGGTCACATATAGATACTATACATGGGGCACATATGGGTATACAATGTCTTGTATGTATTATTCTCACATTCTTGTATAGCGTGTGTGTGTATATATATAATTAGTGTATCTCATTCTGCCAGAAGAGGAGGATCTCTCTTCCCCCCCCCCCCCCCCCCCCCCGGGTCCCTATATGATTCACCTATAGATTCCTGCCTATACTGCTGCCGGTGTGATGCCTCTTGCCGCGCTCCTCGGTCGGCTGTAGGTTCTTGCGTTGCTACATTTGCAGCGGTTTCCCCTGTCGTCCAGGAAACCTCGTCTCAACGCAGTTATTTAGATTTTTCGTACTTTAGCCGGCAGACGGGCGAATCTATTTTCCTACCTCTTTGTTGTCCTCCGCCCGGCCGGTGACGGCGCTCTGCGGCTGGCGGCGATTGTCCGTAATGTTGTGACTGTCATTCCGTTTCTCTTTTGTGGCGAATCTCTCGCTGTTTTCCGCTTCTCTCCGGTCGCCGCTTATCGTCTCCTCCCGTTATGCTGCTGCGGTTTCCCGTTGGACTTCTGGCTCCATCTGTGGACCCTGGTGGTGCATAAGGGGGTCATCATCAGCGAGCCGCTGCAGTAACGTCAATAGTCGTCGTGTAATATTAGGCTTCAGCGTCCGCCAGCAGGAACCTCACAGCCCTCCGTCAGGGAGATGCCTCAGTGTCCAGCAGCGCTGCCGGCTGATGTACCTCCTGGCGCTGCCGGGCAAGAGATGCCGCTGCGACCAGTAGGGAGAGCAATCCGTGCAAGTCAAACTGCCTACATCTTCAGCAGCGCTGATCCTAGGATTGGTTGCATCAGTATGTTGTCCGCGCTGAGCTGTCACATCCTCCGGCATGTAGTCCCTGCATGTAAGGGCCACGTAGAAATATGTGCAGTTACCCCCGGGCCGCAGAACGTCACTCAGGAGGAGAAGACTTGATTGGGATCTGCTTCATCTCACAGCAGCGCCATCGTGTACATGAACTACTCCAGCCATCTCCCAACTGTTACAGAAACTACAACTCCCAGCATGCTCTGGTGACCAGACTGTTGGGAGCTGCAGGTGTGAAACAGCCGGAGACCGTGGGCTAGTATGGAAGCGTCCTGCGGTAATGGTACAAGACAGGATTTATGGGACTCTGCAGACCCCTCTGAATGTGTCAGTACACCTTAGCCGGCTATCCCCTGTTGGCGGGGAGCATGTACTCCGTGTGGAGGAGGGAATAAGCCACCGCTGACTGTTCTCACCCCAACATCTGCTGTCAGGGGAGAATCGGGCGCCCCCCTGTATATATTAGGTGGTCCCGCTGGCCTGTTCACCTGAGTTACACAGTCGCCTTTAGTGTAACCCTACCCTGTGGAGGAGTCGCTCGTGTCCTCTCATTGCAGATAAATTGGTTGATCCGTCCATCTGCCGGTCGGCCCTCGGATTGCACTACTGAACATATTTGATCTTTGTAGACAAGTTTGGCATGTCTGCTTATCGGGCGCAGTGCCATGGAGGATTCATCACATCGGGTGATCGTTTCTATGTGATTTAACCCTTCACCTCAAGAGGGCATACATGTGCACCCTCCGGCTGTGGCAGTAGTATGGAGCAGAGCGTGGCGGGTATCAACTGACTTTGACAGCTGGCAGCCGGCCGTGATCACGGATAACTCCAATCACAGTCGTTAACCATTTATTGAATTCTGACAGCGGCATTTAAATGGCCTTAGAGAGGAGGCGTCCTTTGTCTCCTTACCCCATTTTTAGCATAAATAAAGCTATTTGCTATTATACTGTTTATAAAAGTCCAATTTATTAAAATGTAGTATTTATCCGTCATGGTGAATGCTGACATAGAAAAATACACAACGCCTGAATTGCCTTTTTTTGTCATTTCTTCAGCAAAAAACAAAAATGAAATTAATCAGTCATATGTACCCCAAAATAACACCAATAAAAGCTACAGGTCATCCTGCAAGAAAACAAGCCCTCAGACAGCTGTCCATAGGAGAATAAGTTATGGCTTTTTGAAAGCAGGGACGAAAAAATAAAAACTGGCTCTGGGGTGGAGGGGTTAGGAGATGCCGTTGAGGCTTCTTGTCTTTTAAGCGGTTGTCCAGAGTAAGGCTGCCTGCAGACGAGCGGGTCGGATTCGGCGGCGAGAATTCTCGCCACGGGACCCGACCCGAGCGCCTGCAGAGACGAGCGCGTACTCACCCGCGCCCGGCGGCCCCGGATTTTTCATGTGCCAGATGCCGGGCAGCCGGCGCATGCGCAGACCAGAGCCGGCGGCCGGGTGAGTGACGTTTCTGTGCGAGGCTCTGCGAGCCCCGCACAGAAATAGGACATGCCGCGGTTTGTTTGCCGTGCGACATTTCGCGCGGCCAAACTGTGGCCGTCTGCATAGGAGTGCGTATTGTAATGCACTCCTATGCAGGCTTTGAGCGGCAGAAATCCCGCCGTGGGATTTCCGCCTGTGTGCAGGCGGCCTTAGAAAAACATGGCTGCTTTCTTACAAACACAGCGACACCCTTGTGTGTGGGTTGTGTCTGGTATTGCAGCTCAGCTCCTTTTCACTGGAGCTGAGCTGCAGTACCACACACAACCTTATGGAAAACTGTGGTGCTGTTTAGAAGAAAGCAGACCCATTTTTCTAACTCTGGACAACTCCTTTAATCTTGAACTGAAACAGAATTGCAAATCGGGTTGAGATAATTATAGCAAGGTCATTAAAAACATTTTTTTTCTCTCTCCCCCAATAGTCAAATTCCTTGAGGTAATTAAGCCGTTCTGTGCAATTTTACCAGAGATCCAAAAGCCAGAAAGAAAGGTAAGCGATGACGTGTCACCGTGACTTACATGAGATCCACTTACTGACTTGTGTACTGAAGTCTTGTATTTTTTTTTTCCTCCAGATCCAATTTAAAGAAAAAGTATTATGGACGGCGATCACCCTGTTTATCTTCTTAGTATGTTGCCAGGTAAGTGCAGCAGTGTACTGCAGTGCTCCTTCCATAATGCATCAGGTGTGATTTCTGGCGGAGCGACCCTCTACATTGCAGCAGCGACCATGTTCCTGTGTCTGGCAGTTCAGCACAGTCACGTACACTTGAATCTGACTCCGCAGCCACGCGGCAGTATGGGCCGGATGGGGCGCTCTGTCTCGGCCGGACGGGACGCTCCCTCGGTACAGTGGTAAATAGATTCCTCCTCCTGAACTTGTGACTTGTTCCCTTAGATTCCCCTCTTCGGTATAATGTCCTCGGACTCTGCAGATCCCTTTTACTGGATGAGAGTTATCCTGGCTTCCAACAGAGGTAAGCTGCAGACTGCAATCCTTGCATTTTCTTTGTTTTATGTGCACTGACTTTGCTCTTGGTTAATGATTGGTAGAGCATGTTCTATAGAAGGCCTTCATTGTGCACTAAAGACTATACTGACTTCTCTGTTTCACAGGTACGTTGATGGAGTTGGGTATCTCTCCCATCGTCACTTCCGGTCTCATCATGCAGCTCCTGGCTGGTGCCAAGATTATTGAGGTCGGAGACACGCCAAAAGACAGAGCCCTGTTCAACGGAGCGCAGAAATGTAAGTCAGACGTGTAAATATTCATAGGGGTTCTAAAAATGTTATATTAAATCCAATAAGGACCAAGGGCCATAGATATACAGCACTTCCTCCTGGACTTTAATTCTGCGCCATAGTAAAATTACGGTGTGTGATTAAAGTTCCTGCAGGGGCAGGTTGGGTGTTCGGTTGTCAGACGCAGCTGAGGACCCGGAGAAGACAAGCAGTTTTTTTAACTGCTTCTGCCTTCTCTATTGCAGACTACATAGCGCTCAATGAATGCTATGCAGGAAGCGGCAGTGATGACTACTGTTACACTATGGGGATGTTTTTCTCTGCCGCCACAATGGAAAAGTGGGAAATAAGAAATATATCAATGTCCATTTCCCCCAGAGCTCTTGTATGATGTTATGGGGGACTTAGATGTCAAAAAAAAGTTTTAAAAAATTACAGAATTAAAAATGTGTATAAAAAAAAAAAAGAAACCAATGCCAATCTAAGCTGTCGCCACATCCGCCTTGTGATATTTATTTTTTTACCCCTTATACAAAGGGGAAAACCCTTTCAATGCAAAAGGGTATTGAAAATAGTCAATGTCACAAAAAAAATGTAGCATAAGTAATTTCGTCAGCCAAAGCCACCGCATTAAATCCTCCCTACTTCAGTCAGGAAGGGGAGAGGAATTTTCTCCTTTTTATAAGGATGTCTTGCTGCCGCCTCCCCGTCACCCCTGTTGGCACTTCCATTTGCACCAAAGCAAGTGAAATGGATTCCCAATGGCTTCTGCTTCCTGACTGGACATATTGGTGTGACTTAGGGTTATTTTGCGATGCTTCAGTGTCCTGGATATTTTGTACTTCAGAGCCCCCTGGTCACACGCAGCTTGGTTTTCTAGACGCTTGACGATGGCGCACATTGTCGTAGACATGTAGAATCTGCGTTTATCATCGGTGTTTGGTTTTAAATGGACATCCTATTTCTTCCCCTCCTCCAGTGTTCGGTATGATCATCACTATTGGTCAAGCTATTGTGTACGTCATGACTGGCATGTATGGAGATCCCTCTGAGATGGGTGCTGGCATCTGTCTGCTCATCACTATCCAGGTAAAACCCACATATTCCTGTCCCACTCTATAGATTTAGTAAATGTCCCATTTTGTTTCTTCCTTGGTGTAACCAAATATGATTTTCACCTCCAGCTATTCGTTGCCGGTCTTATTGTTTTACTCCTGGATGAGCTGCTACAGAAGGGCTACGGTCTGGGATCCGGTATCTCTCTGTTCATTGCAACTAACATCTGTGAGACCATCGTATGGAAAGCCTTCAGCCCAACCACAGTGAACACTGGCAGAGGTAAGAGCGCAGAGACGTGCCATACATGCTTGCATGTCTTGTAGCTTTGACATTGTTAGATACTAGTAAATCTATAGCTATACTTTTGCTGTTTCTGAATTGTGGTTTGTATTGCCTTCTTCCAGGCACAGAGTTTGAGGGAGCCATCATTGCCCTGTTCCATTTGCTTGCCACTCGTACTGATAAGGTCCGTGCTCTCCGGGAAGCCTTCTATCGCCAAAACTTGCCAAACCTCATGAATCTTATTGCCACCATCTTTGTCTTCGCTGTGGTGATATACTTCCAGGTGCGTACTGACTCCTAAAATATATTATACAATGAAGTGATAATTAGGATTTCTATGGGACGTACTCTAGTACTGGAGTGCTGCACCGCGCTCATTAGACAAGATGCATGTTACGTTTCTGATTGATTCATTTAACCATTATTCTATATTCCAGGGCTTTAGAGTCGACCTCCCCATTAAGTCTGCACGTTACCGTGGACAGTACAACACTTACCCCATTAAGTTGTTCTACACCTCCAACATCCCCATCATCCTGCAGTCTGCCTTGGTCTCCAACTTGTATGTCATCTCTCAGATGCTGTCTGCACGCTTCAGTGGCAACCTGCTTGTCAACCTCCTGGGGACATGGTCTGTAAGTATTAGTAGACCTGGCTAGAAATTCTTGCAACATTCTAATTTCTAAGAACGTATTCACAACGCCGGGTCAGTATACTTGCCAAAAAAGACCACAAAACTGGAAAGCACTATACTGACTTAACTGAAGAAAACCATGTGTTCTAACCTCATGTCTCAATGTTTAGGACACCTCCGCTGGGGGCCCTGCACGAGCCTATCCTGTGGGCGGACTGTGTTATTACCTCTCTCCGCCGGAGTCGTTTGGTTCTGTGCTGGATGATCCGGTTCATGCGGTCGTTTATATTGTATTCATGCTGGGTTCCTGCGCTTTCTTCTCCAAAACCTGGATTGAAGTATCTGGCTCTTCAGCAAAGGACGTAAGTGTCAGCCCCTGCGGATTAACATATTGCTGCTCTTCTATCACTAATGCAGTTTTATTAACAATTCTGTTGTCCGCAGGTTGCAAAGCAGCTTAAAGAGCAGCAAATGGTAATGAGAGGACACCGGGAGACATCCATGGTGCACGAGCTGAACAGGTAAGAGGCTTATTGCTGGTTATCTATGACATGTTGAGGAACAGTTTCCTTAAAGCGACTCTCCAGTCTCAGGGCAGAGTTTTGTCCAGGAATAGGGGGATGGGGTAGTAATACTACCTGGTGGTCTCCACATTCTGCTGATGATCCACTTGTTCCTAGGTGCACTCTGCAGTGTTCAAAGATGGCTGTGGTGATGATGCACATGGAGCATTGCTGTACATTAATTATCTTGGACCCTACACTGCTGTGATTGGCCATTGCTGTTCGCCAATCTGAAAGCAGCCTTCAGTGTCTGACTACCGATGCACAGGGTGCTTTGAGTAGTAACAGGAGTACCATGGCCATCTTGGGCCACCGCAGAGGGGCCCCAGGATAAAAAGGATCAGTGCCAGAATGGGGAGAAAGAAAGGCAGCAGGTGATAATCCCCTTTATTTATATAGCACATGCATATTACACAGCACTTTACATCACATATTTGGTTCTGTCTCCATTGGCGCACACAATGTATAACAACAAATTGTCACATGCTGCCCTGTCTTGTCTTCGGCTGGGCTGTTGACTTGGTCATTCTTGTCGTGTGACAGCAGTAGTGCCGGTATGGACTAGACTCGCCTCTGCACCCCCACACTATATCCGTACATGTTTATCATACAATCCAGTTTATTATAATCCTACAATTGCTTAGCCCGTTGGTGTGATCATTGGCATTAATGAAGTGGAGGCAGTGTTGGCAGGCTGTGCTCCATATCTTTTGTAGATAGAAGGATGCTGTGCTTCTCCTTACAAGATGACTGCAACATTCTGCTAAAACCCTTCTGTTGTATGGACTGTTTTCATGCAGCCGCCTGGATGTGGCATGACTAGCAGTGGACGACTAATCTGTTTTGTTGCTCCCTGTCTCTAGGTACATTCCTACAGCGGCTGCTTTTGGAGGTCTTTGTATCGGAGCGCTGTCTGTACTTGCTGACTTCTTGGGTGCCATTGGCTCTGGGACTGGTATTCTGTTAGCCGTCACCATTATCTACCAGTACTTTGAGATCTTCGTCAAGGAGCAGAGCGAGGTGGGAAGCATGGGTGCTCTTCTCTTCTAAAACCATTTTTGCACCCCAAGAAGTTGTTCTGCAGACCTGTGATGTGTGCTGATCATGTGACTTGGAAAACTCCGTTCTAAGTGTGTTCCAGGGGCTTCAGAAAGGGTCAGACACATGAGTCGGTGTTCGCTCACCAGTGACGTCCTCAAACCCTGTTATGTTTTTTTTTTTCTTCTTTTTATCGGTTTTGGCCCATTTTTATAAAGTTGTGGACAAACGTGCAAGAACTTTTTTTTCCAGCCCAGGAATCACGATTTTAATTTTCACACTTCTGAGCATGAATACAAACAGGGCATCAGTGTAGGTCTGTTCTTGAAGACTTACGTCATCCAGTCGGTTATTGCGTCTGTACAGAGTTGGAGCTTATTCGTATTATCATTTTTTTTTTTTTCAATAAAACCTTTAAAAACAAGTTGTTATAAGTTTTATGTCACGGACTTGCTGGATTTAGTTCTGTAGCTCATCGCTTTCTCCCAACAGGAATGATAGATCTATCACTTCTGTAGTGTTAAAGGGGCATTCCTGTCTCCACCTTTATGTGGCTATGCTGTGGAAGTCTGATAGATGTGGGTCCCAGTGCTGCCCCCTCAGCCAGCGCTGCTTGGGAATCATGGTAACGGCCGAGCACGCTACGCTGGTTCCGTGACACCGAAAGAACTACAGAAATGGGGTAGTGCAGCAAACTACACTGTTTCTGCAGCCCTTGCGTTATGGAAATGGCAAAGCGCAATGCAATATGGTTCCGTAACTCCCATTCACTTCTAAATGCTGCATAAAGGAGTTGTATAAACTTCAAACATTTCCTATGTGAAAATTAAATGGGGAGGAACTTTCACCAATTCTTAATCCTGTTATAGACTTGCATTAAAACTGTTTTACCTCTGAAAATCCAGTTTGAAGTGTTGGCCACAAGAGGTCTCCCTTGCAGCATTACTAGGCATTTGGCTTCTGTAGTAACAGGGACACCGCTAATTACTACATGCCGCAGTGGGGCAGGGCTGTGCAAAGCAGCACGGGAAGTTCCAGCCTGTACAGTACGGCAGCTTAAGAACCCACCACCCCTGTAAGAGGATACAAACAGCAGGGCGGGAGATAAATCTACATGGAAAATGGAAATGATAGTCAAAAAGTGGGTACAAATGGCATCCAAGGAGGAGCGGGCAGCGGCTGAAAACTCAGGCGTGCTTTAAGAACAATGAATAGAATTTCTGTACAGATTCCTGTCCTATTCCATTGATCACTGACTGTGCATCTACTAGTCCTCAATGGGGGTGTGCCATAGCCTCTGCCAGCAGTAAGTGGTTGATCAAATCCTAGAACTAACCCTCTTAAACCCCTTTTAATGATGCATCCCTATTAGAGATGAGCGAGCGTACTCGGAAAAGCACTACTCGCTCGAGTAATGTGCTTTATCCGAGTATCGCTGTGCTCGTCGCTGAAGATTCGGGTGCCGCTGCGGCTGACAGGTGAGTCGGAGCGGGCGGGAGAGAAGGAAAGATCTTACCTCCGTTCCTCCCCGCTCTCCCCTGCAGCTCCCCGCTCCGTGCCAGCACCCGAATCTTCAGACCCGAGCACAGCGATACTCGGATAAAGCAAATTACTCGAGCGAGTAGTGCTTTTCCGAGTACGCTCGCTCATCTCTAATCCCTATATCTTTTTTATTCATTGATGTAGCTGTCTATGGCCAGCTTCATGCAGGCATATTTGCGAACATAAAATTTACTTGCGGAATATGCAGAGAATAAAACCTATTTCAATGGGTTTGTTCTTATTTCCTGATTATGCGTGCACAGCTCTTGTGTGAAGAGGAAGGAAAAAAAATTTTATATATATATATATATATATATAATTAGAACTTGCTCTATTTATTTGGGCACCAAGGGTCCCCGGAAGTCTCTTTGCCTTTATAGTGTACACACTGCGCCAAAAAATGACCTGATAACTTTAGTCTGTGACTCCGTGCCATATAATGCTGCTAAATCACCCAGCTTTGTGTCAACCTGGTTTGGGGAAAGCTGGGTTGAACTAAACCTTCATTCCCCCTCCAGCACATCTGCAGAGGTCTTTGATGCCCATTTGTTTCTGGAACTAGCAAGGAAGGCCGTTGTGATAACAGAAGTTACCAAGTAGACCTCCATTTACACAGGATGATGGCGCACAAAATTTGTTATAAATGCAAAGCCATCGTTTACTTTTTGTTCATTTTCAAGCAGCATAAAAATCATTGCCGGATCGCTTCCCCGCTCCGTGTCTTACACAGAACGTGAGGCACCGAGTGAGGATTTGGCAATGGTCAGTAATTATCTGCCTGTCCACGGCGATTTGTCATAGTGTGATCCTTGGCGATAAATTGCACGCATGACACGTTCATAGGATAATTATGGAAAGCGCAACTCAATGTACACGGGCGGAAAACTGCTCGCGTCTAAAAATCGCTGTATGCTGCGATTCTCTACGACGAACCTCTTATTAAGATGGGTTCATCGCGGAAAAACACGGTCACAGTGCTCCCCTGTGGCGGAATATCGCTTGGATATACCATCCTGCCTGTGGACACTCAGCCTTAATGATCTGCATGATGTCACCCGCTTGTGCAGATTGTTTAGAAGACAGTTGTCCCGTGTAAGTGTGGCATAACAACTACCCCATTCCCCCAATCATTTCTCCCATCTTGTGTACTGCCACCAGACTGCGCGGCACCTCGCCTCGATACTGTATTTATCAAAGGAGATTTTATAATGCAAGTTATGAGTCATCTGACGATATCGGCGTAACAGCAGTTGTATTTTCGGACCTGTGAGGGTACCGCAGACCTGGTGCAGTTACTATCGTCGCTGTGCAACCCCCAGAAATGCCTACATCCATGCGTAGGTGGATTAATGACATGAAACATGGTGGCCATAGCTTACATATAGGAGTCCTACTGGGGAAATTTGGCTGAAATGTTAAATCAGGGGTCGATCCAGACAATCTACACACATCCTCAACTTGCCATTGATGATGTCAGAAGAAGGCCGGCGGAGGGGTGGTTCTATGAAGGCTTTACAACCAAGGAAGTCCACTCCCCAAACTGTCAGACCAAGGAGTGGCATCAGAGTGCAGTCTGTCTGAGCCCAGGACTACTGGAAACAACATAAACTAGTACTTTCTCTTATTTTATCCCTTCTAGTTTTATATTGTTTGTGTGTATTTGTACGCTCCTTAACCTTTTATGTAAGTCATCTTTTGTATAGTTTTAAGCACGGCTAACCTTTTTTGAGAATCTATCTTGTTTTTCTACTCCTCTTTTGTTTGGCAACCGCTTATCAAATGGAGAAGAACAGGCTGATACAGCTCAGCCGACTGAAAAATAAAAATGCGCTGGTCCTGGAACGTAGCGCTACCAAAGATTGTGTTTTCTTTTACAAAAAGAGTGGGTTATTGTGCAAAAATGGTAAAACATAATATAGATTTGGTGTTGTCATAATTGTACCAACCCGAATAAGCCCTCCTGCCTGAGTGGGATATGCCCGCAGTTTTACACTGCGGGAATCCCACGGCGTAAACAAAGTCCCTGCGGGCGATCGCAGGAAAAATGTGTGTTTTTCCACGATCGCCAACGAGATTGCTGCGGCATAAAACCGCAGGCGTATCCAGCTCTGTTCGTGGGCAGGAGCCCTAATAAAGTTAATATTTACACCACACTGTCAATGCTGTAAAAGTAAATCACAAAAACAGTGGTGAAAATTAGTTTTTATCCACTGCGCCACAGAAATAATAAAGAAATGAATAAAAGTTGTTCAATACATTATACAGACCTGAAATAGTTTTAAAAAAACAAAAAAAAAAAAAATGAACTCATCCCACAAAATACAAGGTGTCACACAGCTACACTGTCGAAAAAATATAGGTTATGACCGCTGATACACAAAAGTGCATATGATTTACTGGTTCTTAAAGGGGTTCTCACATGACAAAAAAAAATTTTACTTACCTTGCCTGGCCAGGACCGATTGCCAGGCATGTCCCCTCCATCCGGCTTTTTCTTCTTGAAGCAGAGCTGGAGCAGTCAAAAGGACCGCTTCCTACTCTGCTCCGTCCGTCAGCCATTTCCGAGGTGAACGGACGGGCCATCCACAGCAAGCACGTCACAAGCAGTGCTCGCTGTGGGCGTCCCGTCCGTCCTGGCTGAAGTCAGAGTTCTGCGCATGCACAGTGGAGAGGCGGCCTGTCCTGACTCCTGTCAGAGGGCACCTCTCTTCTGCGCATGGCGCAATCCCGGAGGGGGGAGGCCCATTCTGGCTCGTCTGAGGAAGAAGCAGCCTGCTGGGAGATGACCCCGCTGCACAACAATAACAGAAGAAAAAGGTAAGTATTAGATTTTTATGCTTTACAAGCCATAAATCGTGGGTTCCTTGTGTCCATTAGGCAGACCAGGGAACAATGGCTGTTAAAACATAAAAACCTTTTTCGTGTCAGAATCCCTTTAAGGCTAAAATGGGTTATGCCACTAAGGGGTAAAAAAATGCATTATGGTTACATTCACACAACAGTAAGTTTTGTGAGATGCAGAAAACTCGTACAAATATGAACATTCTTTTGAATGGAGTCCTACACGGTTTCCTGATTACTATTCAGATGGAGCCCAAGAACGTGTTCAGTAATTTCCAAAATGTTTGACCAATGACACAGGTTTGGCTGTGGATGATGAGTCAGTTGCAGGAGCCTCACAAGTTGTTGGAGTGGATCAGAACCCGCAGTGTAGGCCTACATCATCAGGATTTCAAGTGATAGCCCAATTTGCAGACTACTTTCTGACTGCCCAGGGAGAGGTACCGTGGCAGATGGATCCTATCCAAGAAGCCGGATGATGTAGGCCCTCCCAGCAGAGTTTTTATTTTTAACAGTTTCAATATTGTGTTTTTTAGCTAGGGTTTTTCTCTGTTATTTTATTTTAAGATAAGAGACTCACAAGAGAATGAGGACCCTTGATGTGGTTTTTTTCTAAAAAAGATACCATTAAAATACAGTTTTTAATATTTTTTTTCTTTGCATAATTTGGGCACATTATAAATTAATACCTCATTATTTTAGGACACTAAAAAGAAAAGTGTTTTATTAAAACCACTGTGTAATGTCTTATTATGTAATAAACACAAAGGTTCAACACAAACGTATTTTATTAAAAACAGTAAAAAATAAAACTTCATGAAAAAAAAATTAAACTTTTTTTAAAACATAAATAACTATTTACAGAACAGGCAAAAAAAAGCCCATAGACTACAGGCTTATACAATTACGGGGCCTGAGTCACCGGGCTGTGGACTGAAGTATCCAAAGATTGTGCCAGTATGTTGCCTTGTGTTTGGTGGATTTGGCACAGGATGTTGTCCACTTGAAGTGCTGGGGGTGACTGTATCGATGGCGATTAGTGGCAGCACTTTGTGGTGGTGGGCCTGGGGCACAGCTGCCTGGTGGCGAAAAAGCATTCACTCATCAATGAGGGCATGCAAGTCTCGATGCCTCTATGAGAAACAAAAGGTATGTCTGGGAGCGGACTTGCATGCCCTCTGGCACATGTCTTAGGAGGTTTGCAACTGTGAGCCCAAACACATTGACCCAGTCCTCCGACTGCCTTTAATTCAGCCAGCGGATCACTCATTGCTGTGGAGCAGCACTGGCTTGCGCCGCTGGGTCAGCGGCAGGAGAGCACTGGGCAGCTGCCGCCTTGCTTCTTCTGCGGGATGGTGACTGCTCACGCTTCTCTACCCCCTCTGTGCTGCCGTGACTGCAGATTCTTGTCTCCTCTGTGTGCGCAGCAGTCTCTTCGGCACCGTGAAAGCTACTCTCGGCTGCTGACGCTGCTATGGCTCCCTCCTCCTACAGACTCTCCATGTTGTCTGTTGCTCTGTGTGAGAAGAATAAACCCGTGTTTAAAATTTGCAGACTCAGCACTATCTGCAGGGCGGGCTGCTGACATGTTATACCCAAGCAATGTTCCCCCACAGCTATCTTTTAGCGGGTGATCGGCTTCTTTCTTTCTACTGGTCCCGCACTCTGATAACACGTATTAAGATGCCAACCACTTATGGAAGCATCTTAAAAACCCAAGAGGTGGACGTTCCTGTACTGTGCCACAGACCCCCACTGCTTTTGACATGTCCGAATTGTAGGCGTACATTTCTATGAAACTGCAGATATTACTGGCATTTTACTTATAATGGTAAGACATACTTACGGATGAAGGTCCATTGTTGGCGCGAGAAACATTAGCTGTTGCAGGTAAACAAATGGGCGCTTCCGTTTCCCGCCAGCTCCTCTCCTCCCCTGGTCTCTGGAGCTGCGCCACTTCTTCATCTCTTCCACTAAAACATAATGAATAAAAATGTATATTTTTAAAATCTTTTGTCGTATTTTTGTGTGTTACGTATTGTACGCAGGCTCGGGGCGCAGTAGCGTTGAAAGCCGCGCAACCTGTCTGCTTTGTTTCACTTGCAGAACATCTAAAATAAAATCGGCGTGAACAGTTTTGAACCCGGGTTCTAACAGCACTGGACATTTACTGGTTCCTTCCGTAATTTGAACATGACAAATAGCGCAGGATGGTGCAGTATTTGTTCTTACAAAGGAAACATAACAGAACGCCAGCGGACGCAAACCTTTCCCGTAATTTCAAATAGATTAAAATGTTTAACAGTATTACTAAAACAAACCTTTTCCACTTCCATTACGCAGCTTCAGGGCTAAACAAAAACCTCCAGACAAAAAAATACGTAAAAAAGTACCGTGAACGCAGCGAGCATACAACGCTTATACACAAAAGTAAAAAAACAATACTCACACATACCTCTTATCTAGAGGGTGGAGGCGGGGGTTGGCAGACATGAAGGCAGGGAACATAAAAAAAAAGACAGGGAGCAAATTCAGCAGCATTTCTGCATCCAAAAAACAGTCAAAACACTTATCATTTGTGCCTATTTTGACTGTAAATCAGCCACATATCTGTAGCTGATGTCATACTATGCAGCGCTCACCTTCTCCAAAGGCTTCCTGCTGTCAGCGCTCCCCGGCTTCCGGTTCCCCGCGTCCTGTAGTGGCCTCACCTGACCAGTGCCGCCGCACCTGACCAGTGGCACCACACCTAACCAGGCCGCCGGGAGCACTGACAGTGGGAACCCCATGGAGGAGGAGCCTCACCTGACCAGCGCCGCCGCACCTGACCAGTGGCACCACACCTAACCAGGCCGCCGGGAGCGCTGACAGTGGGAACCCTATGGAGGAGGTGTCAGCGCTACCCAGCTTCCGGTTCCTGCGACCTGTAGCGGCATCACCTGACCAGGCCGCTGGGGACCGCTGACAGCGGGAAGGCCTCGGAGGAGGTGAGGGGAAGCATCGCTGTGTATATGCAGCTGATTTTTAGTCAAAATCGGCACCAACTATACAGATTTTAACGTTTTTTTTAGATGCGTAATTTGCTGCAGAAATGTACGCTGCAGACATTCAGCAGCATTTCTGCCATGTGTAAATATACCCTAAATTGGCTTGAGATACGCTCCCACGTGCAGAGTGGGCCCAGTAGTAATAATGTCCCCTATAGCAGCCCCAGCAATAATAGTGAGCCACCCACAGAAGCCCCGGCAATAATAGTGAGCCACCCACAGAAGCCCCAGCAATAATAGTGAGCCACCCACAGAAGCCCCGGCAATAATAGTGAGCCACCCACAGAAGCCCCAGCAATAGTAGTGAGCCACCCACAGAAGCCCCGGCAATAATAGTGAGCCACCCACAGAAGCCCCGGCAATAATAGTGACACCTTAGAGAAGCCCCAGCAATAGTAGTGAGCCACCCACAGAAGCCCCGGCAATAATAGTGAGCCACCCACAGAAGCCCCGGCAATAATAGTGAGCCACCCACAGTAGCCCCGGCAATAATAGTGACACCTTAGAGAAGCCCCAGCAATAGTAGTTACCCCCACAGAAGTCCCAGTAATAATAGTGACACCCCACAGAATCCCCAGCAACAGTAGTGACCCCCACAAAAGCCCCACAGTATTAGCATTCCCCCTTAATCCCATATACTTACCTCTTCCTGGTCTTCACAGCGCCTCTTCCTCTTAGCGCTGCTGCCAGCGGGCGGAAGTGTTTGTGCCCACAGCAGCGCTTTTTCCCTTCTCTTCTTGCGGAACTAAAGAGGAGAGGTGAGGGGACGAAGATGCCGGATGCACACACTGCCGTCAGTGTCTGCATCTGGTCCGTGGTGCTGCAGAGTGATTACCAGCTGGGGAGCTGTGGCATCCTGGCTTGTAATCACTATAAGGGCGCCCACCCACTAGCGTTTTTTTTCACTGCGAAATTCGCACGTTTTTTTTTTCTACAGGGGTCTTTGGGCTATGGGACTTGTAAAGCTAAAATCGCGATCGCGCAAAATCGATTTTAGCTTTACAACTCCCATAGCCCAAAGACCCCTGCAGAAAAAAAAAAACGCTGCGAATTTGGCAGTAAAAAAACGCTAGTGGGTGGGAGCCCTAATGGTGACCTGACATCCCAAAAGCGGGACAAATGGCTGTCCCGCCTAAATCAGGGCGTCTGGTCAACCTAGTCCTGCATCAATGCTATGAGCTGGGACATATTACATGTGGTAGCCATTTTTGTCTCTCCTTGCTGTACCGCCCTCTGCTGCAACTTCCTGGTTTTTGTTTTTAACTTCCTTTGCATGTTTCCTAGCAACATGCGTAAAAAACACTGCTGGTACGCTAGTAAATGCGTAGGCATTCCGTATTATATGTACCCATGGAGATCAATAGGGCTCTTACGCGTAATACGCACTAAAATAGCGTATGCTGCGATTATTACGCACGTAACACACAATGAATATACGCAGGTGTGACTGGAACAAAGAAAAGGTATATATTTGAATTGCTGCGGTATACAGCGTATTATACGGATGTAACACACTATTAAAGGAGATGTCTCGAGGAAGCAGTTAATTTTTTTTTTTGCCCAGTCCCCCCCATTAAACACACATTACTAAGCCCCCCTGTAAATGACATTTCTAGCTGGTTCGTACTTACCGTTCCAGCGTTTCAGCAAGTTATAAAAGTTTCCTCAAGATGGCCGCCGGCTCTTTCCCAGTCGCTCGCTGCAGCCCGACGTGCGTGCTCCCGAGACGCCGCCAGCTGTGTCTCCATGGCAACCGGACGCATCGCAGCCGCCGACCAGACGCCCCGCAGCCGCCGACCAGACAGCAGGTAACCGGCGCTAGCCCCCGGCTCCCCAGCGCTAGCTCCCCCGGCGCAGCGACAGCCCCCCCCATCGCAGCGACAGCCCCCCCGGCCTAGCGCTAGCTCCCCCGGCGCAGCGACAGCCCCCCCGGCCTAGCGCTAGCTCCCCCGGCCTAGCGACAGCCCCCCCGGCCTAGCGCTAGCTCCCCCGGCGCAGCGACAGCCCCCCCGGCCTAGCGCTAGCTCCCCCGGCGCAGCGACAGCCCCCCCCGGCCTAGCGACAGCCCCCCCGGCGCAGCGACAGCCCCCCCCGGCCTAGCGACAGCCCCCCCGGCCTAGCGCTAGCTCCCCCGGCGCAGCGACAGCCCCCCCGGCCTAGCGCTAGCTCCCCCGGCGCAGCGACAGCCCCCCCCGGCCTAGCGACAGCCCCCCCGGCGCAGCGACAGCCCCCCCCGGCCTAGCGACAGCCCCCCCGGCCTAGCGCTAGCTCCCCCGGCGCAGCGACAGCCCCCCCGGCCTAGCGCTAGCTCCCCCGGCGCAGCGACAGCCCCCCCCGGCCTAGCGGCAGCCCCCCCCCCCCCCGGCGCAGCCCGGCGCAGCGGCAGCCCCCCCCCGACCCATCACTTACCTGGGAGGCTTCTCGGGGCTGCTGGGCTGGGCTGGGCTGGTCTTCTCCGCTGGGCAGCTCCAGTTTCTGCACCTTCCTCTAACAGAGGATGGTGCAGAATGGCCGCTTCAGCGCGCTCCCGAGCAGTGACAGCTCGTCTGCGCATGCGCAGAAGAGCTGTAGCGGGGAGCACACTGAAGCGGCTCGTGCTGAATGGAGAAGACCGGACTGCGCAAGCGCGTCTAAAAAAGCAAGCTGCCAGCGAATTTAGACGGAACCATGGAGACGAGGACGCTAGCAACGGAGCAGGTAAGTGGAATAACTTCTGTATGGCTCATATTTAATGCACGATGTATATTACAAAGTGCATTAATATGGCCATACGGAAGTGTATAACCCCACTTGGTTTCGCGAGACCACCCCTTTAAGTTACGCTAATGTGAGCCTGGCTTTAACCCCTTAATGACCAGGCTGTTTTTTTCCTCAAGGACCGGACACTTTTCAGGGCTTTTACCCATGTGGCGGTTTTACTGACATATTTTTTTATTTTTCCTTCAGTTACTAAAATTATTTTTGCTGCCATTTTTCCCTGTGAGATAGGCCTCCTGCACACGGGCGGATTTCCCGCAGAATTTCTGCCTGTGCACGCTGCCATTGGAAATGCAATCCTGTGCAGACAGCCGCGATTTGACCAGGTGAAGACTTGCGCAGTAAACAAATGCCGGCATGTCCTATTTCTGTGCGGGCCTTGCTGAGGCCCGCACAGAAACGTCACTAGTGACGCGCCGGCCCTGCACATGTGCCGGCTGGACGGAAGCCGACGCAGAGCAGAGGAGACACCGGGAGCAGGTGAGCTGCGGGTCTGTGCCACATCCTGCTGCGAGAATTCTCACAGCGGGATCCGACCCGGCTGTCTGCTGGCGGCCATATAGGGCTGTTTTTTAAATCTTTTTTTCACTGACTTTTTCAATTTTCTCAATTTGTTTCACACGTTTTGACATATAAGATGTATAGCCTTGGATTACAGGGCGCACACAGTGGCGGTTTTCGTTGGTGTCGGCGGTGGGTCATTTTCTTTTTTTATGTATATATTTTTATTTTATTCTGTAATTTTTTTACTTGTTTTTGTAACAGTTTTTTTTACTATCTATAAGACCTCTGGGGGTCATTCGCATTGTCTTTTTTTTACCATCTATAAGACCTTTGGGGGTCAATCACATTGTCTTTTTTTTCTCACACTTTTCCACTGTGACGCGGAATCCCTGACCTTTCCGCAATGTCATTGTGGAAGGGCCGCGGAACGGATGGATTCCATTGACTTCAATGGAAGTCATCCGCGCTGAAATAGAAACTGCTACGATTTTTCCTCCACGAGCAGAAAAATCACAATTGATTTCCGCTCATCGACAGGAAAAAAGAACGATTTCCAATGCATGCTATGAGCGGTATTTGCTGCGGAATCCGAAGGCGGCGACAGTCTTTCTTAAAAGTATCATGAAAGCTCAGAGCCAGGCGCTCCTTTATTGGACTCTATTCCAGCCTGCTTAGTAGCAAAGTGCCTAGAGCCCGGACTGCAGGGGGAGGGGCTCCCTCACTCCTCCGCGGCCCCCAGAAGCATCCCACGGATCTCCACGTGCTTCTCAGTATGCGCCCCCCATAACCCCACAAGACCCCGGCTGTTTAATTACCCCCCTCTGCAGATCCTCATCTTCTGCACCTGCAGTCATCCCCAACATCCCCCCTCCCCCCCTCCGATCTCCCACCTTTTCACTACCAGCCGCATCGATTACTGGCACCTCCCCTCTTTCCAGAGCCCGCCCCTATCAGAGAGTCATGTGGCCTACGGGTGTCAGCTGACCTGGTGACGTCAGCAGGTCCTTACGGAGTAGAGGATTACCCTGCTGTGAAGTGTTGCGTCCCAAGGTGAGCAGTGTGTCGGGGCCGGCGGGGGGCGCGGAGTACTCTCCGTGTCACGTGGTGTGTATGTATAGGGAAATGTAAGGTCACATGTAACTACTGCAGGTGCCGGTCCGGAGAGCAGCGTGTTGTGTGCTGCACGCATAGTAGACCCCCAGCAGGGTCCGGCGCACGTGCTATTATTGCTGCAGGCGTCCGCATCAGAAAACCCGCAGCAACTGAGCTGTAAAACCACAGAGACCCAATCCGCATCCGGTCCAGACTTGGCGTATTTATTATAAATCTGCAACGGACTGAACTCCACAGCATAAATATACGGGCAGTGGATTTAGTCCTGCTGCACACGGGCGGATTTGAATTGCGGAGCGGGCATCCGCCTTTGGATTCTGCAGCAAATACCGCCCATAGCATGCCATGCAAAAATGATTCTTAATGCACACGCAGCATGCTCCATTTTCCTGCAGATTCCGTGCAGACGGCTTCCATTGAGATCAGTGGAGGTCATCCCACTCACGGCCGGTCTGCAACTGACATCCCATGGGAAAAGTAGGAGCTTTAAAGAAAAAAAGATCTGTACTGCACATGTCCGATGGCGAGCCGTGCGGACCATCTGCAGCACAGAAAAGAAGAAAAAACACAGACGCCGGCGGGCACAGGGTCAGGTCCTGCTGCAGTGTTTTTCAAAAATGCCAGTTTGTAGCAGTTTATTTCCAAACCATGTGGAGTTTTTTTTACCCTCCCCCTTCTCCACATGGTTAGTGCTGTATTGTCCATGTCTGTTACTGGATTAATTGAGCTGCACTGCTAGTGGCTCCTGTTAGAGGTGGGGGATTGGAGTGAGGTTGCTGCCATTGTGGTGATGGCGGAAGCGCCTGGCTGACATTACTGTGATGGGGTCCGGCGGGCCGGCTGACATTACTGTGATGCAGGGGGGTCACTTGGCTGTATTTTGGCACGGCTCCTCTTAATGGGGGCTTTGAATGTATTTGTTAGGCTAGGGCTAGGCAATAACTTTTTGCCATATTAGGGGTTGTGCTACCAAAGAATGCCGTGTAGCTCTACAACCTCGAATCGACTGTGGTCAGTAGCAGGTTGCTACCACTGGAAGTCCCAAAAATTTTGAGTATTTTTGTGGTTATGGCAGTCTGCGTCTCGCGCCATGACTACCTTGACCTCAATGGCAGTGTAAGGGTGCAGGGCTAAACAGTGGTCCGTTGTCTCCATGTAGGACTATCTTCATGCTGTGACGGGGAAGGCTCTAGGCGTGCGGGCTACAGCACTATGTATATTAATTAGCCTGTGTTCAGATTTCCACTAGATGGCTTCTATCACAAGTTTCGTCTACAATTCCAGAAAATAAAGTGTACCATGCTGCACTATTTATTCTGGAAAATGATGGAAACCGGATGGCACTCATTATAAGCGTCGCTCGCCTCGATCGACTGGACGATTAAAATTAACCTGATTTTCGACAAACCAGATCGGATGGGTCTGACCCAATTTTTGGCAAAAATCGACATTCCTCAAATGCCTACTACAGAGGTCAGATTGCAGCCAATCAGAAGCCAGGACACCTTGATGATGTCACCAAAAGAGTAGAGGGTCGAGGGCAGCAGGCTTTGGTGTAATGTAAAACCGCTTCTTTATTTCCTCTGTGACAGTAAAAGCAACCAACAACGTTTCGACCAACAGGGTCTTTGTCACGCTGTAAATACATATAGCACAATACAAACAATTCATACAGAACAATTATCACAAATGGCCAATCCCAAAAGAGGTAACGCCTCCATACACCTGTGCCACATAGAGCAGTCATCAGTATCCAGCAGGGACACTGGCATCCTCCCTCCGGGCGCCTGTCAGGCTGGCGTCCATAGCGTCATACAGCGCATGCGCGTCATCCGTGGATCACTGCGAGACCACCAGCGGTTTACCAAAATTTGTCAAAGTATTATTACAATAGTGGTATACCATCAAAGGGTCCCTCTAAGTCCATTGGAACCTACTCCACTTCAATATTATCAATATAATATCTATTATACCACGCGCGACTATTTTATCAAACCGTGCATGCGCTGGCTGGCCAATTCTCGCGATATCTACTGCTCTAGACATAGATATATAGCAGCGCATGCGTGGTTGCAATTACTCATACCACCAATGCCGTGTGGAGGTCGAAACGTTGGTTACTCTTACTGTCGTAGAGGAAATAAAGAAGCTGTTTTACGTTGCGCCAAAGCTTGCTGCCCTCTTATCCCTACTTTGGCCTTTTTGTAAGGACAGATGGTTCACTATCCTTTGGGCGTTGCATCTGCTGTGTCTCCACATGCACCAATCCAATACCAATGTAGCTGACTACCAGCTAGGTATATTGGATATCAATCACCAGTATTTTACTCAGACGACTGAAGCGGGTGCTTCTACCTTGTGAATCTTCTCACTATTTCAGTTCCACAGCTGGTGTTTTTGATCAGACGCAGAAACCAAGTTCAGTCATTTTCTACTCCGCTCCATCTGTACTTACCATTGTGCTTCTGATATCTCGGTGTTTTCCCGTGAATTGAGGAAAACTCTAGACGGTTCCTGATGAACTGCATAACCAGCGGGGAAACGCGTTGAACCGAGGCAAACATTTGTACTGCATCGAGTCTTAAACTAAATTAGGTCAGAAATTAGTATTGCATCGAGTCTCACATGAGAATTATGAAGTACGGTAAATTATTTAGTAGTGGGGGTATTAGAATATGCGCCTTTAACAACACACTATACACTAGTGGATATACTAGACTAAGTTACGGGGCAGATATTAAACTAGAGATATTAAATCATACCCCACTAACTGTATAAAGCCTATCTCACACCTCTGATCAATATTTCTGGGTCTGTGTACCACCAATCAAGATTTAGAGATATCTGAGCTGATCTCTCTCTGGAGGTACCCACTTGTGGAGTCCACTAGACTTAAGGCCCATTTAGACACAACAATTATCACTCAAAATTCACTCAAAAGCCATCTTTTGAGCGATAGCCGTTGTGTCTGAATGCCTGCCCATCGTGCACTGTTCGTTCATCGCTCATTTCTAGTTTTCTAGAAATGAGCGATGGCTCTTATCAGTGGCGCAGGCTGATATCTCAGCCAGTATCCCACTGGCAGTTCTTAGCGGGACACCAGCTGAAAGCGCGGAGAAGAAAGGAGCTGTATACAGAAGACGGCACTCCAGCTGTCTTCTGCATACCTCATTCGGAGCGCTCGGCTGTATACCAGCTGAGCGCTCAGAGAACACAGCAGCTTATGCAGAAGACGGCGCTCCCGCTGTCTTCTGTATACAGCAGGAGCCTTCATTTACACACTAATAAGCTCTTCAGTAACTACTTAAGAGCTTACGCAAAGTGAACGTTCAAAACTGTCACTCAAAGTGCCATTTGAGTGAATTTTGAGCGATCATCTTGCCGTGTAAATGCACACATTGATAATCGCTCAAAAGATTGCTAAATGGGCCTTTGTCCATACTGTGATCTAAATGTTTGTCTTTCTACCCAGGGGTTCATACTCTCTTAGTTAGGCCCAAATTAATAAAAGCTTATGCTTTTGTTTTAAACGTCTACTCTGTGAAGGCCTAAACAATTACCCTGGTTTACATTCACTGCTGGAGAAGGCCAGGAAATTGCACTCACATTTGGGGACAGTTCAGGCTACCACCCAACACCTCATCTGTGATGTGCCTGCAGGGTGGATTGAAAGAGGGGTGTTGTCTTCAACATGTTTCTCCACCCATGGGAGAAGTATAGAGGAGGAAGCACAGGAGAAGGAAGATGAGGAGGGGGATGGCGTAGGCCCAGAGGCAGGAGAGGGGGATGGCGTAGGCCCAGAGGCAGGAGAGGGGGGATGGCGTAGGCCCAGAGGCAGGAGAGGGGGGATGGCGTAGGCCCAGAGGCAGGAGAGGGGGGATGGCGTAGGCCCAGAGGCAGGAGAGGGGGGATGGCGTAGGCCCAGAGGCAGGAGAGGGGGGATGGCGTAGGCCCAGAGGCAGGAGAGGGGGGATGGCGTAGGCCCAGAGGCAGGAGAGGGGGGATGGCGTAGGCCCAGAGGCAGGAGAGGGGGGATGGCGTAGGCCCAGAGGCAGGAGAGGGGGGATGGCGTAGGCCCAGAGGCAGGAGAGGGGGGATGGCGTAGGCCCAGAGGCAGGAGAGGGGGGATGGCGTAGGCCCAGAGGCAGGAGAGGGGGGATGGCGTAGGCCCAGAGGCAGGAGAGGGGGGATGGCGTAGGCCCAGAGGCAGGAGAGGGGGGATGGCGTAGGCCCAGAGGCAGGAGAGGGGGGATGGCGTAGGCCCAGAGGCAGGAGAGGGGGGATGGCGTAGGCCCAGAGGCAGGAGAGGGGGGATGGCGTAGGCCCAGAGGCAGGAGAGGGGGGATGGCGTAGGCCCAGAGGCAGGAGAGGGGGGATGGCGTAGGCCCAGAGGCAGGAGAGGGGGGATGGCGTAGGCCCAGAGGCAGGAGAGGGGGGATGGCGTAGGCCCAGAGGCAGGAGAGGGGGGATGGCGTAGGCCCAGAGGCAGGAGAGGGGGGATGGCGTAGGCCCAGAGGCAGGAGAGGGGGGATGGCGTAGGCCCAGAGGCAGGAGAGGGGGGATGGCGTAGGCCCAGAGGCAGGAGAGGGGGGATGGCGTAGGCCCAGAGGCAGGAGAGGGGGCTATGCTATATTCCTTCCATCACTAACCCCAGCTATTCTATGTGGATAGCAGGACCAGCTGGAGGACACTCTGCTCTCAAAGTGCTGCTGTTGGTGGTGGAACAGCTGCTGCTCACTTTTTACTGCTTCCACTATGTTCCCTCACCCCACGGAGCTACATCCTTAATGTTTCCACAATGAGCACATTCTGCCCTCAGGGTGCTGTTGCTGGTGGTAGTGTATAATCTTCAATGATGGAGCAACATCTGGGGTGCAAAACAGTACATTACACACATCTAGACAGACCTGTTCATTATTATGTCCACATTCAGCAACGTTTCAACCGCCTCCTGCAGTCTTTGTCAAACCAATACACCACAAGTCAGATTTATGCAATATATGAAAAACATAGACCAATCATCACAAAACAATTAGAATATTAAGAGAAACCTCCCAATGCTCACCTCAGTGATAGGTTGTTCATTACTGTTTATTTTGGTTGCTGGTGCTTCCGCCATGTTTTTTCCTCCTTCTTATTGTCCCAAAACAAAAACTTCATAAAGCACAAGAAACAGCAGTAGCTCTACAGCCTTTCCTTGGAGAAGGCCCGTGCTTGAGTGTTGTGTTCACCTTGCAGAATTTGTGGTTGTAAAATTGATGATGCCGCTTTTAAAACAGGCTGCCAACCTGCTGTCCTTCTTGGTGCAATTTTAGATCTAGGAGTCTTTGATGTAGGATAGATGTGGGCCTTCTTTTGTTTTCAGTAACACCCCTGGCTATGATTTGACACCACATCACTGTGCACTTTGACAAACCCTTTGGAGGAGCACAGTGTTTCCCAGATTTGTGACTTTGTTCCCATGCAATTTGGGGGACTTTGGCTGCATTAGGGACCTTCAGGAGGGCAAATTAGTGAAACCGATTTTTACTCTCATTGATTCTAATGGGAGTTGTAATCGGCCGTCCCAATTCACAATGATTTTTGTGAAATCGGACCTATCACAACACAAACGCACTACTCATTCTAGTTAATGGGTTACATAATTTCGACTGATTCAGCACTGTTTTTCTGTAACAAAACAGAAGATCGAAAATCTGAACAGAACATTAGAGAACTTTGTACTTCTGAACTTCGTGGAAGTAATGAAGCTGGATGTAGGACTATACATCCTCTAATTGTGAAATGTGAGGGTGTTATTTTGGGAGGACAGTCTATCATGGAGGGGTTGCTGGAGGCTTGGGGTATCCATTCTCTGCAATATTCCACCAAGTGCGCAGTTTTTGGGGAGTGGCACATCCTGAACTGCCTGGATTTTGTCAGTAGTACTGTGCAATGATTTAGGAACACACTGTAGGTTAACAAAGTTGAAGTTTGGACTTTGATGCTTTGCAGTCATTCTCAGCAAGAAAATATAACAGACTGATAGTTTCCACAAAACACTGTTTAATAATGTCGCAATAGAAAAGCAAATCATCAACATATTGAAGCAGTGTGGTGAGATATTTTGGGATCCAGATTTTCAGAACTGTCCATAGGGCCTCAGAGTACTACCATGAGCTGGCTACTCTCTTTAGGGGTACACTGAAGAAGCATCTGAGAGATCCCCCGCTGTGGAGCTGGCCGGTACTTGTCACAACAACCTATAGAGATTTGGCACCAATTGTGACAGTATCAACTTCTTATAAATTGTGGACCATGAGAAAGGTTTGAGGTTGTCCTCAGCAACCTTTTTCTTGACTGGAAACAATAGAGTGCCAGAGGGGAATGAGATTCCTTTATGATCCCCTTTTCAAGGTAGGCCTGGAACTGCTCATGAATATTGGCTTCCTGAGCAGCACTCAGAGGGGATTGCCTGATGTTGGGTGGTTGTATGCCAGGTCTGAATTTTACGTCCTCCGGAGTGACCGGTAGTCTTCCAATATCCATTTTGTCATTGGCCCACTGTGTCTCTGGTACCGATGCAAGAACTTGTTGCATGTTAAGAGAGATATTTTCCTGAGAAGCTGTAACAATAAGTACAGCGCAAATGATAGTTAACTGCTGGTTAGTTAGAGGGCTAGTCACTCCAATGCCATTTGGGCTATACTCAGTTGTTGCTTGTATTGCTGTAAGCGTGTCTGTGCCTAATAAGTTAATTTGGCAGGTCTCTGACACTATAAATGTAATACACTTTAATTAAACTCTTGTTAATTGATTTTATTTGTAACATGCTTAACAGGCTTGTCAAGTACATAATTGTCTCCTGACTGTTTTAGCATCATAATTCAATAGTATTAAAGTAAGTAGAACCCAGTATATTAAATATACAATGTACTTGTGTTGTGCAGGCATTATATATCACACACTTCTCTGCTAGTTTGGTCTGTGTTTAGGAGGGGCAAAACTTATTACATACTCATTTTCCCTCCCTCCTCTTAGATCACCTAGCTCCTCCCTTTTTGGTCTGCCTAACTGTGTGGGCGTGTCTTTCTCAATCTATGCCCATTAGTCCAGCGATACACATACCATATAACTTATATAGATAAGACACGCATATCTTCACACATACACACATATTCACAAAAATAATCCACATTATTTATGCCTAATTCTTTTGTAACACAGTCATTCCCAACTCACACAGGTACCCTCCACTAATCTCGGAAACGCAATGGAAAAGAAAACAACTTCACTGTTTTTCCTTTCTAACTTCTACATGCTCTTACCATAATCTCACATCTTTCCAAGCAGGGACTTTTATACAAAGCATTTCATTCCCCACATTTAGCCCAATACAGCTCTAGTACATGTTCAGCTCTACTACATTGTCATCTTGTGGGAAGGAGTCAGTGGAAGACATAGAGGCAGGGTCGAGGCCATACACTGAAGCTGCTCTGTTCTCTTCCTTTGTCCCAGACAAATTCAAATACCTTCATTTTTCTACATCGAGACAAATTGTTTTGGGCATACCTGTCTTTAGCGTACTTGTCTCTCTTTTGGCACAACCTATAGTGTTCAAAATTGGTAGGATAATCAAGCATGACCTACACTTGGTCATCTGTTCTGCAGCCATCACAAATATTATTCCCCAAATGATATACTTCCTGCTGCAATTGTCATTCCCAGAATGACCAACTACTGGGCACTTCCTTGGAGTCTTAACTCCTTGTTGCAGTCCCAGACTCCACCTACCAATTGGCAGAATCGGGTAGCCATTAGACTCAAATAACATTCTACTATTATCTGACTGTGTTGAAGGCTTCAATGTACACTTAACTAGCACAGATCAATCTTACAAGGTGTTACATTCATTTGTCTAGGAGCCATTTGTCTGGGTCAGGACACCGGGTTAACTGAGAAACTGCCAGTGTTTTCTGTATCTCATGGAAGGGGACACACATTCCATTCCATCTTTTCAACAGGGTGCATGATATGCTATAATGATATATGTAGGATCACAATTTTACTGCAACCATGAGAAGCACAGCATGCAAATTTGAAATTGTTTCCCCAAATTCTGTAACAAGATCACCATGGGAAAATATTGGACTGTTATATATACAACTTTTTAAATCCTGCTTGTATAAACAAACACAAACTACAAACACATAGTTGGGACATTGTTTATTCATTCACACAAAGTACACTGATAATTTAGCAAATGAAATAGAAACAGAGGTCTGTACCTTTCTGAAAACAGCAGACAGAAAACAAAGTGTGTGTAAGAACAAGATTCCTACTCACTGCGGTTTTGTGCTTGTTTTATATCTGCCATCCTGAGACCTCAACAATCGTTACAACATTCTACATGCCCGCATTCTCCACCAAAAAATGTTAAAATCACTAAATTTAGGTAATGCTCAAGGGGTGTTGTAGCCTTATCAGTCAGGTATGTCTAATTATTATTAATACAATGCATTAGAGAAGAGAAAATGAGAAACGCTCAAGCTCTTCTGTTTTATTGTTGCAATGCATGAGTTTATAAAGTTTAACAACCCCCCCCCCCCCCACATCCCCTACAAGGGTAAAGATTCAAAGTCTACAGCATGTGTGATTTAAAAAGGTTAATTATGAGAAAACTGCATGCTCAGCATCCGGGACCCTGTCAGTAAAACTTAACTACAGTGCGTCTTTTACTCACATATTTCTTGCTATGCACATGACAATACTGCATAAAATATAATTAAATGCTTTCACAATATAATTCAGTACTTTCATTTATTTTGGATGTCAAAAAGCTTATGAAGACGCTTAAAAAAATGATGCCAACATAGTGAGCATACAGTAAATGTTTGTGTAGTATCAGCATCTGTCTTTACAAGCTGAAAAATTCTACTTTTTCAAAATATTCTGTAAATCTAGGATTTTTCTTTACAATTACAAAACCTACCCATCAAAATGTACCACTAATATAAAGTATAATATGTGGATATATAAAAGTACTCCGAACGTATTACCAGATAAGACACATGTCAGATTTGATAAGTGGGGCTCTGTCAGGAAACAACATGTTTTACTGTGGCTGTATTAATTGTTAACTCTTTATTTCTCTTCCCAGATGGCACAGAGGTTGTTGTTAAGACGTTTTTTTACTTTAGGGAGAAGTTTAAGTGGAGCCGTACAACCCTTCCCTAACTACCTTTCACAGTGCACACAAACGCATGGTCTGCTGTCCACGACCTCAGCAAAACCTGTCCTTACCACCGCCCGTCAGATTCATGTATCGCACGCTTGTAGAGTGACATTCAACATTCAGGATAAAGAGGACTTTCAAGATCGAGTTGTTGGGAGTGAAACGCCAGTGATAGTGGATTTCCATGCACAGTAAGTTATAGTAACTGTCCAGTATACATGTAGTGTGCAGAGTTAACATAGCTGGTGCCTTCCTTTTCGATATTGCCGCCACACCGCATCCTATTCCCAAACCATGCTTTACATATGTAAAATGGCCACCAAGCCATCCCGCTACCCTGGCACTGTCCCCGGCTTTCGGAGCAAGAGCCTACAGGGAAGATAGACTCTGGACTCGGCACTGGTTCATTCAAGAGCTCAGGGAGTGTCTGATTGATTGTCATTTTACACACAAATAGACAGACTGAAGAAGGGGCAAAGTATAGCAGCAACGTTGAACAGGAGGGCACCCTATAGCGTATGTTAAAGGGGTTGTCCAACTTAGAAAATAAATAAAAATGTAACCAGCTGGCCAAGCATCAGAATAACAAATGATACTATACTCGCCTCTTCTTCCTCGGGGAAATCCTGTACCGGCTCTCGCAACGATTCTATTCTCTGCCAACAGCGGTAGTTAGGTGAGTGCTGCAGCCAATCAAAGGATGCAGCGTCGCCGCCCGTTCTCCTGGCATCAGCGCTTGCATCCTGGGCGCCATGATGCCAGGAGTTTGGGATCGTGACAGTGCGGACTATGATTGGCTGCAGCAGTCACTTGACTTCCACTGCTGACAGAGTCCAGGGTCATCGTGGAGTCGGCACACATTTTCCCCAAGAAGAGAGGGGAGTATAGTTTCTTTCCTTATTTTGATGCATGGTCAGCTGGTTAATTTTTTATTTTATTTTTTTTTTAGACTTGGACAACCCCTTTAATGATATACAATCTGCCTGTAGAGTAAAATCTTGGCTGGGAACCAGAGGGTTGGCTTAAATTTATATATATATTTTTTTTTTAAACACAACATTAGGACTTTTCCCACCAATATAACTAATAACATTCCTCTAATACTTTGTAAAGTATTCTTCAGCTATCCCGGCTCTCTGGTCCTCTGCTCAGCGCACCTGATCCTGGACTTCTCCTTCACGATTTTTCTTTTAGGCTTTCATAAGTGTGCGGTGCTGGGCTAATTTCCGTGGCCCACCCTGTAGAATGCTCTGTGGTTTCCTGATTGCTGTTACATATAGGACCTGCGGCGCGGGCCTGCGGGGACATCGTCTAGCAAACAGGGCAATTTTTTTCATTGCTTCTAATTTTTACATAACTTGCCTATTTTCTAGCGGTCACAATTAGAGATGAGTGAGCATACTCGCTAAGGCAAACTACTCGAGCGAGTAGTGCCTTATGCGAGTACCTGCCCGCTCGTCTCTAAAGATTCGGGTGCCGGCGGGGGAGAGTGGTGAGTTGCGGGGGGGAGAGAGTGAGAGAGAGATTCCCTTTCCTGCCCCCCTCGGCACCCAAATCTTTTGAGATGAGCGGGCAGGTACTCTCATAAGGCACTACTCGCTGGAATAGTTTGCCTTAGCGAGTATGCTCGCTCATCTCTAGTCACAATATAATCACATTATAATAACAAAAAAATAGCTGCAAAAACACTAAACTTCAGGAAGGCTAAATTTGATGCCCTAACTCTAATAGACATTGACCCGGCCTTAAAAAATCTTTTAGTTAGTCAAAGCTCTTAGAAACATTCTGCTGTCTGATTGTCATCTACAGCAATTCAGCCATCTCCGCTTTGAAAATGTTCGTAAAAGATAAGCTTAAGGTCGGATTCACATGAGCGTATTAGTGGACAAACAATATGCGAGCGCAATATGCAAAAATAGAACCCGTTCATTCACATATGTGATTTGAGCAAACAAAATACACAGTTTGCTCTATTTTCGTACAGATTTGCACAGGGAAAGAGAACATTTTGAACTCCTGAAACTATTTGCCATTTCAATGGCTGGGAGCATCGGTGCTTGTTTTTTTGCACGCACAAATATGTTCACGCTCGTGTGAATCCGGTCTAAAGTATACCTCAGTTTTCTAAAATATTCCAGGTTCTCCTTCACAACACATTTACTGCTGTTTGCACCCTGTTTCACGTCTGATTTTTTTTTCAAGTGCTCTTCCACATTTTTCTGTTTTGCTGTTTACAATCCACTTTCAGGGAGTGGGTCTGTAGCAAGCCTAGCATTCTGCCAGTAGTATACTGCCCTGACTTCCTTGCCCTTACCTCCTATGTTGCACTCTCTGGTCCAATCAGCAGGGAGGCAGTATCTGAAGGCCCGCCTGTTTGCTTCCTCAGGACAATCTGGTATTTAGGCCTCCTGTCCACGGGTGTAGTGATATTCTGCGGCAGATCTCTGCCATGGGAGCCGCCGCCAGGGTGCAGGGGAGGGCTGACAGCTCTCCGCACTGAGCCTATTTGACAGATAGGCTTAGCGCGGAGAATCGCGGCAAATCGCAGCATGCCCTGATTTAAGTCTCATGGACAGCGTGGCTGTGCTTTCCATAGTAGACTATGGAAAGCGTTCATTGTGTTTCCCGCGGCCGGATTATCGCCGCAGGAAACGCAGTCAAAAATCGCCCGTGGACAGGAGGCCTTAGAGACATTCTGACCAAATGGTTAGTACGCAGTCCATAGTGTTTGTGTTTTTAATGTTTATACACACAGAAACCCAGACACTGTAACTACAAGAAAGGCAGAGACTGCAGAGTTTGTTATCATAGTGTCTGCAGGTCTGTCAGCCTATTATCCTGCAATGTTGATTTAGAGGTATGACTATAAACCCTCGTGAGATAGCAGTTACTTTTCCCCCCTCAAATGAGGAAAATTATTAATTCCCTACCACAAAATAAGCAATCAGAATAAATACTGGATCAGAAACTTTCTGAAATAATCAATGACTACAACATGTAAAATTATTACACTGTAGAGAAGCGTCCATGCCCCTCTTGAACTCTTTTAGTGAGTTCGCCATCACCACGTCCTCAGGCATCGCATGAGTGTGATATTGGGCTGAGTTTCACGGCCTGATATCGCTCTCAACCATGTGAATTAGCCTTAATGGAGAGTTTACTTTTATTATTCTGTATTTCACCTGACATTTCGGTTTCCTGAGTGAATACGTACATTGGAGAAAAAATAACAGATTTACTTTCTCCGCATTGTTTCTCCTCATTTCTCCTCATTCCCGGTCATTGTAACAAGGCTTGTATAAAAAGTCTGACTTGGCTTGAAGGAATGCTGCCTTTCAATAGGTGGCACTGTGGAGGATTTATTCCATCTCCCTTATTTGCATATTACCCAGAGGAGCGTGCATGGCCATTTGAGTCTCCTCACTTAGTTTATAGTATAGTTGCTCTGCCTAAGGAAAAAAGATAGCGTTTCTGACTTTCTCCTCATCACCTTCTTCAATTCTTCTCTCATTACTTTTTAAAAGGCCAACACTTTCAGTTTAAACCTTTTTACCATTTAAAACTAACCCCAAACTGTACAATTATATGCTCTGACTGAGTCTTTCTGTCTCCACCTTTGCTGCATTTACTTGCTTTTTACATAAGTTATTTTCCTTATAGCTTTTAGTGCTTCTTCGCTGCCTAGTTTTTATTGCCCCCTTTACATCTTTCTTTAGCCACATTGATTTGCTCCTATTCTTAAACATTTTATTCCTGTAAGGTTTGACACTCACAGTATCTAAAATACTTTATTGTCTTATTTTTGAGAACATTCTCAGAGTCAATAAGACTGAGAGAGTCCCTAAGCTGATCAAACTTTTACCTTCCCCCTTTCAACATAACACCTTATTGAAAGGCGAGTGGAAATTTATTATGTTATGGTCACTATTTCCCAGGTACCCCCAACTTGGACCCCTGTTATTCTGTCAGGTCTGTTGGTGAATATTAAGTCCAAAATGGCCGTCCCTCTAGTTGGGTCCTGTTCAAGTTGCAAAAGGTGATTATTAGAGATGAGCGAGCGTACTCGTCCGAGCTTGATGCTCGTTCGAGTATTAGGGTGTTCGAGATGCTCGTTACTCGAGACGAGCACCACGCAGTGCTCGACTCCATTACATTTCCTTCCCTGAGAAATGTGCGCGCTTTTCTGGCCAATAGAAGCACAGGGAAGGCATTACAACTTCCTCCTGTGACATTCCAGCCCTATACCACCCCCCTGCAGTGAGTGGCTGGGGAGATCAGATGACACCCGAGTATTTAAATCTGCCCCGCCCACGGCTCGGCACAGATGCATGGTGACAGAGATCAGGGACAGTGCTGCTGCTATAGGGAGAGCGTTAGGTGTTATTTCAGTCTTCAAGAACCCCAAGGTCCTTCTTAGGGCCACATCTGACCGTGTGCAGTACTGTTGAGGCTGCTTTTAGCAGTGTTGCACACATTTTTTTTTTTTGTATATCGGGCGTGCAGACCCTAGCGTCCTCAGTCTGCAGTCATTTTACAGAGTATAGGGGCAGTACTGGTGAGGCAGGGACAGTGGTACAGGGAAAGAGGTATACTGGCTATATAGGCAGTAGGCTTTTTCAAAAAACTTGGGGAAAAATACTATATTTGGGCTGCCTGTGACCGTCTTCAGTTTACTGCGTGTCTGCTGGGGGTAGTAGTCGTTAATTAATACCCAGCTAAGCGTTACAGCAGGCTTGCGCATAATTGTTTCCTGGCTCTGCTGTGCCCGTTACATGACCGCCGTCATCCCGCCAGAGGGAAACAGTATACATAATATACGGTATGGTCTGTCTGGTTTTTCACCTCACCATTTAAAAAAATAGAAGCAAAATACTTAAGGCCTACCACTGGCCTTTGGCCACTTGACTGGTTCTGCGCTGTGAATTCCAGTAGCTCAGTCATACGCACCTAGGTCTCACTACAGGCTTGCGCATAATTGTTTCCTGGCTCTGCTGTGCGTTCCGTAAGCTAAGTCAGCCTCCAACCACAGGCCAATAAGCGGCACATTTAATTACAGCGTTCTGTTTCTGCTAATCTCGTAATACACCATGCTGAGGGGTAGGGGTAGGCCTAGAGGATGTGGACGGGGGCGAGGACGCGGAGGCCCAAGTCAGGGTATGGGCACAGGCCGAGCTCCTGGTCCAGGTGTATCGCAGCCGACTGCTGCGGGATTAGGAGAGAGGCAAGTTTCTGGGGTCCCCAGATTCATCTCACAATTAATGGGTCCACGCGGTAGACCTTTATTAGAAACTGAGCAGTGTGAGCAGGTCCTGTCGTGGATGGCAGAAAGTGCATCCAGCAATCTATCGACCACCCAGTCTTCTACGCCGTCCACAGCTGCAACTCTGAATCCTCTGGCTGCTGCTCCTTCCTCCCAGCCTCCTCACTCCATGAAAATGACACATTCTGAGGAGCAAGAAGACTCCCAGGAACTGTTCTCGGGCCCCTGCCCAGATTGGGCAGCAATGGTTCCTCTCCCACCGGAGGAGTTTGTCGTGACCGATGCCCAACCTTTGGAAACTTCCCGGGGTCCGGGGGATGAGGCTGGGGACTTCCAGCAACTGTCTCGAGCTTTCAGTGGGTGAGGAGGACGATGACGATGAGACACAGTTGTCTATCAGTGAGGTAGTAGTAAGGGCAGTAAGTCCGAGGGAGGAGCGCACAGAGGATTCGGAGGAAGAGCAGCTGGACGATGAGGTGACTGACCCCATCTGGTTTGCTACGCCTACTGGGGACAGGTCTTCAGAGGGGGAGGCAAGTGCAGCAGCAGGGCAGGTTGGAAGAGGCAGTGCGGTGGCCAGGGGTAGAGGCAGGGCCAGACCGAATAATCCACCAACTGTTTCCCAAAGCGCCCCCTCGCACCATGCCACCCTGCAGAGGCCGAGGTGCTCAAAGGTGTGGCAGTTTTTCACTGAGCGAGCAGACGACCGACGAACTGTGGTGTGCAAGGTTTGTCGCGCCAAGATCAGCCGCGGAGCCACCACCAACAGCCTCACCACCACCAGCATACGCAGACATATGATGGCCAAGCACCCCACAAGGTGGGACGAAGGCCGTTCACCGCCTCCGGTTTGCACCACTGCCTCTCCCCCTGTGCCCCAACCTGCCACTGAGATCCAACCCCCCCTCTCAGGACACAGGCACTACAGTCTCCTGGCCTGCACCCACACCCTCACCTCCGCTGTCCTCGGCCCCATCCAGCAATGTCTCTCAGCGCAGCGTCCAGCCGTCGCTAGCGCAACTGTTTGAGCGCAAGTTTGCCGCCACGCACCCGCACGCTCGAGCGTTAAACGTGCACATAGCCAAATTGATCAGCCTGGAGATGCTGCCGTATAGGCTTGTGGAAACGGAGGCTTTCAAAAACATGATGGCGGCGGCGGCCCCGCGCTACTCGATTCCCAGTCGCCACTACTTTTCCCGATGTGCCGTCCCAGCCCTGCACGACCACATCTCCCGCAACATTGTACGCGCCCTCACCAACGCGGTTACTGCCAAGGTCCACTTAACAACGGACACATGGACAAGCACAGGCGGGCAGGGCCACTATATCTCCCTGATGGCACATTGGGTGAATTTAGTGGAGGCTGGGACAGAGTCAGAGCCTGGGACTGCTCACATCCTACCCACCCCCAGAATTGCGGGACCCAGCTCGGTGCTGGTATCTGCGGCGGTGTATGCTTCCTCCACTAAACCACCCTCCTCCTCCTCCTCCTCCTCTGTCTCGCAATCAAGATGTGTCAGCAGCAGCACGTCGCCAGCAATCGGTGTCGCGCGGTGTGGCAGCACAGCGGTGGCCAAGCGTCAGCAGGCCGTGCTGAAACTACTCAGCTTAGGAGAGAAGAGGCACATGGCCCACGAACTGCTGCAGGGTCTGATAGAGCAGACCGACCGCTGGCTTTCGCCGCTGAGCCTCCAACCGGGCATGGTCGTGTGTGACAACGGCCGTAACCTGGTGGCGGCTCTGCAGCTCGGCAGCCTCACGCACGTGCCATGCCGGGCCCACATCTTTAATTTGGTGGTTCAGCGGTTTCTGAAAAGCTACCCACGCTTGTCAGACCTGCTCGGAAAGGAGCGCCGGGTCAGCGCACATTTCCGCAAGTCCAACACGGACGCTGCCACCCTGCGTCCCCTGCAACATCGGTTTAATCTGCCAGTGCACCAACTGCTGTGCGACGTGCCCACACGGTGGAACTCTACGCTCCACATGTTGGCCAGGCTCTATGAGCAGCGTAGAGCTATAGTGGAATACCAACTCCAACATGGGCGGCGTAGTGTGAGTCAGCCTCCTCAATTCTTTACAGAAGAGTGGGCCTGGTTGGCAGACATCCGCCGGGTCCTTGGAAACTTTGAGGAGTCTACCCAGATGGTGAGCGGCGATGCTGCAATCATTAGCATCACCATTCTTCTGCTATGCCTCTTGAGAAGTTCCCTGCAAAGCATAAACGCAGATGCTTTGCGCTTGGAAACGGAGGCGGGGGAAGACAGTATGTCGCTGGATAGTCAGAGCACCCTCATGTCTATATCTCAGCGCGTTTAGGAGGAGGGGGAGGAGCATGAGCAGGAGGGGGAAGAGACAGCTTGGCCCACTGCTGAGGGTACCCATGCTGCTTGCCTGTCATCCTTTCAGCCTGTATGGCCTGAGGAGGAGGAGGATCCTGAAAGTGATCTTCCTAGTGAGGACAGCCATGTGTTGCGTACAGGTACCCTGGCACCCATGGCTGACTTCATGTTAGGATGCCTTTCTCGTGACCCTTGCGTTACACGCATTCTGGCTACTACGGATTACTGGGTGTACACACTGCTTGACCCACGGTATAAGGAGAACCTTTCCACTCTCATACCCGAAGAGGAAAGGGGTTCGAGAGTGATGCTATACCACAGGATCCTGGCGGACAAACTGATGGTAAAATTCCCATCCGACAGCGCTAGTGGCCGAAGGCGCAGTTCCGAGGGCCAGGTAGCAGGGGAGGCGCAGAGATCAGGCAGCATGTACAGCGCAGGCAGGGGAACACTCTCCAAGGCCTTTTGACAGCTTTATGGCTCCCCAGCAAGACTGTGTCACCGCTCCCCAGTCAAGGCTGAGTCGGTGGGAGCACTGTAAAAGGATGGTGAGGGAGTACGTAGCTGTTCGCACGACAGTCCTCCGTGACGCCTCTGCTCCCTACAACTACTGGGTGTCGAAGCTGGACACGTGGCCTGAACTCGCGCTGTATGCCCTGGAGGTGCTTGCTTGTCCTGCGGCTAGCATCTTGTCAGAGAGGGTGTTTAGTGCGGCTGGGGGAATCCTCACGGATAAGCGTACCCGCCTGTCAACTGACAGTGCCGACAGGCTTACACTCATCAAGATGAACAAAGCCTGGATTTCCCTAGACTTCTCTTCTCCACCAGCGGACAGCAGCGATACATAGGCTGCACCCTAAACAATACATAGGCTGCACCCGCGGATGGAAGCATCATTCTCTATCACCATCAAAAACGGGGAACTTTTAGCTTCATCAATCTGTGTATTATATTCATCCTCCTCCTCCTGCTCCTCCTCCTGAAACCTAACGTAATCACGCCGAACGGGCAATTTTTCTTAGGCCCACAAGGCTCAGTCATATAATTTTTGTAAACAATTTTTATACGTTTCAATGCTCATTAAAGCGTTGAAACTTTCACCTCAACCAATTTTTATTGGAACTAAGACTGTGCTCCCCCTATACTGCTGCTTCGGAATTGTTACTGGGGCCTGTCTTCACTGCTACTACTACTGAAATGGAACGAATACTGTGCTCCCCCTATATTGCTGCTAGTGATATGTTACTGGGGCCTGTCCCTAATGCTACCGCTGAAATGTTACTAATTCTGGGCTCTGCCTATACCGCTGCTAGTGCTTGTCACTGGAGTGTGGAAACGGAGGCTTCCCAAAGACATGATGGCGGCGAGGCCATTTCCCACCAACGCGGTTACTGTTAAGGTGCATATAACCACGGACACGTGGAGAGGACACGTAGTGCCTCAAAAACATCCCCCTCCTCCTCCAACAATGAAAACATTCTTGGCAAATACCTTTGCATCGGTCCGTCTGGTGGCAGTCCAAGAATTTCACCTTTAATGACACAAGAAGAGAGCCCCCCCACCATCCCCCCCGCCACGGCCCACTTAATCCTGGCCACATTCCGAAAACCAACTAAATAAAACCGCGCTACTAGGTCCGCAGTCGCCTCCACATTCCCACCAACGCGGTTACTGTTAAGGTACATATTACCAGTCTGACTGGGGCATGCACTGTGGGCCGAAGCCCACCTGTATTGTATCTGACGTTCGCTCTGCTGAGCAGGGCACTGCAATGGGATACATTTATGTACGGCCGGTGGGTTCCAGGGAGCCACCCATGCTGTGGGTCCACAGGGATTTCACATTACGGATTTGTACCTGCCAGTGTCTATGTATTAAAAACCCCGGTCAGACTGGGGCATGCAGTGTGGGCCGAAGCCCACCTGCATTTAATCTGACGTTACCTCAGCTGTGCTGGGCAATGCAATGGGATATATTTATGTACCGCCGGTGGGTTCCAGGGAGCCACCCATGCTGTCGGACCACACGGAGTTGTACCTGCCTGTGTCTACTTCTAAAGAACCCCAGTCTGACTTGGGCATGCAGTGTGGGCCGAAGCCATCCTGTATTTAATCTGACGTTAGCTCTACCAACCGGGGCACTGCATTGGGACAAACTACAGGAGCAATACAGCGCTAATGAGACGTGCACAGCTACGCTAACATTGGAGTCCGCTGTAGGCACGCGATTGCTGAGGGTTTGTGCAGAGGCCTATGTCCTGGGTGCAGTGAAAGTCCGCTTCCTGCCTAGGATTGCTGAAGCTGTGGGCCGAGGCCTATGTCGTGGGCGCGGTGCAAGTCTGCCATGTTTGGCCGCTTAGATCAATTTTTTTGTTCATGTCTTGGGCTTCCTAGGACCCACCTATGCTGTTGGTGCAAACTTAGTACCCATCCCGGTGTTTGACCTATCTGGCACAAAGGCACTGACTGACTTGGGTAGGGGGCAGAGCGCTGACGGCTTTCCCCTTGCAGTGTGGATTGAGCTATGCGACACCTTGACAGAATGAATAGTGTGTGGCACATAGGTTCCCCATTGCTATGCCCACGTGTGCAGCTCCTGATGGAGGTGGCACAGGATTGGATTTCTCATTGCTTCTGTACAGCATTGTGGGCTATCGCCCCGCCCCTTTTAAAGAGGGTCGCTGCCTGGCCGTGCCAACCCTCTGCAGTGTGTGCCTGCGGTTCCTCCTCATGGCAGACGCACTTTTATAAATAGACATGAGGGTGGTGTGGCTATGAGGCCAGCGTGTGGCATGAGTGCAGCTGAAGGCTGTGCAGGGACACTTTGGTGTGCGCTGTGGACACTGGGTCGTGCGGGGGGGGGGGGGGGGGTTGGGCAGCATGTAACCCAGGAGAAGTGGCAGCGGAGTGTCATGCAGGCAGTGATTGTGCCTTGTTGGACGTAGTGTGGTGCTTAGCTAAGGTATGCCTTGCTAATGAGGGTTTTTCAAAAGTAAAAATTGCTGGGGGGGGGGGGGGGGCCGCTATTGTGGCTTAATAGTGGGACCTGGGAACTTGAGATGCAGCCCAACATGTAGCCCCTCGCCTGCCCTATCCGTTGCTGTGTCGTTCCCATCACTTTCTTGAATTTCCCAGATTTTCAGAAATGAAAACCTTAGCGAGCATCGGCGATATACAAAAATGCTCAGGTCGCCCATTGACTTCAATGGGGTTCGTTACTCGAAACGAACCCTCCAGCATCGCGGAAAGTTCGACTCGAGCAACGAGCACCCGAGCATTTTGGTGCTCGCTCATCTCTAGTGATTATCTTTAGTTATTTACAAAAACTTCTTTCCTTTAGGAATGCAGAATGCGCTGACCATAGAGCAGCGGTGCAAGTGGGTACTGCGGGCGCAGCTCCCATTAAATTCAATAGGGGCTGCAGTAGCATCCTGCATTGCTGCACTATGGTCAACGCATTCTACTTCCTTCGCTGACAGCAGCCCCGAGATCCAAGTGCCGGGTCTCTGCCAATAATCTGTTGAGCAGTCGTCCGTTATTAGAAAAAATAGCTGAAAGTCCGGAATAGCCCTTTAAAGACTCATATCCTTAAAAATATACACAAATACAAGTAGAATTAGTGCATTTACTATGCACAATAAGTGTGTTGGGTTTTACCCAGCTGGCAGATGAATGGGTAACCGACGGCATTTTCAGCATTTTTCTGTAAACCATTTTTAAAACTATAATATTTGTGTACCATTTCTCAGATGGTGTGGCCCATGCAAGATTTTGGGAACTCGCTTGGAAAAGGCGGTTGCTAAACAACAGGGGAAAGTTTTGATGGCCAAAGTTGACATAGATGACCATACTGATCTAGCTCTGGAATACGAGGTATGCTTTGCCCATTCAGCTCAAACATGTGAATAATGTCTTTTAGGTTATGTATATGTCCCGTTGGGGAATGGGAATTATGATAGACCTTGTTTTGGCATGCGCTCTTTAAACAGGTGTACCTTTCATATGACTTCACAGCATGGAATAGAACTGTTTTTTTTATATTGCTGATATAAAGAAAGATGGGAAATATTGTTTTCAGTAGAGAAAAAATCCTGTATCTTTAAAAGAAATGTCTAAATGTAGTTTTTCAATAATTGATATTATCATTAAGCAAAGAGGGGGGGGGGGGGACAACTTTTATTAAAGGCGTATTCCCAGCTCAGCTTTCCATGGCAGAGATGGGAAAATCTGGGAGTTCCGTTGCCCTTTCGGGAAGAGTCAAGCACCTAGCACAGTGCTCTTTCCATAGTTCCCATTGAAATGAATGGAGATATGGTAATGGCATAGTGCTGTATACCACACTGCTTTCATAGCTCTTATTTACCTTAGCAAAGCTATGGGAACAGTACTGTGCTAAGCGCTTGGCTCTGGCCTGGTGGCCACTAGCCATGAAAGTGGTTTACCATGTCTGCTAGGAAAAGCCGAGATGGAAATATCCCTTTAAATATGCATTAAAACTGGTATATGTATACTGGGTCTTTAATTAAATACAATAGCCATACTGGATGCTGTAAAGAAGAACTGTATGCACTACAGTCCAAACATGCATAACCCATGGGACCTTGTACCCTAGTGACCAACACATCAGCACAAAAACTCCATTTTAGGTAAACGTTTGCTGGTTATCACATTGGCTATCATATTAACACGCTTTTCACTCTATGAAGTGATAAATAGTATGGCGCTCTCGCTGGAAAGTGAGGTTCCATAGAAACTCTTTGAGGTTTACGCCAAGCGGTTTGTACAGTGAGTAGATGGTTGGTCCTAGATGCAAGAATGGATCACCGTATGAGATTTATTTTTGAAAGTTTTTTTATTTTTTTATTTTTTGCTTTTTAATGAAAATTAATAGCAAAATGTGGCGGGCGCAAATTCTCTACAATTACAGTTTATTTAAAGTTTTTTTTTCCCTATTGTACTCTACAGGTATCTGCTGTGCCTACAGTTATTGCTATGAAGAATGGCAGCGTCATCGATCAGTTTGTGGGCATCCAGGAGGAGGATCAGTTGGAGGCTTTTCTTAAGAAACTGATTGGGCCATAAATCCTTCAGATCTCTTCACCCACTTACAGCTGTGATTTAGAAAATGGAATATTCAAATCTTGTTCTCTTCACACCTTACTGGCGCCAGGGTCCTCTCGTACCCCAGTCCTGCCTTGTCATCTTATCCGATTTTGCTTTAAAGACGTGATGTAATAATAGAAGTTAATATATAAAACTAATTTTTTTTTACAGTACAGTTTGACAATCTGATATCCAGACTTGTTCCGTTTGTCATTATTGCTCTTGATAGAAACTTTTAGTGACACCCATTCATTGTTTATCTGCCACGGCATTAAATAGTACTTAGGGCTCCTTCACACTGGCATGGGCGATATAGGGCCGTGATTCACAGCCTGATATCGCCCTCACCATTCAGGAAAGCTCAGTCGATGCGAGGCATTTTCATGTGAAGACAGCCTCGCATCATTGCTGGGAAAAAGGAAATTGCTGCCACCGTGGCTGTCACCGCTGCGGCAGAGGATCACAAAGTTCTCCCATTGTTTTCAGTGGGGCTGCTAGATAGGACCTGCTGCAAGTTGTTTCCTGTTTAGCATCGCGGTGCCTTGCAGGAAAACATCGCTAATGTGAATGATCCCATTCAAAAGAATAGGGTTTTGGGTTTTTTTTGTGCAAGATTTGTGTGTCTTGCAACGCACAAATCTCACGCGATTTTTCTCGCCAGTGTGATGCAGCCTTATGGAGTTTATTTGAGTTATATTAGCTAAAAGGAAGTTGCTTTTCACAATCGTGACATTTTAAAAGTTGTGAATTAATAAACTCCATAAGGCTGCCTTCACATTGGCGAGAAAATCGTAAATGCTAAGGGGTCTCCAAATTTTAGATATCTTGCACACCAAATCTAGTACCTCTGTGAGGCTGCCTACAGAGGGGCAGGATATCGGGCTCCCAATGCGCATCATGCACTCTGTAAATTTAAGCTGTTACCGTCTTTGTTGTGTTTGTGATCTGACTGGCCAATCAAATCAATGTGTAGTGTCTTAAACTAATAATGCATACATATAACAGGGCACATCAGGTAGTCAGAGAGGCTGTGCGGCCATCTTTGTTTGCCCAGGATCGGGATGGCATCTCTCTCTTGCAAAATGCTAGTAGGGCTACGCTGATTGCAGCTAGACTCCTCTTGGTGATTGAACGTAATAGTCCAGGTGCCAGCCGCAATCAGCGGAGCACCGCCTGCAGTTTGCATGCGAAAGAAGCTTCATAAAATGGCATTCTGAAGGTGTGTTCACAAATCCAAAATCAAGTGAGGATCATAAAAGTGAGAAACTAAAGGATGGATACATCTCTTCTTTTTTTGGATCCGTTCCTGGTTTTGGCTTCAAAAACCTGAACAAAAACTTTCAAGTAAGAACGTGTCCTAAATTTGTAAATACTTTGCATATGTTATCTTTTTAAATAATTAAAAAGTAAAGCCTGTTAATCCACAAAATGTATCTAGGCTTCCTTACGCCCTAGACATCCAACAATGTTTAGAGTTAGATCACAGCAGCAGCCGTGCCATTCTAAAGTCCAACTTTAAGGGCTCATTCACAGGGGCGTATTCCGGACGCGTAAATACTCTGCGTATTAACAATAAACTATGCAGAAGGGCCCATGTTTGTGCTGCCTGAATGCGCAGGCTTCCTATGTATTTGCGCCAGCCTGTTCCCTTCCATGGCCTACTGCAGTGCGTAATACGCACCAAAAATATGCTAATGTGAACTAACCCTTTGAGATCAATGGGTTCTATTCAGTGTATTAGTAAACCCTGGGCCCTTGCAGATTTGGCATCGAATCAGTCAAAACCGGGGCATAAATTATGCGTCGCATCTGAAACTTCCCAAAAAGAGCAGTGTTTCAAAAGAATCTGTTAGTTTTCAACATGTTTTCTATAATATGAGGTACACTTGAACCCCTTAACGACCGCTCATACGTGTTTTGACAGCGCCTGTTAATGGTCTCTGCTGTTTAACCCTTTACATGCTGCGGTCAATAAAAGGCTGACAGACTGAGGGGGCTCCATCTGTCACCCATTGGACCCCCGATGTGATCGCGAGGTCCTCATGAGTTTTGCTATGGTACCCAGAGGCTTGAAAATTGCCCTACGAGGCTCAACTTCTAGCTAAACTTTTTATAGGCTTTATAGTACACTGCTATACCAAAGTACAGTATTGTATTTTAAGAATGATAAAATATGGTGATATTCAAGCTCCCTAGTGGGACAAAAATAAAAAGATAATGTCAAAACCTCATCTTTTGCCCTTTTACTATGTTAAAAAAAAAATCTGGTATCGCCACATTTATAGTGACCCAGAGAAAAAAGTTAGTACACTATTTTACCCGCACCCTGGGGGTTAAAGAAAGCGATCAGAACGTCATATGGATCAAGAAATGGTACCATTAAAAAGCACAAGTTTCTGCAAAAAAAAAAAACCAACAAAGCAATCCCTCAGCACCATTGACAAAATTGGAAAAATGTTAGGGGTCTTTGAATGCAGCAATAAAAAAAAATGTGAAAAAAAAAAGTTGCAAAAAATAAAAAACCCTAAATCAATTCGTTTTGACTTAATCGTACTGGGCTGCAGAATTAATTTAACTGCATATTATTAATGCTGCATGGTGAGAAAAAAAAGCATGCCAGAATTTCAGATTTTGTTTATCTTCTAGAAAAAGATGGAATAAAAGGCAATCAAATGTTATATGTTCCCAAAAATTGTTTAGAGTTCATCCCACATAAAACAAGTCCCCATTGAGGTCTGTCGAAAAATACAAATACAATGACACAAAAGCAAGTCTTTATTTTAAAAGGGGTGTTTTGTGTACAGCCCCATTGGAAACAATGGGCGATGTGAGGGCAATTTGTTTTGTGCAATGTGATGCAAGAAAAAATTGCTTGTGTATGAGAAAATCACGCAAGATTCTTTTGAATGGCGTCAGCCGTGTGAAAACCACTAAGGGGTTCATGCCCACAGCCATGACGGACTCCGCCAGCGAAATATCGCAACAGAGTCTGTCACGGCGCACCCCCACCCCCTAAAGACCCCATACTCGCCTCCTGGATCCACTGAGCACGTCCCGCCTGACGTGCCGACGCGCATGCGCAGTACAGCGCATGACACGGTCGCCGGTTGGGGGGTCGCATATTCACGCAATACTTCTGCTGTACTGACAGCGGATGTATAGTGTGACGGCCGGCTTCCATTGACTACAATGGAAGCCAGCTGCGTGTACTCCCCTGGCAAATAAACCGCGGCATGTTCTATTTCACGCTTTGGAATTCCGTGGTGGAATTCCGCAGCGTGAACATTCAGCTGTTAGGTTCAATAGAAACTAATAGCTGCGGTATAACGCTGCAGATTTCTGCCTCGTTTAACGCGGCGGAAATCCGGTCATGGGAATTAGCCCTGAGGGGTTAAATCAAGACTTAATTTGTAAACCTTTTGTAGGAGTACAAAACATGTTTGTTTACCTAATTTAAGGTATATTGAAATGAATGAGCTGTACTATGCAGTATGTACATTACGCTCTAACCTCTTATTATATATCATGTAAGATGTGCAAGTTTAGAAACTGTTGCGTTCTGTTACAATATGTTAAATTGGCTTAATTTAAGAATCTCCCAAAAAGAAAACCTGAAAATCTACCATAAAAAAATGGATTATACCTACGTGGTGATCGGGTTTCCAGTAGTCTCCACGACAGCACCAATTGAGATTGCCTCCTCCTGATAGGACAGGAACATACTGAGAGGTTAAAAGCTTCCCCCCCCCCCCCCCCCCCCCCCCCTTCCCCACTTTCCTCAGTGGTTTCTAACGAATTGCCGGGGTAGGAGCTTAAATTAAATTCTTTCCCTAACTGGGATTTTTTTTTTTGAGGGGGACTTATATTCTATAATTTCTTTTCTATCCATTTGGGGGGGGGGGGGGGAAGGTACGGGTGCTGTCGTGGAGACTCCTGGAAACCTGATTATCAGGTAGGTATAATCCATTTTTTCCCCCAGTCGTCTCCACGACAGCACCAATTGAGATGTACCAACTAAAGTTTATTAGGGTGGGATTGCTGCCGAGAGGACTTTGCGGCCGAAGGCTATGTCCTCGTCCTGCTGCACTTTTACCTTACAATGTTTAATGAACGTGTGGGTTTTTTTCCAGACTGCGGCCTTGCATATCTGCTCGACCGAAGCTGAGCTATGTTCGGCCCATGAGGATGCTACTGCCCTTGTAGAATGGGCTTTAAGAGCTAAGGGGATTTCCTTCCCGAGGGCTTTATAGGATTCTATAATGGCCAGGCGGATCCACCTGGCTATGGAGTTTTTTGCCGCTTTGTTTCCTTTATTCGGGCCGCTGAACTGGACGAACAGGTTGTCGTCCCGTCTCCAGTGGCTTGTCGCATCTATGTAGCCTAGGACTGCTCTTCTGACGTCCAGGCAGTTTAGGATTTTTTCTTCCTCGTTTTTAGGCTTGCTAAAAAATGAGGGAATTATTACGTCGTGGGACCTATGAAAATGTGATACCACTAGAGATGAGCGAGCACCAAAATGCTCGGGTGCTCGTTACTCGGGACGAACTTTTCGCGATGCTCGAGGGTTCGTTTCGAGTAACGAACCCCATTGAAGTCAATGGGCGACCCGAGCATTTTTGTATTTCGCCGATGCTCGCTAAGGTTTCCTTGTGTGAAAATCTGGGCAATTCAAGAAAGTGATGGGAACGACACAGCAACGGATAGGGCAGGCGAGGGGCTACATGTTGGGCTGCATCTCAAGTTCACAGGTCCCACTATTAAGCCACAATAGCGGCAAGAGTGGGGCCCCCCCCCTCCCAACAACTTTTACTTCTGAAAAGCCCTCATTAGCATGGCATACCTTTGCTAAGCACCACACTACCTCCAACAAGGCACAATCACTGCCTGCATGACACTCCACTGCCACTTCTCCTGGGTTACATGCTGCCCAACCGCCCCCCCTCCCCCCCACAGCGCACACCAAAGTGTCCCTGCGCAGCCTTCAGCTGCCCTCATGCCACACCACCCTCATGTCTATTTAGAAGTGCGTCTGCCATGAGGCGGAACCGCAGGCACACACTGCAGAGGGTTGGCACGGCTAGGCAGCGACCCTCTTTAAAAGGGGCGGGGCGATAGCCCACAATGCTGTACAGAAGCAATGAGAAATAGAATCCTGTGCCACCGCCATCAGGAGCTGCACACGTGGGCATAGCAATGGGGAACCTATGTGCCACACACTATTCATTCTGTCAAGGTGTCTCTGCATGCCCCAGTCAGACCGGGCTTTTTAATTCATAGACACAGGCAGGCACAACTCCCTATTGTGAAGTCCCTGTCGACCGACAGCATGGGTGGCTCCCTGTAACCCACTGGCGATACACAAAAATATCCCATTGCATTGCCCAACACAGCTGAGGTAGTAATGTCGTGCTTAATGCAGGTGGGCTTCGGCCCACACTGCATGCCCCAGTCAGACTGGGGTTCTTTACAAGTGAAAACAGATGCATTTATAATTCCCTGTGGACCCACAGCATGGGTGGCTCCCTGGAACCCACCGGCGATACACAAAAATATCCCATTGCATTGCCCAACACAGCTGAGGTAGTAACGTCGTGCTTAATGCATGCCCCAGTCAGACTGGGGTTCTTTACAAGTGGACACATGTAGGTTAAACTCCGTGTGCACCTACAGCATGGGTGGCTCCCTGGAACCCACCGGCGATACACAAAAATATCCCATTGCATTGCCCAACACAGCTGAGGTAGTAATGTCGTGCTTAATACAGGTGGGCTCCGCCCAACACTGCATGCCCCAGTCAGACTGGTAATATGTATCTTAACAGTAACCGCGTTGGTGGTAATGTGGTGGTGACTGCGGACCTAGTAGCGCGGTTTTATTTTGTTGGTTTTCGGAATGTGGCCAGGATTAAGTGGGCCGTGGCGGGGGATGTTTTGGAGGCACTACGTGTCCTCTCCACGTGTCCGTGGTTATATGCAGCTTAACAGTAACAGCGTTGGTGGGAAATGGCCTCGCCGCCATCATGTCTTTGGGAAGCCTCTGTTTCCACACCCCAGAGACATACCATTAGCAGCGGTATAGGCAGAGCCCAGAATTAGTAACATTTCAGCCGTAGCATTAGCGACAGGCCCCACTAACATATCACTAGCAGCATTATAGGGGGAGCACAGTCTTAGTTCCATTTCAGTAATAGTAGCAGCCTACACAGGCCCCAGTAACAATTCCGAAGCAGCAGTATAGTGGGAGCGCAGTCTTCGTTCCATTTCAGTAATAGTAGCAGCCTACACAGGCCCCAGGAACAATTCCGAAGCAGCAGTATAGGAGGAGTATAGTCTTAGTTCCATTTAAGTCATTGTAGCAGCCTACACAGGCCCCAGGAACAATTCCGAAGCAGCAGTATAGGAGGAGCATAGTCTTAGTTTCATTTAAGTCATTGTAGCAGCCTACACAGGCCCCAGGAACAATTCCGAAGCAGCAGTATAGTGGGAGCGCAGTCTTAGTTCCATTTCAGTAGCTGCAGTATAGCAAAGGCCCAAGTTACATTTATGTAGCTAAAGTGTAGGCCAACCCCACACACACTTCTGTACCATGAGTGCAGGCGAAGAACATACAAATTGCTATGATTACACTGTAGGTGAGGGCCCCAAAACATTGGTGTACCAACAGTACTAATGTACCTCAGTAAAAATTGGCCATGCCCAACCAAGATGGCAGGTGAAACCCATTAATCGCTTTGGTTAATGTGGCTTAAGTGGTAACTAGGCCTGGAGGCAGCCCCGTATAACGAAAAATTGGTTCAAGTTAAAGTTCCAACACTTTTAAGAGCATTGAAACGTATAAAAAATTTTTAGAAAAATTATATGAGTGAGCCTTGTGGCCCTAAGAAAAATTGCCCGTTCAGCGTGATTACGTGAGGTTTCAGGAGGAGGAGCAGGAGAAGGAGGAGGAATATTAGACACAGATTGATGAAGCAGAAATGTCCCCGTTTTGGATGGTGAGAGAGAACGTAGCTTCCATCCGCGGGTGCAGCCTACGTATTGCTTATGTATCGCTGCTGTCCGCTGGTGGAGAAGAGAAGTCTGGGGAAATCCAGGCTTTGTTCATCTTGATGAGTGTAAGCCTGTCGGCACTGTCGGTTGACAGGCGGGTACGCTTATCTGTGATGATTCCCCCAGCCGCACTAAACACCCTTTCCGACAAGACGCTAGCCGCAGAACAAGCAAGCACCTCCAGGGCATACAGCGCTAGTTCAGGCCACGTGTCCAGCTTCGACACCCAGTAGTTGTAGGTGGCAGAGGCGTCACGGAGGACGGTCGTGCGATCGGCTACGTACTCCCTCACCATCCTTTTACAGTGCTCCCGCCGACTCAGCCTTGACTGGGGAGCTGTGACACAGTCTTGCTGGGGAGCCATAAAGCTGTCCAGGCCCTTAAAGACTGTTGCACTGCCTGGGCTGTACATGCTGCTCGATCTCCGCGCCTCCCCTGCTACCTGGCCCTCGGAACTGCGCCTTCTGCCACTAGCGCTGTCGGATGGGAATTTTACCATCAGCTTGTCCGCCAGGGTCCTGTGGTATAGCAACACTCTCGAACCGCTTTCCTCTTCGGGAATGAGAGTGGGAAGGTTCTCCTTATAGCGTGGGTCGAGCAGTGTGTACACCCAGTAATCCGTAGTGGCCAGAATGCGTGTAACGCGAGGGTCACGAGAAAGGCATCCTAACATGAAGTCAGCCATGTGTGCCAGGGTACCTGTACGCAACACATGGCTGTCCTCACTAGGAAGATCACTTTCAGGAGCCTCCTCCTCCTCAGGCCATACACGCTGAAATGATGACAGGCAAGCAGCATGGGTACCATCAGCAGTGGGCCAAGCTGTCTCTTCCCCCTCCTCCTCATGCTCCTCCTCCTCCTCCTGAACGCGCTGAGATATAGACAGGAGGGTGCTCTGACTATCCAGCGACATACTGTCTTCCCCCGGCTCTGTTTCCGAGCGCAAAGCGGCTGCCTTTATGGTTTGCAGGGAACTTCTCAAGATGCATAGCAGAGGAATGGTGACGCTAATGATTGCAGCATCGCCGCTCACCACCTGGGTAGACTGCTCAAAGTTTCGAAGGACCTGGCAGATGTCTGCCAACCAGGCCCACTCTTCTGAAAAGAATTGAGGAGGCTGACTCCCACTGCGCCGCCCATGTTGGAGTTGGTATTCCACTATAGCTCTACGCTGCTCATAGAGCCTAGCCAACATGTGGAGCGTAGAGTTCCACCGTGTGGGCACGTCGCACAGCAGTCGGTGCACTGGCAGATTAAACCGATGTTGCAGGGTGCGCAGGGTGGCAGCGTCCGTGTGGGACTTGCGGAAATGTGCGCAGAGCCGGCGCACCTTTACGAGCTGGTCTGACAAGCGTGGGTAGCTTTTCAGAAAGCGCTGAACCACCAAATTAAAGACGTGGGCCAGGCATGGCACGTGCGTGAGGCTGCAGAGCCGCCACCAGGTTACGGCCGTTGTCACACACGACCATGCCCGGTTGGAGGCTCAGCGGCGCAAGCCAACGGTCGGTCTGCTCTGTCAGACCCTGCAGCAGTTCGTGGGCCGTGTGCCTCCTATCTCCTAAGCTGAGTAGTTTCAGCACGGCCTGCTGACGCTTGCCCACCGCTGTGCTGCCACGCCGTGTGACACCGACTGCTAGCGACGTCCTGCTGCTGCTGACACATCTAGATTGCGAGACAGAGGTTGAGGAGGAGGAGGAGGAGGAGGGTGCTTTAGTGGAAGAAGCATACACCGCCGAACATACCACCACCGAGCTTGGGCCCGCAATTCTGGGGGTGGGTAGGACGTGAGCGGTCCCAGGCTCTGACTCTGTCCCAGCCTCCACTAAATTCACCCAATGTGCCGTCAGGGAGATGTAGTGGCCCTGCCCGCCTGTGCTTGTCCACGTGTCCGTAGTTAAGTGGACCTTGCCACTAACCGCATTGGTGAGGGCGCGTACAATGTTGCGGGAGACGTGGTCGTGCAGGGCTGGGACGGCACATCGGGAAAAGTAGTGGCGACTGGGAACTGAGTAGCGTGGGGCCGCCGCCGCCATCATAGCTTTGAAAGCCTCCGTTTCCACAACCCTATACGGCAGCATCTCAAGGCTGATAAATTTGGCTATGTGGACGGTTAACGATTGAGCGTGCGGGTGCGTGGCGGCGTACTTGCGCATGCGCTCCAACACTTGCGCTAGCGACGGCTGGACTGTGCAGTTCGAGACATTGGTGGATGGGGCCGAGGACAGCGGAGGTGAGGGTGTGGGTGCAGGCCATGAGACGGTAGTGCCTGTGTCCTGAGAGGGGGGTTGGATCTCAGTGGCAGGTTGGGGCACAGGGGGAGAGGCAGCGGTGCAAACCGGAGGCGGTAAACGGCCTTCGTCCCACCTTGTGGGGTGCTTGGCCATCATATGTCTGCGCATGCTGGTGGTGGTGAGGCTGGTGGTGGTGGCTCCCCGGCTGATCTTGGTGCGACAAAGGTTGCACACCACTGTTCGTCGGTCGTCAGGCGTCTCGGTGAAAAACTGCCAGACCTTAGAGCACCTCGGCCTCTGCAGGGTGGCATGGCGCGAGGGTGTGCTTTGGGAAACAGTTGGTGGATTATTTGGTCTGGCCCTGCCTCTACCCCTGGACACCGCACTGCCTCTTGCAACTTGCCCTGCTGCTGCCCGTGCCTCCCCCTCTGAAGACCTGTCCTGTGTAGGCGTTGCACACCAGGTGGGGTCAGTCACCTCATCGTCCTGCTGCTCTTCCTCCGAATCCTCTGTGCGCTCCTCCCTCGGACTTACTGCCCTTACTACTACCTCACTGCAAGACAACTGTGTCTCATCGTCATCGTCCTCCTCACCCACTGAAAGGTCTTGAGACAGTTGCCGGAAGTCCCCAGCCTCATCCCCCGGACCCCGGGAACTTTCCAATGGTTGTGCATCAGTGACGATAAACTCATCTGGTGGGAGAGGAACCACTGCTTCCCAATCTGAGCAGGGGCCCGAGAACAGTTCCTGGGAGTCTTCCCGCTCCGGAGCATGTGTCATTGTAGTGGAGTGAGGAGGCTGGGAGGAAGGAGGAGCAGCAGACAGAGGATTCGGATTTGCAGCACTGGACGGCGCAGAACTCTGGGTGGATGATAGCTTGCTCGAAGCACTTTCTGCCATCCACGACAGGACCTGCTCACACTGCTCATTTTCTAATAAAGGTCTCCCGCGTGGACCCATTAATTGGGCGATGAATGTGGGGACGCCAGAAACGTGCCTCTCTCCTAATCGCGCAGCAGTCGGCTGCGACACACCTGGATCAGGAGCTCGGCCTGTGCCCACACCCTCACTTGGGCCTACGCGTCCTCTGCCGCGTCCACGTCCTCTCAGCCTACCCCTACCCCTCAGCATGCTGTATTACCAGTGATTTCCAAGCCAGGAAAGAAATTGGCACAAGCCTGCAGCCAAAATAGAATTTTTTCCCTAGTTTTTCAAAGGACAAGCCACACTGCGTGTATTCAATGAATACTACTAAGTTTAATAACTGTGTTGTGGCCCTGCAAATGTGTCAGAGAACTGCAGTGATGCAAAGTTATTGGCTCCAGCAAATCAGGGATTTCCCATGCAGGAAAAAAATTGGCGCAAGCCTGCAGTAAAACGTAGCTGGCTGCGTCTGATTTTTTTTTACGTTCTGCACGCAGCACACACGTACCCAGAGCCCTGAGGACTGTCAGAGTCAGGCGAAATAGAATTTTTTCCCTTGTTTTTCAAAGGACAAGCCACACTGCGTCTATTCAATGAATAATGTATGTCTTCTGGCCCTGCCTACACAATTCTATCCCTGTAGTATTAATGCCGGGTGCAATGGTCTGCACAGCCGGTTTTGAGAAAAAAAATAAAAATATGCAACACTGCTAACAGCAGCCTGGACAGTACTGCACACGGATAGATGTGGCCCTAGAAAGGACCGTTGGGGTTCTTGAAGCCTACACTCACTGCTAACACTCTCCCTGCCTAACCACCACTTCTGTCCCTATTGCAGGGCGCAATGCTCTGCAGATCCAATTTTGAAAAAAAAATAAAAAATACAGTGCTAACACAGTACTGCACACTTTAAGATGTGGCCCTGAGAAGGACCGTTGGGGTTCTTGAAGCCTACACTAACTCCTAACGCTCTCCCTACAGCAGCTCCAGCACGATACCACTGTCCCTCAGCTAACTCACAAGGCATCTGAGCCGAGCCGCGGGAGGGGCCGATTTTTATACTCGGGTGATATCTGATCGCCCCAGCCACTTACAGCAGGGGGGTGGTATAGGGCTTGAAAGTCACAGGGGGAAGTTGTAATGCCTTCCCTGTCTTTCAATTGGCCAGAAAAGCGCGCTAACGTCTCAGAGAGGAAACTGAAAGTAACCGGAACATCACGTGGTACTCGTTACGAGTAACGAGCATCCCGAACACCCTAATATTCGCACGAATATCAAGCTCGGACGAGTACGTTCGCTCATCTCTAGATACCACTTTTGGCATGAAGGCAGGGTCCGTTTTAAATACTAATTTGGAGTCCGAGATGTTTAGAAATGGGTGGCGAATGGACAAAGCCTGAAGCTCGCTAACCCTCCTCGCGGACGTGATGGCTACTAGAAAAATGGTTTTGATCGTAAGCATTTTTATCGGTAGTGCTTCGATCGGCTCGAATGGTTCCGCTGACATGGCCCTTAGAACCCAATTAAGGTTCCAGTCTGGAACAAGGTTTATGGGTCTAGGTCGTAATCTAGCTGCTGCTATCAGGAACCTGTTGACCCATCTATTGTCCGCGAACTTTGTGTCGCATATGGCGCTAAGGGCTGCGACCTGGACCTTCAGGGTACTTGAAAAGAGGCCCATCTGTAGGCCCTCCTGCAAGAATTCTAAGATCAAAGGGATGCCCGGGATAGAATCCCCGGAATCCCTTTCCTGTCTCCATGAGGAGAACCTTCTCCAAACCTTCTGGTAGATAAAGTGGGTCGTCTTTTTTCTGCTGGACATTAATGTTTCTACCACTCTTTGTGAGAATCCCTTCCCCCTTAGTGAGGATTCCTAAAGAGCCATGCTGTTAATTGGAGTCTGTCTAAGCCCGGGTGGTTCAGTGGCCCCTGTGATAGCAGATCTGTCCAGGTAGGAAAGGTGACTGGGTCCTGGACGCTCAACGTTGTCAGAAGACCGAACCAACTTCTCTTGGGCCAGAAGGGGGTCACCAGGATTAGCATGCATACCTGGGTTCTAAAATGTTGTAAGACCCTGGGGATCAGCGGTATCGGAGGAAATGCGTACGCTAGCCCCTTTCCCCAGTCCTGGCCTAGGGCGTCTATTGCTGTAGGACGATCTCCTGGCCGGAGGGATAAGAAATTTGCCTACTTTGGCGTTCTCCCTGGTTGCAAATAGGTCCAATTGTGGGGTCCCCCACCGGTTGGTCAGGATTCTGAATGCCTCCAGGGAGAGAGACCATTCTCCTGGGTCTATCTGCCTCCTGCTGAGGAAGTCCGCTTTTTGGTTTAGCGTCCCTTTTAAGTGTGTTGCCGTGATCGAAAGGATCCGGCCCTCTGCCCAGTGGAAGATTTTCTGCGAAATGTTTTGCAGGGCAGGAGACCTTGTGCCCCCCTGGTGCCGAATATGGGCGACCGTGGTGGTATTGTCCGACAGTATCTTTATATGCTGGTTCTGTAGCAAGTTTCCTAACTGCTGTAGGACCCACCATACGGCCTGTAGCTCTCTGTAATTGGAGGATTGTTCTTTTATCCTTTGGGACCACGGGCCCTGAAAGAACTGGTTCCCCACATGCGCTCCCCATCCCCAGGTGCTTGCGTCCGTTGTGATGTGCGTGGCTCGGTTTTGTAGCCAATTAACCCCTTCCTGCAGGTTCGCTGGGGATGTCCACCAACGCAGGGATGTTTTCACTGTGTTTGGGATATACATTTTTGTCCCTAGCGAGGACTGCTTTTTGTCCCATGCGGATAGGATGGAGGCCTGTAGAGCTCTGGTGTGAGCCTGGGCCCATGCTACTCCGGGAATGCATGACGTTAGGCTTCCCAGGAGAGACATGGCTTCCCGAATTGTGCATGATCGTTTCTGTAGGAAGGATCTGACCAGCCTTTGGATTTTTTGTATTTTTTCCTCGGGCAGGCAGGAGCATTGTAATTCTGAGTTGAGCGTTATGCCCAAAAACGTCTTCTTCCTGTCGGGATCTAAGCTGGATTTTTTTTCCCAGTTTATGATCCATCCTAGAGATTATTAAAATATCGTCCAGGTAGGGTATTATTAGGATCGACTTTTTCCTCAGGTAGGCAGCTACCTCTGCCATAATTTTGGTAAAAATTCTGGGTGCTGAGGAGATCCCGAAAGGCAGGCATCTGAATTGGTGGTGCTCTATTCCTTTGCCCATATCCACTGCGAACCTTAGGTATCTTTGGGACCCCTCGTGGATCGGTACGTGGAAATAAGCGTCCTTCAGATCGATGGATGCCATGTAGGCCCCTTTGGGAATCAACTTTATCGTTGAAGAGATGGACTCCATTTTGAATTTTCTGTACATGACGCAGGTGTTCAAAGGCTTCAGATTCACTATCATCCGCTGTTTCCCGCAGGGTTTTCTTACTAGGAAGAGCCTGGAATAATGGCCCTGAGTTTCCTCGTTTTGCGGTACGGGGGATATTGCGTTTAGATGTTGCAGGTCCCGAACGCTCTGCCTTAGTAAGTGTAACTGTTGCCCTGAGCCTCCTGTGATAATGAATTTCCTTCTGGGGAGGGACACCAGTTCTATCCGGTATCCCTGCTGTAGGATCTTTGGGATCCATGGGCCTTCGCAAATTGCGGCCCATTGGTCCACAAAGTTCCCTCAGCCTTGCCCCTATGGAGCTGGCGTCAGGGTCTCTGCTTGGGCTCCCCCTGGTGGGGATTAAAGAGGATATTTCTCCCTCTGCCCCCCTTGGGGTAACTCCAGCGGCCTGTCTTGCCCTTGCCTCGGTAGGCCTCGGGCTGTTGCCCTGGGGTTTGGAAGAAGGTCTTCCCTCTCTGCGGCTTTTCTTCCGGGAATCCCTTCTTTTTGTCGGCCGCCTTCTCCAGGATTTTGACTAGGTCTGGTCCGAACAAAAACTGACCGTAGAACAGGAGGGCGCATAGTTTATTTTTTGAGGCTAGGTCGCCTGACCACGATTTCAGCCATAGTACTCTTCTGGCTGAGTTAGATCGGGCTGTAGCTTTTGCCGAGAGTTTAACCGTTTCGGCCGCGGCATCCGCTAGGAAATTTGTAGCCATACGCAGGATAGGTAGGGAATTTAGGATCTGTTCCCTTGGCGTTTTATTGGTTAAGTGTAGCTCCAGCTGTTCTAGCCATACCCCCAGAGTGCGCGCCACGCAAGTGGCTGCAATCCCTGGCCTAAGTATGTTTGCCGCTGCCTCCCATGATTTTTTTGGAAGGCCTTCAGCTTTGCGATCCATAGGATCTTTTAATTGTGCGGCATCCTCAAAGGGCAGGCTCGTCCTCCTAGCTACTTTGGCCACTGGGATGTCTACCTTGGGTATCTCTTCCCAGCTTGCGCAAACTTCCTCCTCGAATGGGTACCTTCTTTTTACCCCTCTAGCGGAGAAGGAACCTGCGTCTGGTTTCTTCCACTCCTTTTGGATAATTTTAATTATATTTTTGTGGACAGGGAAGGTATGTTTACGCTTCTCCCCTAGTCCCCCGAATATCTCATCCTGCAGGGTGCGTGGTTCTCTGGGCTCTTCCATTTTTAATGTAGCCCTGACGGACTTAATCAATTCTGTTAAGTCGTCCTGATGGAAAAGGTATCTTTTGTAGTCCTCATCGTCTGAGGACTCCTCGGCCGCCTGTTCCTCTTGCTCCGATCCGATAGAACTCTCGGAGTTGGAAGGCTCGTCGGGAACATACGCCTTTTTCTGGCGTTTCGCTGGCGGCGCCAGCTGTGACGTTAGGGCTGATCGAACCTCCTCTTTCACCAGCTTCCTAAGGTCATCCATGAATCTCCCCGATTCCTCTTTGACTAGCCTAGCTACGCATGCCTTGCATAGAGGCCTCTGGTACGTAGCTGGCAGTCTCGTCCCGCACTCCACGCATTTTTGGGGTTTTGTTCTGGGGGGGATGTCTTTTTTTTATCCCCCTGACAAAAAAAAAGGGAAAGTGTTTGTTTTTTTTTTGCGGGTAAATATGCAATTTTTCCATACACAATACACTGGATATTTGCATTGTATTTTTTGCCGCACTGGCTACTTACGGCCGCTGAGGCTGAGGTTTCAGCTATCTCTGGGGCTGGAGCACTCATTACTGTACCGATGCTGCAGACACCCTGTGACCTGTAGTGCTGGTCCACCTTCTGGCTTCTCTCAGGTTCCTTTTTTTTAATTTTTGCGCTCCTGCGCTAAGCCCCGCCCCCTCCGTGCGGCTCCTGATGCGAGCGTGATGACGTCACCACGCTGGACACGCGACGCCCCGCCCCCCGCCGTCAAAGGACTTCCTGGAGCGCCGTGCCGTGACTATACGAGGAGGAGGAGGGGGACTGAGGCTCCCGCTTTGTACCCCCCCCATGGGCCGCCGCGGGAGGAACCTGGCCCGGGGGTTACCACCCCATGTGGCGTCCCGGGAGTCGTCTGGCTGGGAAGGGAGGACAGGCTGACCCACTGCCCTCTGATCCGCCCGTGAGTATGCTTTGGCTGGCTTCTCCACCAGCCCCTCTCAGAGATCCTGCCTCCTGGCAGGACAGGAAGACACTGAGGAAAGTGGGGAAGGGGGGGAGCTTTTAACCTCTCAGTATGTTTCTGTCCTATCAGGAGGAGGCAATCTCAATTGGTGCTGTCGTGGAGACGACTGGGGGAAAGTACATAATTCATTTAACCTCTTCTTGACAGCCCTATGGCCATATACATCCTAATGCCCTATGATAGAAGGTCACAGCATATACTGTGTATGTAGTAGGCTGGGATCCGAACACGCTCCATACACCTTAGGTGTCAGTTTTCTTTGACAGTAGATACCTGCCCGCAAGAACCACGATTGGAGGTACCTCAGCAACACAGAAGTAGGGCACCCCTTTAAACAATAAATATTAGGAACAGGGGTTCACCCTCTGATTTTTAACCTTTTGTAGGAAAGGAGAAAAACAGACAGAAAATAGAGGAAAAGAGTAAGAAAAAAACAAAACAAAACGTGGTGGGGGGAATACTCTGACACCAACGTGCAAATTGGAGACCATTAGACTCCCAGTAGACACGGCAGGGTGAATCTCCAAAGAAATTTGCTGGAACTCAGGCTAGTAGTACCAAGTTTTATAAAACTTATCAAAATTGTTATGCAGAGAAAATGTCATTGAGTTTGTAATTTCAGAAAGCTACGAAGGGGATCCCTACTCTTCTTAAACAAGAGTGTGCGTGGGTGATGTGTGAAATCTAACCACCAAAATGCAGAGCACTGAGTTACTGTAGGCTCTGAAGGGTATCTTGAAGTGATCAAAGAGGTTGTGGAAGAACATATGGGGTCAATATCAGGCATGAGGGGACTATACCATTGTGCAAATAATTTAATACAACCTCCTCCTATTGAGCGCTAATGGAGGTCTTATGGATCAAAGTATAAATTTGTGGTCTGCCCTGGGGTCAGTGGTAGGCCCTAGTCGGCCTTCCACTGTCTAGGATGTGCCTCCTCAGCAGTGAAGAATAAGTTAAGAAATGGATATGGTATGGCATGCCACGGTTTACCCCCATGCAGTGTTTCTCAAAATCAGAAGAGGACATGGAGGTAGAAGAATGGCTTTAATTGGACAGTTCTCCGTTAACCCGATTGTGTGGTTCAGAGATTGATGCACTGGGATAAAAAATGTCCAGATTAGGTCCCCTTAAACATTTAGGACCCCTGAAACTGTTGGCATTTATCCAGTCTAAACAGAAGGCCCTCTAAACCTGGAGAAAATTCCAAAAAACTCCAGAATTGGAGACAGTGTAGAGCAAGTAAGAATGCTGACAAGCAGCAAGAAATCATAGACCCTACAGAAGGATGGGAATGTGTGAATCTGGCCTTAATATTTACGGCAGCTATTATAGATGGCTACTCTTCTTTCATCACTTGTGATTTCAAAGAAGGCCTAGACTGCACAAGTGTTGTGAGCAGACCAAGCTGTGGGCCTGACTTTGCTTTTGCTGTGACTAGTAGTACCTGGAGGATGGTGGCACTATCCTTTGGTTATTGTGTGATATCCTACTCATTGCCTTGGCAGGGTGCTGCCCCGTAATGTCTGCCTCTAGCTCCTCCGCCTGCAAGCTGCTAAGATGATTCAACCTGCCTCTCCATGTTTAAATTAAGGTCTTCATCCTCTTCCACCTTCTCTTCCTGTTTATGGTCTTCTCCTCCTGACTGGACTCAGTCACAATGTGTACTGGGAGCTGTCGCCTTGCCTGTGGAGAGCTGACCACACGCTTTGACCCATCCTCATCTTCCTATTCGGAAGAAAAAAAATGGTTGGGCATCAGCACATTAAATGTCTTGGTCTTGTCTTGATCCATGTGGACTGCTTCAGAGGGTGTGGGGAATTTCTTACCCCTGCCATGCATGGACCATCGTGTTCTCCACTATCAGCGATGCTGGGAGGGGTAAGTGAGCTTTAGGTGTCCCTGTCTCTGTTTGTGACGCTTATTTGCCGCCTCTGTCGGCAGTAAGGAACTATGCGTCCTTCGCCATGCGCCTTGGCCACACCCCTCCCATATGCTTTCTTAACCAAAATATGAAAGGTGATCAGAAAAAAAACTATAACTTTGGGCGCTGCTGGTATTGAAAGGATGAAGATGAAGTGAAGGAAGTGGCATAAGAGATTTATTGAGATAATAAAACATTTAAAGGCTACGTGTTTCAGTACCAGCACCTTCATATATATATTATATATAATTTACAAGCAATTCGTTTAAGGTGTATGTACACATACATCACAGGAAATGGAGGTCACGTGAGGATGAGAGGACATCACTAAAGGTCACAGGAGGTAAAAATGTAAAAAATATCATGTATTTTGCAAACCTTTTTAATTACCAAGAAACAACCTCATAGGAATCATGGTGGCTCAGTGGTCAGATCTCCTGCTTTGCAGTCCTGGGTTCAAATCTGACTAGGGCAATAGTGCTGCAGAATATATAAACGTCATAAAAGGCATAATATGACATGTAGAAGCACATAGACGTTGTAAGGGGTGAAAATTCACAGCAAAATTTGACATGAGGGCTTAGTCAGACGGGCGTTTTTTGCCGCGATTTGCGCATGCGCATGCGTCCGGCGATTTTTTAAAACCATTGCTTCGCAATGGTATCGGACACATGAGCGCTTTTTATGCGCTCGTCCGAAAAATTATAGAACAAAAAATCGCAGATCGCACCTATCTGCGATCTGCGATTCCTTTTCTCTTCTGTATATGCGCTCAATGGGGCCGGCGGCAGCAGCGCCGACCCCATTGAGAACATATAGAAGACAAATCATTCTTCTCTGCCACAGCTGTAACAGCTGTGGCAGAGAAGAACGATGTTTGCTCATTGAATTCAATGGAGCGGCAATACAGCCGCTCCATTGAAAGCAATGGGCTGCCGGCGTGCGCGGGGTTAATTGTCGGGAAGGGGTTAAATATATAAACCCTTCCCTGCAATTCATGCTAAAATGTGTTAAAATAAAAAAAAATTGTATACTCACCTTTCCGCTGCAGCCGGAGTCCAGCCGCGGCCGCTGTCAGTTCTCCTGAACTGCTTCTCGGCACTATTCAGTCGGCGGGTCTTTAAAATCCCCGCCTGCTGAATGATCTGCTCTGATTGGTCACAGCCTGACCAATCAGAGGCCGGTTTCACTCACACACCCATTCATGAATTCATGAATGGGTGAGTGACTGCTGCCTCTCAGCGCTGAGCCAATCAGGGGCAGGTCTGACTCACATCCATTCATGAATTCATGAATGGGTGTGAGTGAGGCATGCCTCTGATTGGCTCAGCGCTGAGCCAATCAGGGGGCAGGTCTGACTCACACCCCCTTCACACCCACTGCAGGACGGCTGCCAGGAGCTGCAGGCAGAAGGTGAGAATGCAATTTTTTTTTATTTTAACACATTTTAGGATGGATTGCAGGTAAGGGCTTATATATTTAAGCCCTTACCGACAATTCATCCCGGGCTCGCCCGCAGCGCATTGCTTTCAATGGAGACGGCTGTATTGCCGTCTCCATTGAATGCAATGCGCTGGACAGCTCCGGCCCGTTTCTAATGAAACGCGGCTAGGAGCAGATTTTCGGGCGATTTGCGGGCGACTTGCGCGCACCAGTCACGCGATTTGCGGATGCGCATCCGTCATGCGATCCGCAAATCGCGGCAAAAAACGCCCGTCTGACTAAGGCCTGAATTTGTAACACCGATTTTTATTTTTTTTTTCTCCCCCGCAGCGTCTTGTTGGAATGTGTTTAAATCTCATCCACTTTGCTGCGACTGTTGTAGATTTTTCACACAGAAGAGCTGCAGTGGATCTGTCCCATCTAAACAGATCTTAAAAAAGGGTAACAAAAAATGTTTGTCCCTGAAGAATACAGAGCAAGATCAAAAAATGTCCACAGGCTTTATGACTTATTACAGATTATATTGCAACATTAAATTCCTCATCACAAAGTTGCCATAAAAACAATGTTACAATAGAAAGAAATGCTAGAAGAGATGATGGCTTTACTGATACCAGTCTGATACCAAAATATATACAAGGTTTGGTGGCGACTACTGCTGCACCATGTAGTGCAATTTCGTATTTTCTGTTCAGAGAGGAGCTAAATTCAAGCTGTAAAAGTTTGCTGCTAAGCTTGAACATTTATGGCACATGCTGTAGTGGTGCCATAAGGGGCTTAAAGATATTGGTCCCACTTTTGGAACCATCTCCAGAGATGTCCCCTCTGCCCCATGCAGCTCACCTCCATCTGCCTGACGGCACCGGGGTTGTGGAAACAGCCAAACTGGCCCTTCTATGTAGTTTCCGCTAATCCCATAATAGTGAATGGGAGTTGTGCGAACAGTGGAGCTCAGTGAGCTACGCTGTTTATACATTTCAGGAGTTGCATAAGGAAACAACGTAGCTCGCTTTGCTACACAGCTTACGGAGATGGGAATGCCACATTTAAGTCTGTTTGCAAACTGCAAGTTAACTGCATAAATATTGCACAAAGAAACCAGCAGAATTATTTCACTTATGTGTGTGCAGGAAAGAAAAATGACACTGTAGCTCGAAATCAGTATAAAATAAGAAAAAACAAGATTTCCATAATTACAAAACTATGTACATTTTAACATTGAAATACTGGCCCTTTAAATAAACATGGCACCAAGTAAAATAGAACTAAAATTCTGGCACTTTCGTGGATTCCAGAATAAAACCAGTGTTTTATTTAAACTTCATGGATAAGAACATCTTCTGAAATTGCGCTTACATGTTTCAGAGTTCTTATTCATATCATATTGTTTTATAGAATGACTTCTTCAAATACACAAAAGAACCAATAAGGTAACAAAAAGTCACAGCCGATAACAGAATGGCATTCATTATGTTACATATATAAGAAACCAATAGATATTCAAGAGTTAAGTCACCACTGCTGCAGGGAGTTCTTAAACCAAAGGCACGATTTGTCATAACAGTATTAGGGCTTATTCAGACGTGCGTATATCGGCCGGGTTTTCACGCCCGGCCGATGTACGCTGTCCCTCCCACTCCCCATGCTCTCTGCTTCTCTGCTCCCCTCTGAGCGATTAGCAATGGGAGTGGACAGGGCGGCACTAAGCTCCCGTCCCTCCTCTTGTCCATAGCCAGCAATGGGAGTGGACAGGACAGAGCAGAGCTTAGCTCTGCCCCCTTCCCATTGCAAACGCAGGAGCGGAGGAGAGAGCCGGTGAGTGGGAGGGAAGGGGGAACTGCTTAAATGGAAGCGAATATCGGCCGGCCATCAAATATACACTTGTGGGAATAAGCCGTTAATGTAGCGACTTACCTCTTTTGAATAGCTATTGTTTTTTTTTACATATGTAGCATAATGAATGTCATTGGCTGTGAATTTTTGTTACCTCATTGGTTCTCTAGTGTATTTAAAGAATGATCATTCTATAAAAGAATAGGCAATGTATGAAGCCTCTGTTCGCAACATGTAAGCGCAATTTTGGAAGTTTTTTTTTTATACATGAAATTAAAATAAAATGCTGTTTTTATTCTGGAATCCACAGAAGTGCTGGACTTTTATTTCTATTGCAGTTTATGGTGTGCCTGCACCAGTCCATGCACTCAACGGGAAAGGGTATCCATGCGGTAAGCTGGCATTTGGAGTACAAATAAAATAGTGACATTTATTTCCTAAGGTTGCCGTTATCTGGTTTTGGTCTGACAAAAATGTAATAAATAGGAGATAAGTTAATAGCAAATAAGATGTCAAAGTTCATCTTTTGAGTTACGGTGAATATAAGAGGTTTCGACTTGAACGTCTCTTTCCATTTTCATTGTAAAGGCTAGAGGATTACTAGAATTCCTCAGGTCGTCTTTTCCCTTGAGGCCTTGGCTTTGCTGGCAAAAAAATGGCACATTCTGATGTGTAAGTGAAAATACAAAACAGGAATCTGCAAAAGAAAAATAAGGATAGTTCAATCCAAAAACAATAATATTGTTAAAAACCTAACATGTCAAGGTAAACTTGCATTACTCTGGGAGAGATCAGTTTGATGTGTTAGTGATTTATGGGTACAAATCCCATAGCTCCCAGAATTCTGATGGAATAGAGATTTATGAAGTGGTTTTACATAAAGTATGCATGTTGAATCTATGTATGTGACCACTAGTATAAAAAGGAGCCATAATCTAAGTTATGGTATTTATACTTTAGGGGATGTGAAGTTCGAATAGCCTCTTTTCATACTCTCCCAATCTGCTGTGCCTATTGTATTCCTCAGCAAAGTCAGCGCTCTTGCAGCAAGCTTGACTCTTTTCAGAAGGCTGTACACAGGCACTGCCATTCATCTCCCTGTTAGAGCAGAGCTGCAGGGTCCTAGGAGACCCTAATCATCTCTGCTAGTGACTATTGTTTGGATGCTTCTATGGATGACCCAGCTACAGTGTAAAAGTATGAAATTTAAAAAAAAACCAACGCAATGTGATTGTCCCCCAGAGGTCTTATATGACGTCACGGAGGACATGTTGCAAAAATAAGTTAAAACATTTTTTATAGAATAAACTAAAAATATATACATATAAAAAATAACTCAAAGCCAACGACAACCAAAACCGTCGCCGTATGCGCCCTGTAATCTAAAACTATACATATTGTATATCAAAATGTCCAACACAAAATGAGGAACCCATTCCCATAGCATATTTACGCTAAAATTAAGTAATTAAAAAAACACAACTATAAATGTTAATAAAAATATTTTTTTTTACTTTTTAACCCCCAATAAAACGGGGGAAAAAAGATTTAAAAATAGCCCTATATGTCACTGAAAAGAACAAGACAGCAAAGTAATTTACTGCAACTGCATGCGAATCAGATTGCCAGGTCTCACTTCCAAACAAAAAGAAATCCAGCTGCCATTCAACAATTAACGCTGATTCGCATGCAGTTGAGTGGATCAAGTGCAGCGTGTAGGTGCACTCTCAGGGCTCTTTCCCACGAGTGTATAGTGGCTGGCCATTTTCACGGCCGGCTGATATACGCTGTGATCTGAGGCATTGGATTCCAATGCATCAGATCACATGGCCGTATTCCTGAGACGTAAAAGTGCCTGGCCAATCCAATATAGCACCGGGCGTTTTTACGCTTTGGCCCAAAAAATAGTCCTGGAACTATCTTTTGGGCCAGAATATGTCGGCTGCTGCATGGGCTCCTATGGAAACCCATGGAGGCGGTCGCAGGTGGGAGGGAGTTTAGCAGCATGGCTGCTCTCCTCCCTCCCTCTGCTCTCCTCCCTGCTCGTGCTTTGTAAGGTGAGGGGGCAGAGTCAAGCGCCAGCCCATGCTGTCTCCTCCCATTGCTGGCGGTGGACAAGGGGTGGGGCGTGGGTGGAGCTAAGCTCCTGCCCTCGCCCTGTCCCTTGTTCATAGCCATCAATAGGAGGCAGGACGGTGCTTGGCTCCGCCCCACCCCCTCCCATTGCAAAGAACGAGTCGGGAGGAGAGCAGAGGTGAGCCTGCGAGCGAGAGGAAAGGGGGGATGGCATGATGACCTCGGTGCCGGGGCCCATGCCGTGCGAATGGGTGCACAAACGTTACATTTGTCCAAGAGCTTCTACGCCCCAGATGATAGCGTATATCGGCTGGCCGTGAAAATGCCGGCCAATATATGCTTGTGGAAAAGAGTCCTAAGGGTGTATTCCCATTTAACAAAAACTGCTTCAGTCTGAGACTCCACCCAGCAGCAGCTGCCAACCTTATCCGTAAGATCAGCTTTCATTGGCTGCTGTGGCTGGGCGGATTCTCAGCCACAAGTGGTTTTTGTTATGTAGGAACACGTCTTTATACTGACTAATTATAAAGCTGCTCAGGAAAGAGTGAATTACTGTGATAGTTGGGCACTGTGAATGTACTTTTAATGGGGGCATATTAAGCCTAAGTGAGTAGGGCAGCATGAGCTCTGAATACGACCCTGGCCATAGCCTTGTTGTTTCTTTAAGAATTTAAAAACATAGTTTGAAATATCTATTTTTTTTTCATTACTTCTGAATCTTGAACTAAAAAGACACTTAAAAATTATTTAAAAAATATCTGTAGCAGATCGAGCCTCTAACCTGCGTAGAAAGTTCTAAGGTCTTTTTGTAAACAGTTTTCAAGGAAGCGACGTAACGGGAGCATGTGAGATTTCGGGCCGGTCCAATCAGTGAGAAAATCCTCTACAACGTGATGAATGTGGTCCGGCCGCGGCAGAGGCCAACCCTTCGGGCGCAACTCCATTTGCTGCTCTGTAGATAAAAAGAATGTGTTTAAACAAAAACAGGATGTACAACAGACTTCTGCATATTGTTCAAGTCAGCCCATGAAAATCTGTAAGTAAGCACCACAAAAGAATGGACTACACGAGCCACATGCAGGCGTGGCTGCAGTGCGGCCGAAAACCAAATGGACTTATGATCAGCGTAGTTTTCATACTATTGGCTTGTGCCAGCATAAGGTTGCAGATCAGCAGTTATTTTTGCCTGCAAACTCATGTGGTTATTAACAATTAATCAATTTGGTTAGCGTGCTTTTTTGCCCCATTACTGCCACCAGTATATGTGGCCATACCCTTAAGGTTTGGGAACCATACACTATGTAATACAGACAATGCTTTTTGTGCATCACTATGTAGTGAAAGCTATGATTTTTTTTAAGTTTTCAACAATATAGCTGTATGAGCACATTTAAAAGGGACTAAATCACTAAAATCCCAAAACATTTTTTTTTTTGCTATAGACGTAGTAGCTCTGAGGGCTGGTTTTCTTTGCAAGATGGGTTATAGACTTCAATGTCAATAATACGAACAATTTTTTTTAGGGGGGGGGTGGTTGGGAGGGGGGAACAGAAGGGTAAACAGGAAAAGGGGGGGGGGGAAGCTGTTCCACTGATTGGATGACAGAGGGAGCTCCCTCCCCTCTTCAAACCACTTAGGAGTTAACCACTATGTGCCCGCATCATCATCAGGCCTCAGTCAGACGGGCGTTTTTTCGCGCGATTTGCGCATGCGTCCGGCAATTCTTTAAAACCATTGCTTTGCAATGGTATCGGACACATGAGCGCTTTTTATGCGCTCGTCCGATAAATTATAGAACAGAAATCGCAGATCGCACCTATCTGCAATTCCTGTTCTCTTCTCTATATGCGCTCAATGGGGCCGGCGGCAGCAGCGCCGACCCCTTTGAGAACATATAGAAGACAAATCATTCTTCTCTGCCACAGCTGTAACAGCTGTGGCAGAGAAGAACGATGTTTGCCCATTGAATTCAATGGAGCCGGCAATACAGCCAGCTCCATTGAAAGCAATGGGCTGCCGGCGTGCGCGGGATGAATTGTCGGGAAGGGCTTAAATATATAAGCCCTTCCCTGCAATTCATCCAGAAATGTGTAAAAATAAAAAAATATATATATACTCACCTTGTCCCGGCAGACGGAGTTCAGCATGGCCGGCCTGCAGTGGGTGTGAGTGCGACCTGCCTCTGATTGGCTCAGCGCTGAGCCAATCAGGGGCAGGTCTGACTCACACCCCCTGCAGGCCAGCCGCGCTGAACTCCGTCTGCCGGGACAAGGTGAGTGTATATATATATATTTTTTTAACACATTTCTGGATGAATTGCAGGGAAGGGCTTATATATTTAAGCCCTTCCCGACAATTCATCCCGCGCTCGCCCGCAGCGCATTGCTTTCAATGGAGCCAGCTGTATTGCCGGCTCGATTGAATGCAATGCGCTGGACAGCTCCGGCCCGTTTCTAATGAAACGCGGCTAGGAGCAGATTTTCGGGTGATTTTTGGGCCCCGGTCACGCGATTTGCGGATGCGCATCCGTCATGCGATCCGCAAGTCGCGTGAAAAAACGGCCGTGTGACTAAGGCCTCAAGATGCAATAGTAATGGGATTTATAGTAATTATCTGCATAAATCATACTATTGGTAAACTTAATCCCACTATAATTTGTATGCTATGTACAGATGTATTTTATATTTTTTCTCACTGTGGTTCCAATTTGCTTCTAATATCTACAAAATTTTGGACAGCATTGAAGAAGATGCACCAAGTCACATCTGTCCATTCTAAATTTAGGGCTATTTACTAATGAATAGAAGACCTAGGGAAGGATCATCATTTTAATCAAGCTTACAATATTCTGGAGGCCATTGAGAAAAAGAAAGTGTGCAATACCACATTGTTAGCGGATCTCTAAACTTTGCCATTAGGGCTAAATGTTTAATATAAATATCACAAATTGTTTAACATCAGCTACATTAATGTCTAGATACCTACAGAAGTCAATGTGTCATGGTACACCACCACGGCCAAGCCAGATTACCTGCCGCTGGCGCCCCTGTCGGGCACTGTCGTCATCCTTGAGCTGCACTTCCTGTGCTCCTAACCCTGACTTAGTTCCTGGACTTCATTATCTGCCTGCCCAGACCTTTACCTGGATCTCATTACTGAAGTTGTGCTGCCAGCCCTGATCACTATTAATTCTACTGTTACGCTCACACTATCAGGTACAGCACCCAGTGCAGCATAAGCAGTCACACCACCAAGACGATCTTCAAGAGTAACGGTTTTGGGACCCCACAGAGAAGACCAGATCTTGTTTGGAGGGGTCAAGCAAATTATTGGCAAAAACTGTGGTTTTTTGGTTATAAATTGGGAACTATGTATTCCAGAAAAAAAAATTCTTTCTGTGGAGACGAACAGCTCGGACAACTGCCCAGCTTAATGTGTGTAGCAAGGATCTAGTAATCTAATAGGTATACGAGTTTCTTCTCAGCCTTTTGTGATACTACCAGTACAAAATCTGCACGTGAACAAAAACCTGTTGGTTGGGGGAACAAGAAGTATAGGTCTTCCCTTCCCTTTTGAACAACTTTGCTTTTACATACCTGATGGAAGTTGCCTGTAGTAGTAAATGACAGGATGGAGGAAGTTGGAACGCCAAGCAGCTTTTGCATCCCCGATAGCGCGGTTATAGTGGAACACGTCTTTATCGGCTCCAGAGAAATTCTTTCCATATTCCATGACTAAAATAAATACTCCTGTGTCATATACTTTCCTTCCAGTGCTTTTGTCTACAGTGGGGATAGTCCCAACCGGGACCTCTTCCAGGTACTCAAATGTGGTTGAATCCCTTAACAAATTATAAGGAAAGTTGAAACGTATTATTATACAACAGTAACTAATGGTGGCTAAACGGAATGTGAAGCTAATAGTTTGGACATTGTGACCTGTGATACAATGCTTGGATTGTAACACTGAGGGTATGTTCACACAGCGGAACCCAACGTGGGATCTTTCTGCCTCCGAAACTGCAGCAGTTAGCCATGGCTAAGTTGTGTATTTCTGCCGCCCCACGAATTTTACCACAGATCCACGTGCAGATTTAGTCCTTGTGAATGGACAAAATCCATGTGTGGAATCTGTGCAGGGATCCGTGTTAAGTCACGTGTCATTTCTTTTTTTTTTTTTTTTTAACCATGACATAAATCTCATATCCACGACAGAAAAATCCACGTTGCAATGCAGGTTCTCATTCAAATGAATGGGATGCGTATCTTCTGACGATTTTGGCACAGTGTGCCAAAATCAGCCATGTGAACATCAATATATTTATATGTTTAGAAGAACAAATACTTTTCTTTCAGGTGAAATGGAAGAAAAACAAGAAGTACTTTACCATTCAGCATTTACCATGCCTTGCTCCAATAACTGTCTTCTACATCTATCGAGTCATCTCTTTCTGATGAGGCTCTTGAACTTGGCCTTAGTATTCTGTCCTCAGAAGAGTGGTTCGGGAGATCTCAAGACATGTGCCTACACTGCTGTCAGAGGAATCCTGTATGTTTGAACTTACCCATCTGTCTTCCTGGGCCAGGAGAGCTTTCCGGCCAAAGTATGAGACGTACAATTATGCTAGACCTGATTGACCTCTACCCTAATGGAAGAAGTCTCACTTCAGCAAGTGTTAATGTTGCTGCCCTTTCTGCGGCCTCTGAACCATCCCTGTTAAATCTCTGATTATGACACAGATCCACAGCACACTTCATACGTCAACTGAAGGGATGGAGTCTGCTGTGGATCGGTGTCAAACTCCACACTACATGGTGTGGATTTTGATGCTTTTTAACGTGTGCATTTTTCTGCTTTGGGAAATCCGCTACATGTGAACATACCCTGAATCTGCTTTATTGGAGCCAGAACAAGCTCAATTTGGTGCTGTACTATGTACCTTAATAAGAAAGCTCGTGGAGGACTTGTCGCTAAGTAGATTAGAAATTCAACATCATTTTTCTCCTTCCTTGAAGTGTAGGTAGGTCTTATTTTTGGGGAAACGCGGTACATACAGTAATATGTAGAAGCTGTACAATCCCAATGGTGCAAAATTTGCAAAAAATAATTTTCAGCCCAAAATACATGCATTTACATGAAAAAAGCCCTCAAAAGGTGCCCTTAGCTTTTAAAAATAAAAAATATTTGTAATGCTGCTAATGCCCACCTACACAATTATGATGCATGGAGATGTCCGACTTGGGGGCAATAGCTGTTGGCCAAACTATCAATGGTCTATGGTCAGCCACTTCTACATCAATTGCAAAAGAGCTATTTTTGCAATTACTTGCAAGTATATATATATGTGTGAAGACAGCAAGGACTTACACTCCAAGAAGAATCACATCAACAAGGAACTCAAACATCTGGTAAAGGCCCGATGCTTCATTTATACGCCTCAGTAATACATTTAAAAGCTGTGACATTGCATAATGAGTTGATGGCCAGGGAATGTTGTGGTAGCGGTTCTCCATCACACGATGTACAGCTCGGGCTAAGAGGAAAGAGATACTGAACAAATTACTTGTCTGCACATAGATACTGAAAAGACAGAAATGTTTACCCCAATCAACAACCAATGTAAATATACACTTTCGAGTAAGGGTACTTTTTCAATGTTGGTGTAAAGGTGTATATATTTTATGTTGCCAGCTTTAAAAGTTTTAAGAAGACTGTTCATGCTAATATATATATACATATTAGAAAAAAACTTTCTGACAGTGAGGGTGATCAATGAGTGGAACAGGTTGCCACAGGAGGTGGTGAGTTGTCCTTCAATGGAAGTCTTCAAACAGAAGCTGGACAGACATCTGTCTGGGATGATTTAGTGAATCCTGCACTGAGCAGGGGGTTGGACCCGATGACCCTGGAGGCCCCTTCCAACTCTACCATTCCATAATAAATATATAAAATATGATATCCATCTATATTGAGCTATTATACATATACAACCCCAGTCCTAAAAAAGTTGGACTGCTGTGTAAAATGTAAATACATGTAAAAGGTTAAAAAAAAATGTAATGATTTGGAAATCTCATGTAACCATATTTTATCCACAATAAAACATAGAACGCGTATCAGAAGTGAAAGTGAGACATTTCTCTATTTCAATTTAAAAAATTAACTCCTCATTTAGAAAATGATGGCAGCAACAAATCTCAAAAAGGTTGGGACAGGGTTAACAAAAGGCTGCAAGAGTAAGTGGTACTAGTGAAAAACAGATTGAGGGGCAATTTCCTACTAAGTCACATGACTGTGTACAATAAGCATGTTAGAGAGGCAGAGTCTCTCAGCAGAGGTTCACCAATCTGTGAAAAACTGTATCTACGAATTGTGGAACAATTTCAGAAAAATGTTCCTCGCGTAAAATTGCAAAGACTTTGACTATCTCACAATCTACAGTACATGATTCTGTGATGCAGATCACTGCATGGGCTCAGGAATACTTCCAGAAATCACAGTCTGGGAACACATATGTCAACTAAATCCAAGAAATGCTGGCATCTTTTCTGGGTCAAAGCTAATTTAAAATGGACCGAGGCAAAATGGAAAACTGTTCAGGGGTTAGATGAATCAAAATTTAATAGTATTTTTGGAAACCACGGATGTAGTGTCCTACAGATTCAAGAGGATCCAGATTTTTTGTGGAAAATAAGATTTTTTAAAACTTTTTTATATATTTTTTTTCTGCTTCTAAATGTCTTACTTAACTTCTTTTTACAGATATCTTTGGTCCCAGTAGGGAACTTTAACAATTGATCATTTGATATACTGCAATACTTGCATACTACAATATATTCTGCTTTTGAAAGTAGACTATTAAGCCCTAAGGCGTCATGAGGGGGTCGGGGATGCACATGTACACCCTCTGTCATGGAGGGGTAAAAGCTGAAAGTCTACGCTTTAATCACATCGTGATGGCTTCATCTCAAACCCACCCTGGTGGTGGCCAGAGGATAAATTAGGAAAATTGTGTCACTGTATCAATACTCCTGTAACCCAACTATAAATGTGCAATTTTAGGTGAAAGTGCACTCCCCCCTAAATTAGGTGTATAATATATGTGCATGTATGTAGACGACCTAAATAACAAAAGTTGGGACGCTGTGTAAAATGTAAATACATACAGTATAAAGAAAAAAATAATGTAATGATTTGAAAATCATTAGGAGGACTAAAAAAAGAAAGTAAAAATAAGATCAATAAAGTTTTAATAATCATAAAAAAAAAAATAACAAAAGATTAAATCACCCCCAAAATGCAATCCTATGCAGACGGCTGCGATTTGGCTGCAATTTGTCTGCGTGTAAACAAATCGCGGCATGTTTTATCTCTGTGCAGGTTTCGCAGAGGCCCGCGCAGAAATGTCACTCCCGTCGCGGCGGCTCCACTCTGCGCATGCACCGGCTGGGCGGCAGCTGGCACATCACAGAGCTGTAGCCGCAGTAGTAGGTGAGAGCCGCACTGGTCCCTGCAGGGGCGCAGGTCGGGTTCCGCTGCGAGAATTCTCGCAGGGAATCCGATCCGGCCGTCTGCAGGTGGCCTAAAGAGTTAAATGAAGGCGGAGCGGGACACTGCTGATAACTCCAAAAAACAGCAGCTGTTTTGTATATACAAACAGCTGCTTTGTTCTCAGATCTTTTAGCTGGTAACCTGCAAAGAAGTCCCAGCAGGATACCAACTGAAAGAATGCCATCAGTGCCGCCCGCTGAGAAAATCAGCATACAGCGCAGATAACAGTCATCGGTGATTTCTTTGCATAACTTCCAAAGTCGGTAAAATGAGTACCCAGCATGCTGAGGGGTGAAGATGACTGGGAAAGGCAATGGCAAACCACCCCGCAAAAATAGGCAGCCAAGATGTGACGTCACCCTAGGAGTCAGTCATGACTCTGTGCTTGCACCAGGGAACTTTACCTTACTTGTAGAGGACCAAATTGAAAGCAGAAAGACACAAACAAGCAGCAACTGAAGGTGGCTATAGAAAAGGTCTAGTAAAGCATCTAGAAGAGCCGAAACTCATTTGGTGTTGTCCATACCCTCCAGACTTGTAAGGCAGTCATTTTAAAAGTATTCCATATATAAAAGATTCCTGCAATATTTTTGTTAAACCCCTTGAATTAAAGCTGAAATAAAGCCGTGAAGATTCCATTGGTATGTAGACTTTCAGATTGATTGCAATTAGAGATGAGCGAGTATACTCGCTAAAGGCAATTGCTCGAGCGAGCATTGCCTTTAGCGAGTATCTCCCCGCTCGAGACGGAAGGTTCGGGTGCCGGCAGCGGGCAGGGAGCTGCGGGGGAGAGCGGGGCAGAACGGAGGGGAGATCTCTCTCTCCCTCTCGCTGACTGCCGCTACTCACCGCTCCCCCGCGCCGACACCCGAACCTTCCGTCTCGAGCGAGGAGATACTCGCTAAAGGCAATGCTCGCTCGAGCAATTGCCTTTAGCGAGTATACTCGCTCATCTCTAATTGCAATGAATTACAGAGGCTAAATACAATCAATTCTGCCCCTGTCCAAACCTCTAGACCCCACTACATATTTATACTATTTTTATAAAGTACTAGCTTACCCGTCGCGCGTTGCTGCGAAGACAGACATACATACATTCGTTTTTATATATCTAGATAACAACCAATCACAGCGCAGCTTTCATGTTACTTCAGTGGTATAATATATAACAACCAATCGCAGCGCAGCTTACATGTTACCTCAGCTTTATAATATATAACACCCAATCACAGCGCAGCTTTCATGTTACCTCAGCAGTATAATATATAACAACTAGAGATGAGCGAGTATACTCGCTAAAGGCAATTGCTCGAGCGAGCATTGCCTTTAGCGAGTATCTCCCCCGCTCGAGACAGAAGGTTCGGGTGGCGGCGCGGGGGAGCGGTGAGTAGCGGCTGTCAGCAGGAGGGAGCGGGGGGGGGAGAGAGGGAGAGAGAGATCTCCCCTCCGTTCCTCCATGCTCTCCCCCGCAGCTCCGTGCCCGCTGCCGGCACCCGAACCTTCCGTCTCGAGCGGGGGAGATACTCGCTAAAGGCAATGCTCGCTCGAGCAATTGCCTTTAGCGAGTATACTCGCTCATCTAGAATAACAACCAATCACAGCGCAGCTTTCATGTTACCTCAGCAGTAAGAGAAATAACAATCAATCACAGCGCAACTTTTATTCTGCCTCAGCAATATAAAAAATAGCAACCAATCACAGCGCAGCATTCATTTTACCTCAGCGGTATAATATATAGCAACCAATCACAGCATAGCTTTCATGTAACCTCAGTAGTATAAGTAGCAACCAATCACAGCACAGCTTTCATGTTGCCTCAGCAGTATAATATATAGCAATCAATCACAGCACAGCTTTCATGTTACCTCAGCAGTATAAGAAATAGGAACCAATCACAGCACAGCTTTCATGTTACCTCAGCAGTATAAGAAATAGGAACCAATCACAGCACAGCTTTCATTTTACCTCAGCTTTCTCAATATCCAGCAATTGTCTTGTGAAACATTCGGCGGATGCATCATTTTCTGGTTGAACACTCATCCCGTTGCTCGTAATGCCTTTTGCTTTCGTGCTTAAATAGAAATCAAACGATCTTTGTCTGGGGGGCATAACTGTCGACGATGCTCGCACGCACGCCACCTATCGTAGGATAGATGTACTATGCCAGTAATCTTCCCAGGAGTGTACTCAACAACTTCCCAAAGTCTCATGGTGATCGGATGAATAGTGTAGTAATGCATAAAGGACAGACAAACAGACAGACATACATTCATTTTTATATATATAGATGACATCAGGAAGTGAGAGAATTAGATTCCGTACATAAAATTTGGACACTAATTCTTTTGCGCTTAGAATTGAACAATCGAGTTGGGACCTATTAGCTTTTCCTATTTATGACATAATCAATGCTCGTGCAAAATGTCACGTTTCTATGACATTGGGAAGTGAGAGAATTAGATTCCGTACGTAAAATTTGGACACTAATTCTTTTGCGCTTAAAATTGAAGAATCGAGTTGGGACCCATTAGCTTTTCCTATTTATGACATAATCAATGCTCGTGCCAAATGTCATATTTCTACGACATCAGCAAGTGAGAGAATTAGTGGCAATGATGGAAATTGAACGATCTACGTGGGGGGGGTAACTGTCGACGACGCTCGCACGCGCACCATTTAGCATAGGATAGTTGTACTATGCCAGTAATCTTCCCAGGAGTGTACTCAACAACTTCCCAAAGTTTCATGGCGATCGGATAAATGGTGTAGTAGCGCATAAAGGACAAACAGACAGACAGACACACACACACATTCAATTTTATATATATAGATATTTGCATTTCTATTGATGTACTTCTGTATTGTTATATCTAATAGATTGCAAGGTTCTCACCTGTGTATCGGAATCCATGAATAAATCCTCCAGCAGACTTGCGAAAGTCCATGCCGTGACCGGCCGTCCCCACTACAAACAGACCCTGGCTATGCTTGGTTTCATAATTTGACTTTAGCGAAGGGTATTTCCTCTTTAGTCCAGAATACGGCTTTAGTCTTACAGATCTGAAAAATGGTGACCAAAAGTTAGTATGTGTTCAGGCAGGAGAATACTACACCTTATTTAGAGATTGCTGGGAAAAAGCCTTGTAGAGGTCCGTTCCAATGACATATGGACAGTTATGAAAATAAAGGGGGTGGCTATGCAAAAGACTCTGGTGGGGTATTGCGTTATTTCAATGCTCCGTATTTGGGCTAGTCATGCTCGTTATCAAAGTGACATATATTTGAGGCCAGTCATGCTCGTTATTGAAGAGGAATATACTTAAGGCCGATCCTGCTCATTACCAAGGCGGCATATAACTGAAGCCGATACGGATGGTTATCAAATGGGCATATACCTGAGGACATTCCGACTAATGAACTGAACACTCAAAAGAGCAGCATTGATTTACAATTTTCACTTCCTTGTTTTTTAAGAGAGAGACTGTAAACAGATTCCATAGAAGCCTTAAAATGGGTTATCATGTTCATTTTCGTAATAGGGTCATGACCCGCCAGCCCTAATCTGGGATTTAAACAATGCCAGATGGTAGACTTTTGATCCAGCTTTTTTCAGTACCATAATTCAGCAAATCCACCCAACAATGACACTGGCTTCATCAGATGCAAAGCCTATAGGGATTCCCAAAGACACCAAATCCAAAGTATTTTCAGCCATACAATAAAATTAAAATTGTATTGTTCGTTACATTTACTAAAATGTATAACATATCATCTTGATGAAATGCTTTAATATATATCATTTGATGCCTCTTCAAAGATTGCACAAACTTTCAAATGTGCAAATAAAATGTTTGGTTCATGAAGATTATAATTGCCGAGTCTTTTGTGTGTTATTAAAACTCACTTTGCAGATAATACATTTATTATGCTTAAAAGCCAACGTGTGGAGCAGAGTGTTAGGGCAGCAAAAATGTAGTCCTAAGCTCTCGCTCACGACCTGAAGGTTGGAGGTTCAAATCCCCATGTGGTTCAGGTAGCTGTTTCAAGGTTGACTCAGCCTTCCATCCTTTCGATGTACCCAGCTTTTTGGGGATTAACCCTTTGCAATCCAATTATGGATTCAGGGTTTCCTAGGGGATTTCACTTTCTGCCATTATACAATGGCACCATCTGCTGGCTAGAGCCAGTACTGTGGTATGTGACATGCCGGAGAGGCCCCCGACAACAGAGCGGCCAGTAATCTACAGTAAGAATACCCTGCCGGTTGTCTTCCGACATCGGAGCTGTACAGGCTTCAATCAGAATGTCTTTAGACGTCAGACAGTGGATTGGAAAGGGTTAAAAGATGACTGGGGAAGGCAAACTAGTCTGCCGAGAAAACGTCATGATGTAACGTCACCCTAGGAGTCAGTCATGATGCTTGCCCCAAGATCTTTACCTTTACCTACACAGGGAACTTGCAAGTTTTTATAAAACTGCTGGTCCGCCTCCTTTACACATGAAACCTGCTCCCCTCACAACCATGCTGCAGAACATTTGTGTAATAGAGGTCTGGCAGTACTTCCATCGAACGGATGTTGGCCTTTACTTAATTCTCCATATCACATGTCATTATATAGGATTAATCTAGTCCTGACTGCAGACGATTTACTGCTTTATCTTCATTGCACTAGATATATATCCCGGTGTGTATCTGACATTCCCTTGGCATGGAGCTATGGCATATTGGCCGATCCTTTTCCAGATGACCATACTCTCCACATTGCGGTACCTTTTTTTGTCCAGGAAGACAGCACCTCTGCAGAGACTTTGCAGGTATGGGATGCTTTTAAAGCATTCATTCTCAGCAAAATCTCTGCAGCAGTTAATGGAATAAAGAAACTTGATCAGTTCTATACTTGGAAGCTGCTGAGTTAGATGTAGACAGGATGTGTCACACCCCACCCGGCTCCTTCAAACTGTCTGGGCTGTGCGAGAAGACAATAGTAAAGTTTTCTTCTGGAAACCGGGTGTATTTGAGAATGGTGAGCATAGCGGTAAATTGTTGGCATAACTCTCTAGAGAGAAGAATGTACCCCACGTGGTTCAGATCCTACATCCAATGTAATGAAAGCACCGGCTATGAAACCCAATCCATTATTGTATGCAGATTTTTCTAAAAACAAACACTATTGGTAATACAGAAAACAAAACAATCAACAACAAATGTTTACATATTAGACCCTTTTCATACTTGCACTGGCATTTTTGTTGTTTGCCTCCATTCCGCAGGTTCATCTGGGATTTGATGCCAAACCCTTACTGGAGGCCCTGAAAGGAGCTTCTGGCAGAGACGTGAACATGGCCTAAGATCCCCTTCATGCTGCCTTGTGGACCTTCTAAGTATGAGATACGTTGTGTGGATATTCCTAGACCCAGGGGTATTTGCTCACATCTCTTTGTATATATGGTGAAGATATATGTTAACTAGAGATGAGCGAGCATACTCGTTAAGGCAAACTACTCGAGCGAGTAGTGCCTTATTCGAGTACCTGCCCGCTCGTCTCTAAAGATTCGGGTGCTGGCAGGGGGCGGGGAGCGGCGGGGGAGAGCGGGGAGGAACGGAGGGGAGATCTCTCTCTTCCCCCCGCTACCCCCTGCTCACCGCCGCAACTCACCTGTCACCTGCGCTGGCAGCCTAATCTTTAGAGACGAGCGGGCAGGTACTCGAATAAGGCACTACTCGCTCGAGTAATGTGCCTTATCGAGTATGCTCGCTTATCTCTAATGTTAACCCCTTCACTACCAAACCATTTTAAACTTTTTATTGTACTTTTTTGTGTCCCTGCCTTTCAATAGCTAGAGGTTTTTATTTCTCTTTCCATCGACAGACATATGAGGCTTGTTTTTCATGGGACAAATTGTATCTTTAGTTGGTATCATTTCATGTAACATACTGAAGGATTTTTAAAGACTTTGAAGTCAGTTAAAATAGAAAAAAAATGCAATTGCGCCATTGTTCTTTCAGTTTTATTTTTTTACGGTGTTCATGGTGCAATAAAAAGGACTTGTTAATTTTATTCTGTGAGTCACCAGGATTATGGCAATACCTAATTTATATAGTACATGTTCTATCACTGTTAAAAGATATGCATATTTTTTAACACAATAGTTTAGATTCTGACCCACTTTTCTGTTCTTCCATCAATTCTGCTTTCACATTGCCATTTTATAACATAAAACATAACAAAGGAGAAAGGTCTGTTTGTTCGCCAATATTTTGTGCATATGAAAAACAAGTTCTGCAAGTCACAGTTTGTCTTCTTCATCATTTGATTTGCAGGGTAAAGGTCCATTTCATCCGTTGTTCAAAATATGACAGGAAGCACAGTCAGTTGTAAAACTATGAACGTACCAGGCAACGTTGCATTGGCAGAGAGATAAAGTCTTCATCACTGGATCGGTTGTTAGGCAATTATGGACAGCCATTTCCGCTAACAAACAAAAATAACACATACAGAAGCAAGCAGAAGCAAACAACAAAAAAGTAAAACCAGACCTTTTTTTGCACTGCTAATATAATTTAGTTTCTCACATAGACAGAGTTGGATATAAACTGCTTTCCCAGGGACCGAGTAATGACTAGGTAGACAAAGTCCATCCCAGGAGACAATACTATAGATGCAAACCCCACCACAAACCAAGTCGTCTTTCCAGGGCACCATTAAAGGGATCACCCAATAGTATTTGTTTTTGAAACAAGGCCGCCAAATAAAAATAGTCCCTACATTTGTCCCCAATTCTCTGAGATAGCACCTGGATGAAGCTCTCCCACGTGGCAAAGAAAGACTTCCCCATTCTCTCTCTATAAAGTGACACCTCAGTCCAGTCGATTTTGAATAGAAATACCAGCTTGTCAAGAAATAGTCTAAAAGAGGATGCAGATGGCAGTAACCATGTCTGTCAAATCAAAGTGCCAACGACCACTTGTCTGTGTATTGCTATTTACATGTAGAGACTGACAGCACTTGTGATGTCACCATGATGTAATCAGTTTAGCACTGCCCCCTGATCACGACGCGGACATCATCACATGTCCTTTATCCTTGTGTACTGAATGAGGGATTATGGGCAGACTACATTCCCCACAAACCCCTGCGGCCTCAGTTGCTATGGATACAGCAGTACTCAGTCTGGAAGTTTGTATCTGGTTGTGAGATTGCTACACACCTGTGTGGAGACTTCAATAAATGACCCCCTTACAAATTTACATATACATAGCTCGTGTATTGACAGAACATGTGATGATGTCACCATCATGTGATTAGTCACATAGTCTCTGAGCTGAATGAGGGATTATGGGTGGACTACGTCCCCCACAAACCCCTGTGGCCTCAGTTGCTATGGATACAGCAGTAAGTCTGGCAGTTTGTAGCTGGTTGTGAGACAGCTGCACACCTGTGTGGAGACTCCAATAAATGAAGTCTCACAAATGTCCACATACATAGCTGGCAGTGCATATTGACCAACAACATTGAAGCATAGTCCTTCACAGCTATCTTCACATCTCCTGAATGTGATATTATGTCATCTCAAATGCTAATGCGGCCAACAGCAGTCCAGCCTTCATCTAATCGCGAACCGTTGCCCAGTGTTGAAACAAACCATCGCTGTAGTGCAAACATGTCACCACGGAAGGTTCACTGCTGCCGTGAAGCAAATGCAGCTTACATGACACAGTGACAAGCCAGGATGTCACCTCAGCGAACAGCTGAAGTTTGTAAATCTCGTGCAGCGGATATGCGAAGGCTACGAGTGCACATGTCTCCTCAGCGAGCTGCTGAAGTTCGGAAATCACGTTCAATTATGTAATTCACTTCTACATCCTGACGAGGTCACATCATTTTTTAACTTCAGATTGCTCCAAATGTTTTCTGCATTGTGGAGCACTACATCACTTCAAGGACTTTACTCATACTCCTTTTGCTCCCACCTATTTTTCAAAAATTTGCCTTACTTTTTTCCCTTCTTTGCCTTTTTCACGATTTTTATCATTACACATATTTTTTATTGTCTATTACATTTTGTCAGCTATGGCAAAGTACGTAGCAGTTATTTTTATAATAGTTTTGTCATGCATGATTTTCTTTTTAATTTGTAATGGTTTAAAATACTACTTCTGGTCTAATACTTTGATTCATTTTGTTAAAATCTTATAGCAAATTATCTTTGTTTTATTTTTAAAAATCCAGCTAAGCTTAAATAGTTCCAGAAAAATAAAACTTTTCTATCAATTTACACCTGCATGCGCAGTACCAGACTAAGTGTGGCCAACATGCTGTATACACACTCCACAACACAACACGATTGTTCCCAGCAAGACAAACCAAGTAATCTTGTAGATATGATACCTTTTTAATGGCTAACAAAAATACATGATGTAATAGTGAGCTTTCAAGCCTACGCAGGGTTCTTCCTCAGGCATATATGTGCCTGCCTCCCTCTTCGGATCTACTTCGTTATGCCTGAAGAAGAACCCTGCGTTGGTTCGGAAGCTCGCTGTAACATTATGTATTTTTGTTAGCCATTAAAAGGTATCATATCTACAAGATTATTTGGTTTCTCTTGCTGGGAAAAAAAAAAAATCACGTTTGCTCTACTGGCTAACACCGTACCAAACTTTTTTCATTTCAATCAATCATATAAAAACGCATCCAAAAGAAAACCGTGGAAAAGGCTCAGTATGGTGTTTATAACTCTTTGGTCCTTTAAACACTACATCAATACACCAATCCATCAATTTCACTTTTTACCAACTCCGATCTCTTCAGAAGCTTCACAGGTGTAGATGTTGCAGTATCAGTATTGCTATTTTGTACATTTGCTGAAGCTTTCTTTTTCATAGCTGTTTGCAATATTCTGGAAAATTGTAAGTAATGGCAATAGCTTACTATTTGCACGGACATATTTTGGCCAACTCCAGTCCCTCTCACTATATATAATTATATTAGTAAGTGGCGCATTGAGCCACCAGAAACGCTGGTACTATAAGTAATACTAATAACTAGTACATTTTATAACTGCAGCAGGGTTGAAAGCTAGCAGTTTGTGTGCCCCTCCAGAGCAACGATTGAGATCCAGATAGCCAACTATAGCCCACATAGGGGTCTGGGGACAGAAAGTTGTCAAGTGCGCAGTGGTGTAAGTTTGGATCTGTGTCCAAAAAGCCTGTATCATCAGACATATCCGCAGGCAGTGGTACAGATTAGCATTGGGCACTTTACCCTTATAGCAGTTTGGTGATAGATCTGTGCCCACGTCATTCCCTTAGAGGTGTGAAATATGCTCTATGACAAGCTTACAGCCACATTTTCAGGAATTTGGCAGGGGGCAGATATCTATGGGCAGACTTATTGGATTTGAGGTTTATCGAGGTGTCAACGCAGGTGAAACCACTGGCCATTTCCCAACATTCGAGTTAGTATAGTCCCACTTTCCAGGGTTACATATATATCGGTATAGCCTAGTAATCAAACCCCACACTCCCACTGGTCTAGACATCCAGGTACCACTGGTCATATGCCAGTCCATACCATTAAGCTTCAATAAGAGCTGCTGGACATAGAGGACATAGAGGAAGGGCAGGGGCTGCTCAGGGAATTTCTGCCTCATTTCCTTATAAGTCAGAATGCATTTTTCCTTTTTGTGCAATAATTTTTCCACAAAGTTGACACGTTGCACATGCGGCTTGACACCCCCAATTATAAATTGGTATACAGAGTATTGTTGCAACCATTGCACTAGAGCAGAGTAGAAAGTTGATTGGTTAGTGTTACACGTTCACCAAACAATAAGTTTGGGATTCTATATTTAAAGGGGTTGTCCCGCGCCGAAACGGGTTTTTTTTTTTTCAATAGCCCCCCTGTTCGGCACGAGACAAACCCGATGCAGGGGTAAAAAAAAAAAACGGATAGTACTTACCCGAATCCCCGCGCTGCGGCGACTTCTTACTTACCTTGCTAAGATGGCCGCCGGGATCTTCACCCACGGTGGACCGCAGGTCTTCTCCCATGGTGCACCATGGGCTCTGTGCGTTCCATTGCCGATTCCAGCCTCCTGATTGGCTGGAATCGGCACACGTGACGGGGCGGAGCTACGAGGAGCAGCTCTCCGGCACGAGCGGCCCCATTCAGAAGGGAGAAGACCGGACTGCGCAAGCACGTCTAATCGGGAGATTAGACGCTGAAATTAGACGGCACCATGGAGACGAGGACGCTAGCAACGGAACAGGTAAGTGAATAACTTCTGTATGGCTCATAATTAATGCACGATGTATATTACAAAGTGCATTAATATGGTCATACAGAAGTGTATACCCCCACTTGCTTTCGCGGGACAACCCCTTTAAGCATAATATGAGATGCCCGCTCCGTGAACCTCTATGGAGGCCTCCACAACACACGGTAGACCTTCTGATGGCTATGCCCATCGCCGCTGAACAGCAAGATCCCCCATTCATGCAGTTCAAAACAGTAAAAAAGTGGTTATAGGGACACTTCTCCCCACTATGTCAAATATCAGCCTCCAAGTGCAGAGGTCTTCATGCTTCCTCCGGGGTGTCAAAAATGAAGGGTCCGTTTCACTCCTGAATCTGCAATTTAGTAGGATAGATAAGTTGGAACCTCATGTTTTATGCATGTAGCACTCGGTAGATTGGAATCAATTCTTTGCACTTTCGGTGTGACTGCAGCCGAGAGGTTCTATAGGATTAAGATCCTAAGGGCCTAATCGGGTCCCAGAAACACAGCAAACTGGAAACTTGAAGAAAAGAAGGGGGAGAGTGTCCCATAGCCTTCAAACTAACATAGAAGATCTGTGCAGTCCATGACTATTAGAACAGGGATTTCTTTCCTTGCCGGGTGACAGAAGAAAGCTGGTGTTCGGCAGGTTGTGTTTCAAGAATCAAGCAATTGGGTTATGGCTTATAGTTGTAGAAAACTGGATAAAGCATGGTGGTGTGACAATCACCCACAAGGAAGGGCACTGTAGAAATGGCTAATTAAGCGGAGATTCAGCCGTGTAATACAGAAAATATTACCCACAATATCCTCAGCCAGCAAGGAAAGAATTTTGATAGGTCAGAACATAGAATTATAGCAGCCTCTAGTGGTAAAAAGTGATACATCCCAATTAACCACTTGGTAGCGGTTTAATCTGAACAGCGTCCAAGAACTGTGGCCAGAGATGCAGGGAGGGACTTGGTATTTAAACTGAGAGTTTAAATTGGAGAGTCCCAGGAACGGTGTCAGGCAAAAGCTTGGTCATACAGTCCCTCACCAGGGTTTCCATTACAGTGACAAAGGGTCTACTCCAGAATAATCCATCCCAGTCCAGTGCCCAGTTTATAGTACCTGGAATCCTAATGGTGCAGGCTTGTGTCAGCTCCGGAGAGCACACATGGTATCGCGCTGGAGCAGGTCCCGACAGAGAGAATGGAGGAAGCGTTCTGAAAGCAGGTGATCAGGAAGGATTTATGATGTCCTGGGTCCCGGGAACTCGCAACTCCTCGTCACCACCATCAGCAAGGGGAAGAGGAATCCTCCGTCAAAACCAGTGTGTTCAGTCGTGCGACAGAAAGGGAAGCTGCAGCGGGTATCATGAGTTGTAGGAAGCTGGTCACTGCAGTGATGTAGGAAGAACAGGCAGCCCCTCTGTCCTCTACTGTATCCCCCCAGGTAGTGACCAAGTGCTGGTGGTGCGTATATGCTGGACTAGGGTGAGTCTGCACTTGTGGTTCCAAGATGGTGTATTGTAGCAAGCGCCCTGTTGTGAAGTGCAGACTTCCAAGCCCTTGGACCCCAGAGATAGCAACTGCTGCCTGGCTCCACTTGGGCTTGGGTAAAGCTGGATCCTTCCCACTAATTCTTACAGATTAGTTCCAATTAATGGCTTCTGAGGGTTTATAGAAGCTGCAATATTTCAGGATCCCTGTAAAACACGGCCATGCAGATGCTTCACCTCTGGAAGTCCTCGAAAGTTTCAATTTTTTTTTTAATTTGCACAAAGGCCACAATATAACAAAATGTAACAAAAAATGAAAGTATCTGAAGATTTTCCAAATGCATTGTACAAACGCAGACTAGGAACACTATCTGCCATGATGCCAGGGATGCCGAGAGATGCCCTGCCCACTACAGTATTTTTCGTTTCTGAACTTGGGCATTCCAGGATAAGAATGCCATGGTAGTAGGCGACACTGTAAAGGTAATTGGCATATAAAATTACCTTTCTACTAGTTGATCTGTAGTTTGAATATGTGCAGTGATAAAACTGTATAATACATAGTAAAATAACGCAAGTCTCAACATGTGACCAGTGTATTATGTAACCTTTACATCAGTGAACTATTTAAGAATATGTGAACCAAAGATTTCATACTTGTCAAAAATGGAGAAGTCAAATTTCCAACCCAGGCAACGGATGACACGGTCATATGGTTCACGAGCCGCAAAGTTATCCAGATCATCCCGCAGAAGCATGGAGGCGGATTTCATCGTGTGATTACTTTGATTACTTGCAGGGTTCATGTCCTTCTCTAGATAAAGCTTGTGGGTAACATGCAACTTTCCAGAATCATCACGTATTAATGCCAAGTCAGAAAGATCTCCTTCCAGGAGGCCGTCTAATGACTTAAGTTGGTATGTGTCCAAAAGACCGTCGTTAACAGCTCTAAAAAGGAGAAACAAACAAGCACATCAGTGTGTCGGGGCGGCTTAATACCATTGTTAAAGAACATTGTGTTAAAAAAGAATAAGCCTTATGTACTGTAGTTTCTATATATTTATTAGCATAGTCAAAGGCAAGTCAGCAATTCCAACAGTCTTTTTATATTTGGAGGCTGTGAGCATATTACATGGGGGGCTGGGATGACTGCAAGCTGAGAAACCATCCTTTCTAGTGTACATAATAGAGATGAGCGAGTGTACTCGGTAAGGACAGATACTCGAACGAGTATTGTCCCTACTGAGTACCTGCCCGCTCGCCCGCAAAGATTCGGGTGCCGGCGTGGGTGAGCGCTGTGTTGCAGGAGTAAGCAGGAGGGAGTGAGGGGAAGAGAGAGAGATCTCCCTCCCATTCCCCCCACTCTCCCCGCCCCCTGCTGGCACCCGAATCTTTGCGGGCGAGCAGGCAGGTACTCGGTATGGACGCTGGCTCATCTTTAGTAGATAACTAAAGTTCATACCTCATTCTTTTACCTAAGGAAATCAAAAACAGTACTGATAATCAAAATTATGCTATTCCATTCAATTTTGATAATCACTACATGTTAAGGAATTGCTTTGCATGTGATTCCCTAAAGTAATAAAACAAGTGTTTAAGTATTCTCAGCTTCCTTAAAGGGGTTGTCCCGTGAAAGCAAGTGGGGTTATACACTTCTGTATGGCCATATTAATGCACTTTGTAATATACATCGTGCATTAATTATGAGCCATACAGAAGTTATACACTTACCCCCTCCGGTGCTGGCGTCCCTGTCTCCATGGCGCCGACTAACGCTGCCTTCTCCTTCCATTAGACGCGCTTGCGCTGTCCGGTCTTCTGCTCTGTTGAATGGGGCCGCTCCGGCGTGCTCGCGCCGGAGAGCTGGTCTGCGCATGCGCAGAAGATATGTGCGGCGCGAGCACGCCGGAGCGGCCCCATTCAACAGAGCAGAAGACCGGACAGCGCAAGCGCGTCTAATGGAAGGAGAAGGCAGCGTTAGTCGGCGCCATGGAGACGAGGACGCCAGCACCGGAGGAGGTAAGTGTATAACTTCTGTATGGCTCATATTTAATGCACGATGTACATTACAAAGTGCATTAATATGGCCATACAGAAGTACTTAACCCCACTTGCTTTCACGGGACAACCCCTTTAAGAAGACAAAAAAAGGAAAATAAAAGAAAAATCATGATTAAAATTGATAATCGAGAAGAAATTTAAGGAAAAAAAAAAAAAGTTAAAAATTAAGATTTGTATTTTTGGCCAAATCTCCCAGCCCTATTTGTAACTTACTAAATAGTCTTAAAGGCGTTCTGCTAAGTTATAAAGCACACGACCAGGTTGGATTCCGGAAGCAGGATCACGCAGTGGAATCCGACCCTGTGCCCGGCCGGGGACCTCACGTACCTGTCCTCTTTTCTTCTTATCCGTGATGCATATGGTTTGGACGGCTCTCAGTAAGACGTGCGCAGTACAGGTTTTCCTGCGATGATGTGGAAATCTGCGACCTGTCCACAATGGGAATTGCGGACGGGCCGTGGGTCAGAAGGCTTTCATTGACTTCAATCGAAGCCATCCGTGCGGACACCGCACTAACATAGAGTATGCTGTGGTTTTTCCTCTGCGAGAAAAATCGCAATTTATTTCCACTCGTGTGCAGGAAAAAGCGCTTTGCCATAGTATGCTATGAAAGGTATTTGCTGCAGAACCTGGAAACGGACGCCGTTCTTACTCACAGGATAGGCGATAGCTTTATCATAGGTGAGTATCCAACTGCTGGGAACTGCACAGATCTCAGGAAGGGGGCCCCCAAAGGTCCCGCTTTAAAGGCATTGCCCACTTTCTCTGCACCAATATCTCGCTTTCTATAGTACCACCCCCTTGTATCCTTCAATCTTCTTCACTGACTGTAAGATGCTCCACATGGCGGCTGATAGAGGACCTTGTGACCCAACCCATCCATCAGAGGCCTCCATTGAATAACACAGCCCATAGCAAGAACATGTAGCATGTACCCTGCAGGCTGATCATTGACATGTACAGTAGCTTGCTTCCCCATGAGAGGCCATGTTTTGAAAAACAGAGCCATACAATTAAACTATTAAAAGGGGCCTAGTGGCACATAACCTGAACATAGTTCTACCACGTTACAAATGACTAACGCACCAGTACACAATAAATACATAGTGCTGGTGAACTCACTAAGAGAATTCAAGAGGGTCCTGAATCATGGTCCTTTCTTGAGTGTAACACTAATACAACTTATGGTTATGAGATTCCTGGAGAGGAGTTATTGATTTGGGCAGCTATGGGGTAAGGAATGATTTTTTTTCTGAAGGATGAGAAACGTTGGCTTTGACATCATGGGAGAGGGTGGGGGCTTCTTTTGAATCAGGTTTGCAGGATAATTGACTGAACTGTTTGGACTTTAGTATTTTTTCAGCCATACAAACTTTACTATATTTTGTGTTTACAGTTCCTATGCAGACCTACATGTTTCCATGGTAACAGACAGCAAACAAACTCCTTTTAGTTTGAACCTGCAAGTACAATCTCTTCCATCTGTCCCCTAATTCTTACTAACATTTTGAAACTTAGTAAAAAGTTCGATCTCAATATTATTGGAGAACAAATAATTTTAGTCTGCTACCCTGGAAACCTATACGGTAGGTCTGTAACATTACTTCAATTTAGACGTATTGGAATAAAAAAATGGTTGTAAAGATGGACCTTTCTAAGAGATACTCTGTACTCAATGTATCATGACTACAATAGATTTTGTTTTGCAGTGCTTCATGCACTGAGCAGGGTGTTGGACCCGATGACCCTGGAGGCCTCTTCCAACTCTACCAGTCTATGTACTTGCCTCAAGTCGCCAACATAGTGTGTGGACCAGGACAGTCGGACTCTGGAACGTCCAATCATATGTATAAAATTAGTGGAGCCAAGAATATTATCAGCAGTTTCAAATGCAGAATTCCCACGACCCAAAATGAGTACACTTTGTCCCATGAAATCAGATGGGTCTGTGGAAATGGTCTCATAGCCCTCCGCATACTCTTCTCCAGGAAACCTCAGTTGATTAGCTAAAGACAATCCAGTGGCCACCAGGAGAACACTGAAACAGAGTAAAATATCATTATTATATGAAAAATGTAGAGCATAAACTTCAATATAGCAGTGTATTATAGGTGGCAGACTCAGAGGCCATATCAAGCCTCCAATTGCCATAGCAACCCATCGGGACCCTGTGATCACATCACGTGGGTCCAATGGGTGACAGAGGGCGCCACCCTCCCCTCTATCAACCCTTTAGCATGCTGCAGTCGCATTGACTGCGGCATGTAAAGGGTTAAATAGCAGAGATTGGATGTTTCTCTGGTCCCTGCTTCTTAACCTGCTTCCCCTGGCATGGGAGAACCGTGCCAGGCTTCTGATGCAGCGGTGTGAAAAGATGATTGCATAAGAATAAAGCCCATTAACGGCCGCCGTGAAAAGGTGTATGAGTGGACGTTAAGGGGTTAAGCATGTGGTCTTTTTTTTTGTTTTGGTTTCCTCGCCCCACTTTTAAAAAAATGTATAACTTTTATTTTTCAGTTGTACTATGTAAACGTACCACATAACATGCTGATAAAACGTTTTGAAAAAGTTTCAAGCGCGGGGAAATGGGGGGAAAAAAAACAACACAATTGTGCCATATCTGAGGGGTACTGCCCATAAGGCTTACGCACTGCGGTAAAAATTACATAATTTTATTCCATGGGTCAGTACAATTACAACAATACCAAATTTATGCAGTTTTCTTTTGTTGTGCTATTTAACCCCTTAGTGACCAAGTCTATTTGTGTCTTAATGATCAAGCCAGATTTTGGAAGTCTACCATATCACATTAACATAGAATAACTCTGTAAAGGCTTTGCATATCCAAGTGATTCTGACACTGTTTTTTCGACACATATTGTACTTCATTTAGGTGGTAAAAATAGATCGAAAGAATTTGTGTAAATTTTTTAAAGGTGCCAAAATTGTGACTTTTTTTTTTAATTGTCATTTTTTTCACATTTGCAATTGCAATATCACAAATATGTGTAAACATGCTGTACACATTTTTGATAAGATATATATTTCCATCTGTTTACTTTATTCTGGATGCACATTTGAAAAACCTAGTTTTTTTTTAAACCATTTAGGAGACGTGCAACTTTAACATTAGTTATCAACATTTTGAGGAACGCTTTGTTTTCCTGCACCAAGCCAAGATTGCAAAGGCTCATAGGTGTCAGAAAGATAGATACCCCCACAAATGACCCCATTTTAAAAAAGACATTCCTTAATATATTCACTGAGGGGGGTCATGAGTATTTTGACCCCACAGTTTCTTTTTTAGGAATTAATGCAATTTAGAGGAGAAAAAATAAAATTTCATATTTTTTGCAAATATGTCATCTTAAAGGTAGATTTCTTTCCTCTAGTTCACATGAAAATGAGGATTTACCCCACAAAATGAATACCGAAGCTTGTCCTGTGTTCAGAAGCATACCCACTGTGGCCCTAATCTTCTGTCTATATGTATAACGGGGTCCAAACCGAAAGGAGGAAAGGAGCAGCCAGTGGTTTTCAGAACAGACATTTTTCTTGAAGGTGATTTAGGCCCCATTGCCCACTTGTAGAGCCCTTGAGCCAATGGAGAACCCCCACAAATGACCCTGTTTTGAAAACTAGATCCCTTAATAAATTCATCTAGGGATGTATTGTGTTTTTTGACCCCAAAGTTTTTGAATGAATCTAAGCAAAGCAGAAGGGAAAAAAATCATGATTTTCATATTTTCGCAATTGTGTCATTTTAAAAAGTTTTTTTTGTACAGCACACATATAAACGAAGACGTTCACCCCAAAATGGATCCCCTGTCTGTCCCATGTTCAGAGACATACCCATTGTGGCCATAATATACTAAATCTAAAAGTAATAATGTAAACTGTGTGGTATGTCCAAAGACAGGGGTAATTACAGAGGCCCGGTTGGGATGGGCACATGGGGCAATAAAACCGGATATCCTGCCTCCTCAGTGGCACTTTTTTGGGGGGTATTTCGTGACCTCAGTGGCAGGGATGGGGTGTGAAAAGTGGCGCTCTGTGAGGCTTTGTAATCTTGCTGCGGTGCAGCAGTCTCACACAGAAGACGCTCATCAAGCTGCTCCTGGAACTGCAGGAAGGCGAGCGTTCCCGGGGCTTCTTGTAAATTACGTATTACAGATAGTCATCTGAATAACCCCGGGCTCACACGGCCGGATGTGGAATCCGCTTACGGAGGCCCGCAGCGGATCCCAGCTGTGTGCCGGCCGTGGCGCTGCGTACGGCCGTGTAATGTACTGCACATAACTGCGTACTTACACGGGCGGTCATGCGCAGTACACAGTTTTTGTTTTTATTTCCCACACCGTCACTTAGCGATGACGCGGGTACCCACAGCCCGTACACAATGTAGTTGCGTATGGGCTGCGGGTATATCCGGGACCATAGAGCACAATGGGCTCTATGTTGCAGATAGGTTATTCACTTATCGGCAGCCAGCACCAAACGACAGGGTGCATACACCGACCCCAGGGTCACGTGGGCCAGGCTTTGACACTATGTAAGCATTTAATAATGCTTATTGATCAATTACTGCTTTAATAAAAAAAGACCAAAGCAGCGAAATAGGGTATTTTTAATAGGCCCCACTAAAAAAAACTGTTACTCTGGGGATGTTTATTGAGTTGCAATATAAAAATGACCGGTAGGGTGAGGCGATGGGTCCTCTTTGGGCTGCTAATCAGATTTCCCCCTCAGCTCTGTGTCTTTTATATAGGATAGGTAACTGGTTTCTGCTTACTTGCACAGGTCTTCCCGTCCCGTTTGATCCTCTAGGACAAAGTATTGACCATGCCAGGCTTCAGGGTCGGATTTCATTCTAACGTTTTTGATTTCTCTGCCATAGTGGACATTGAGAGCAGAACTAAAGTTCTGGAGATATCTCACCATGTCATCCGCATGGGGGAAGAAGTCATGGGAGTAATGATAGAACCGTAGCCGCTCATCCCCACTCAGTAGCGAGTTCCAGTCGTGGCGAAAGTTAAACTCCTTGTTCGCGCGTCCTGTGAAGCGTTTGTTTATGCTGATTAACTTCCGATGCCGCGGAAGAGAATTGAAGAAGCTACCAGGTCCCTGATTGCGTTCAAATACAATGTAATCCCTTCCAGCCTCTTTGAGAAACGTTGCAATTTGCAGTCCTCCGGGGCCGGCACCCAGTACACAGTAGTCCCGAGCAGTCAGTCGTGAGAACACCGATGGGACCAGAAAGAGAACTACAACCACCACCTCCATCCTGCACAAGAGAAAGCGGGTTACAAATACAACTGTTACAAATACATTAACTCTTAGGCTGGGTTCACACAGGACCGAAATCCTGTGGAAATCTCACAGTGACTGCGCAGGAATTCCACGAGATTTCCACGGGAGAAATGCAGCTTCAAAACCTGCGGGCTTTCGACGCGAGTTTTGGAGCAGCTTTGCTGTCGGCATTCCGCTGCGGCTATCTCTCTCCATAGGGAGGAGAGAGGCCGCCCCGGAAACGGGGAAAGAATTGACACGCCGCGGATTTGAATTCTGCGACACGTCAGTTTCAGCGCGGTTGAGCCGCAACAGATTGGCCGCAGTGTGTGAACGAGATTTTTGCAAATGCGGGCGGTATTTCCGTGCAGAAAGTCTGCACGGACATTCCACAGCAATTACGCCGTGTATGAACCCAGCATTCGAATGGAAATATATGTGAATATAAATCTGTCAGAATGTGAAATCCAGAGTTCTAGTGAAATAGGAGGAATATATGAGAACTTAGGTGTTGAGTAGAGATGAGCGAGCATTGACCTTAGCGAGTATCTCCCTGCTCGGGAGCAAAGGTTCGGGTGCCGGCACGGAGGACAGGTGAGTTGCGTCAGTGAGCAGGGGGGAGCGGGGGGGAGGGGGAGAGAGAGATCTCCCCTCCGCTCCTCCCTGCTCTCCCCACCCGCCGCCGGCAGCCAAATCTTTGCTCCCGAGCAGGAAGGTACTCCCTAAGGGCAATACTTGCTCGAGCAACTGCCCTTAGCGAGTATGCTCGCTCATCTCTAGTGTTGAGTAGTTCATAGTTACCATGTAGGTAGAAGCGGAGTATTTTTGTAAATTGTACTTTACAATGAATGCAGTTTAACTTGTCTTGAATCTAAAAGTTTATTAAAGAGTACGGCTCTTACGTTACACTTGAATGGCCACTTTATTAGAGACACCTGCTCTTTCATTAATGAAGGCTACCTGTATGGAAATGAGACAAGTTTGCGGTAGAAATCCGCATGTGCGCGTTGGCAGGCAGAAAGCTATTAACTTCAATAGAACCTTGCCACTGTGGAATTCACGTGCGGGAAACGCGATGAAAAGCCGCTCGTGGGCATTCACCCTTAACTGAGGAACATAGGGTCACTGACCGGACTCACAGCCAGAATCTGACCTGCTTGTGTCAGCCCAGCCTTAGGCCCCCTGCACACGGGCGGAAATTCTGCGGCGGGATTTCCCGCAGAATTTCCGCCCGTGCCCGCTGCCATACGATTGCATTCGATAATGCAATCCTATGCAGACCGCAGCGATTTGACGGCATGAAATCTCGCACTGTAAACAAATCGCGGCATGTCCTATTTCTATGCGAGCCTCGCAGAGGCCAGCACAGAAACGTCACTAGTGACGCGCCGTATCCACTCTGCGCATGCGCCAGCACATCGCAGAGCGGGGAGACGCCGGGAGCACTGCAGAGGCACAGCTCACATCCTGCTGCAGGATCCGACCCGGTTGACTGCATGAGGCCCAAGTCAGACAGGTGCAGAAGACCACCGGGGGACGGATTCAGAGGCCCACCTTCCATCTGCAAAATAAAAACAGTTGTGAATTATGATGCCCCGAGTCCGGCTGGCCACAATATCCAGAAGCGCGGCTGATATATGTCCTAGTAACGGGGTATATAAGGGTTAACAGGCGTCCGTCCCGCTCAGCGCTTTATCCTGTAAGGTTACTGCAGAGAACGGCAAAAACCTCCTGTGAGGCAGAAGCCAATAGTCCTCCTCTAAGGCCGTAAGCGTAAGACGCTGAGGGGAAGGGGGGTCACGTGGAGGTGGCGGTGCCCTGGCGTACGGCGACGAACTTGTACTACTCCTGGGAAGTAGCGGTCCTGAAGGGGCAGCTTTCCGCTGCGTCGGATTGGCGAGTGTTTCTAATGGGAAACCTCGCGTCGTATGGCATCCGATGTGTTTAAATGCCCCACTGAAAACAATATGTGATGCGTTCCGAGGGACACGAATATATACGAAATGCCGCTATTTTTCCGGCACCGTGATGAGAAAACATCGCTCATGTATCGGACCCAGAATGGATTTCGTATTTGTGCATCTCAGAACGCGCAAATCTTGCACGAGCTGTATGAAAACGGCCTTAAACGCATACTTTTAACCCCATGTCTCCCAAACTCCACTCCCCCACAGGGCAGGACTCCCATAGTACCCCATGGGTCTTATCCGTGCCTCCGATGTTACCTCTCCCTATAACGCCGGGCTCACACGACCGTATCTGGGAGCACATGCACTGCGAGATATATGCGTGCGGCACGCACCAACACTGCGTACGGGCGCCCATTGTCATGCACTATCTTGGCATGTATGTGCGCGTAATAGGCGCCAAGATAGAACATGCTGCCATTTTTGTTGCAGGCATAATACACGCTGGTCATGTGAGCGGCAGCATGATAATGGTACAGCGTATTCCATGCACGTTATACGCAATTACCATACGCACGTCAGACATATTGTAGACCTGACCGGCTGGGAGGATTGGAGTTGGGGAAATACTGCCTATTAGCTGAACAATAAAGCCACCATAATGGATCCCCGTCCTCACCGACCTGCAGGCTACACCGTCCTGGCCAGTTTAAACTGTTATACAGTCACGTGACGGACTGGTCATGTGACGCTCTGAACCGTAAATAATTTAATAAATAAAACCTTTCAACCCGGAAGTAGAAGCCAGAAATGTAGAGGGAAGAGCGGGCAGAAGTCCCGGTCCGCTGCTGCTAGTCTTCCCCTGGTTACCGGAACAGGCTGTCCGTCCCCTTTGCTGCCCCTCCTGCAGACACATCCATTACATCCTATTAGCTGCAGGCTACAGACAGCCCGCAGGGCGGCGCTCACACCGGCCGAGCAGCTATAGCTGTGCATGTGATGACGTCACAGGGCTGCATTGCTGGAGACAGGAAGGCGGCGGGAGAGTGCGGCCTCTAGTGGCCGCCGCCGGAGTGACTCAGTAGTACACATGGTCAGGGGAGCCGTGCGCGGACTGCGGCGGAGCGACCAGAGATGGCGGGCAGTGCTGGAGAATGGTGCCTGATGGAGAGCGACCCCGGCGTCTTTACCGAGCTCATCAAAGGCTTCGGTGCGTAACCTCCTCTGCAGCGATGGCGGCGGCGGATATCGCGATACCTGCTGGGATATTAGCCCATGCAGTGCGGGAGCTTCCTGCAGCGCCCGTATCTGCTGTAGCCCGTGTGATATCTGCAGGATCCTCCTCCCGCCCCGTATACGCGGATGAGAGCAGCCTGTAAAGATTGCAGGGTTTACTGACATATGGGATTGCGACATATTGTGTTTTTGCGCATGCATATGGCGTATTTTCCGCATGCCGTCCGGCAGACGCTTCCTGCGCTCTTATTATTCACGTATCCTAGCAACATGCGTGAAAACAAACCCTGCACATACTTCATGTAGATGTATCTGCCGCACCCATACAATACAGGGTGGTAGGCGTGTGATACGCGGTACGATAGCTCACGCTGCGTGCATAACCGATGCAACAAGTGTAAGGGGGAGGGGAGCGATGAAAATCTGTGTAGTTCATGGAGGCCATTTACCGCATTGTGCGGATATATGTGTGATACGCAATGCAGATCCGTCCGTGCAGCCGAGGCCTGAAGACGCAGACCCTTTTTTTTTTTATTACGGCCTTTCCCGCTGCATAAAAATCCATTTTTTTCTTTTATCCATGGCGCAGCTGCCGGAGGGTGGTTGTTGTTAATGATGAAAAAAAAACATTTAAAAATTTTCTTAGAGGGGGGGAGAATGGTAAAATACCGCGCATTACTATCAGATTTTTTTTTTGCGGTGTACACGCCGCAGTAGGACTCACTTTATTTTGTAAGGCCGCCTGTCCGCAGTGGCGATGGAATACCGCTAGTGATGTTCCCCCACGGGGGAGGAGGGCTGACAGGTCTCTGCGGCTTATCTAATTGGTAGGCTCACTGCGGAGAATGGCGGCATGCCGTGGACAGCCAGCCTCCGTACAGTTATGACGCCGCTGTGTTTTACCTTTTCCCTTTTTTTTTTTTTTTGCTGTAGTTCTTTTAGGGCGAACATATTTATATACACAAAATTTGGACGCGCCGCGACCAGAACCCGCAGTTTGTTTACATGCGTGTATTTTGCTTGCACAAAAAAAACCTGCAGCGTGCGCCATCTCCCTGCGCATGTGTACACCAAGTCACTCTGAGGCCCAATGTTCATGGGTGGATTTGATTTGTGGAACCCGTGCGGGGCATCTGCAAATCCAGGCGTCTGCGGGGGAGGCGTGGGCCGTCTGCGGGGGAGGCGTGGGCCGTCTGCGGGGGAGGCGTGGGCCGTCTGCGGGGGAGGCGTGGGCCGTCTGCGGGGGAGGCGTGGGCCGTCTGCGGGGGAGGCGTGGGCCGTCTGCGGGGGAGGCGTGGGCCGTCTGCGGGGGAGGCGTGGGCCGTCTGCGGGGGAGGCGTGGGCCGTCTGCGGGGGAGGCGTGGGCCGTCTGCGGGGGAGGCGTGGGCCGTCTGCGGGGGAGGCGTGGGCCGTCTGCGGGGGAGGCGTGGGCCGTCTGCGGGGGAGGCGTGGGCCGTCTGCGGGGGAGGCGTGGGCCGTCTGCGGGGGAGGCGTGGGCCGTCTGCGGGGGAGGCGTGGGCCGTCTGCGGGGGAGGCGTGGGCCGTCTGCGGGGGAGGCGTGGGCCGTCTGCGGGGGAGGCGTGGGCCGTCTGCGGGGGAGGCGTGGGCCGTCTGCGGGGGAGGCGTGGGCCGTCTGCGGGGGAGGCGTGGGCCGTCTGCGGGGGATGCGTGGGCCGTCTGCGGGGGATGCGTGGGCCGTCTGCGGGGGATGCGTGGGCCGTCTGCGGGGGAGGCGTGGGCCGTCTGCGGGGGAGGCGTGGGCCGTCTGCGGGGGAGGCGTGGGCCGTCTGCGGGGGAGGCGTGGGCCGTCTGCGGGGGAGGCGTGGGCCGTCTGCGGGGGAGGCGTGGGCCGTCTGCGGGGGAGGCGTGGGCCGTCTGCGGGGGAGGCGTGGGCCGTCTGCGGGGGAGGCGTGGGCCGTCTGCGGGGGAGGCGTGGGCCGTCTGCGGGGGAGGCGTGGGCCGTCTGCGGGGGATGCGTGGGCCGTCTGCGGGGGATGCGTGGGCCGTCTGCGGGGGATGCGTGGGCCGTCTGCGGGGGATGCGTGGGCCGTCCGCAAATGGATGAAAAGCATGATGATTTCATTTGTGGACCTTTTGGTCTGAAAAACAAAGCGCAGCATGCCCCATTTCACTGCGGATCCCGCACGGATGGATTTCTATGGAAGTCAGTCCAATCCACAGCTGACACTGCGGACGGGCCACAGATCCCGCGGGAAAGCCGGAGTTTTTAAAAAAACAGAAAAAACCCTGTACTGTGCATCCGACAACAAGCCGTGACAACGAGGTAGCGAGGTCCGTGCGGACACTGCAGCCTGCAAGGCACAGGTACGCAGGGGTCCCCACCCGTGGCCATGAGGCCTGAGATGCGTGAAACACTGCACAATTGCGCAAAAAAACCAATACGTCTGGAAGTCATTGGACTAATTGGTCATTTCACTCAGTGTGTACTTGTTTGGCGCGTGCGAATGTCCGTGCCTTGTGTGTGGGAAGAGCACAGTAAGATACGCCAATGCAGGCACAAAAACATTATCCGCTCCGCAAGAATGCTTCGCTCATGCACGCGCAAATACAGGTGCGCCTGTGTGACGCCGGCCTAAGGGAGCCCCACACGCCGAGCATGTCCGCCATAAACATCCATGCGGTGAATGGAGTCAGTAGACTTTCATTGCTCCCTGCACCGCGCCGTGTGGACGCGGCGTATCGATACGCACCAGAAATGATGCGCAGCATGCTCTATTTCTCTGCGTACCACGTGGTGCGAGCCTTGTACGCTTGTACGGGCTGCGTATGACACGGTGTCCATACACAATACATTGTGTATGGGCTGTTTTTCAATACGCATATCTGCGTATATACTTAACCCCTTCCTGACTGCATTATCCGGTTGGGAAGGGTGTATGCAGCGGGCTCAGGAGCTAACAGCTGCCAGCATCTGCCCAGATTGGCGTTGCCTCTGGTTACGGTAGGTACAGGGGTTATCAGAGGACTACTAGTAGTAGTCGGCTCTTACTCCCACTGCTGCCGGTTTTCTGGTGGTCCTTGCTGAACATCACTTGCAGGAGGGAAGTGAAGACGACCCAACACTCGGTCACAGGGGGCGCTGCAACTGTTCACCGGCTGAACGAAGCCAATGATTTGGTTGACTCTTTATCATGGACGTCAGCGCCAGCTCCCTACACTGTGAAGTGAAGACAAGCGGGTAGCGGCGTGGAAGGGGCAGTACGAGCTCTGTTATTTTACTGCCACAGGCTGACGTATGTTCCTGGATTACCCCCTATAACTATTTAGATGCTGCAGTCAAAGCTGACTACACATCTACACATATAGCTGGAGGGGCGCCCTCCGATGCCCCATAGGTGAAGGCTCGCAGGGCTGCCATGCTTGTCTGCTTGTTAAGCCTCTATGTGGCAGGGCTTAAAAGGCAACATTGTAAGTTATTATACACTGCAATATTGAAACGTTTCATTATATAATACAATTGATTGCAAGTTCAAATCTCCCATAGGGACTAAAAAAACGTTGAAAAAAGTTTTAATAAAATTTTTAAATAAGTAAAAAAAAAAAAAATATTAACCTCTCATTGACCTGGGATGTACATGTATGTTGTAGCCCTAAGGTCTTTGTGTAAACTGCCATACGTGCACTGCCTCCACTGGATTGGAGCTAGGTCTGATGCCAGCAATATAACACCACAGCGTCATCTGTGGGATTTGGAGAGGGACGTGGCTCCCGCACCCCATGGGCACTCCCGCCATCTGATCGAGGGGCTCTGATGGTTATGGCAGCTGGCCTACTGCTGTTAATTACATCACTGGCGGTGATGGGCCTTACTTCTAGGGACTGGCCTCCAAATATGACTACACTTCACAACTGAATTTAGTTCTTTAAAAAAGTGGGTTTTTGAATATTTTCATCAAGTTAGATAAATTGTCTCTATACTAAGCTTTCTGACATCCCAAGACATAAAAGAAGGCTTAGAAAATGATGCAGCATAGAGTGGACATGTTGCCAAGGCTGTTAAGCGTTTCATGTGGTGTGGGTATCTGTCTCTTCAAACATTTGGAAATTGTGTAATTATCTGTAAATTTAGAATTTTTTTAGAAATAATCACAAAACCTATTGACACATTTACCACTAATAAAGCACATTTATCATGAAAAAACAATCACTTGGGATAATTTTTGAGTGCTTTTAATTATCACCAAAAATGGCTGCAAGTCCAAGGAGTTAAAAGTGGAAAAACAAAAATCCTATTTTATTCCCCCCATAAAATTCCGCCTATTAGCCAGTGTTTTGAAGAACAATTTGACATCCACATGTATCAGAGATATGGGTCTGTAGTTAGTAGAAATTGTGGGGTCCTTGCCAGGTTTAGGCAGGACACTATTGGGGGTCTTTGGAGAGACTGCAGAGAAGACCCTAGCCAGGAAAGGGGTTAGTTGCTGCTGAAATAGTTACAATAATCGCGCACTGAGGCCTCATGTCCATGGGGAAAAGATGATTTTAAATCCGCAGCGGATCACCCCCACGCGGATCCGCATCCCATAGGGATGCATTGACCACCCGTGGGTAGATATATACCTGTGGATGGTCAATAAAAGTTAATAAAAAAAAAATATGGAGCATGAAAAAAAATGGACATGCTCCATTTAGGTGCGGGTTTCCCGCGCGGGCGGCTCCCACAGGCTTCTATGGAAGCCGTCTGGATCCGCGTGAGACCTAAAATAAGAATAAACTTATCCGCAGCGGACCGTGCAGGTCTTCCCTTCTTCGCGGCCAGATCTTCTTTCTTCGGCCCGGCGCATGCTCGCTGCCGACGTGCCGAGCACATCCGCTTGCCGATCCATGGAGAATCCGTAGCGGGCCTGATTTTCCCCGTGGACATGAGGCCTGAAGGAGTAGCAGGGCTAGGCTTGTATTTAGTAATTAGTAGCAGAACAGAGACAGGAAGTGGATTTAGCAGGAGCAAGGGAACATAGAACAAGGCTGGGTTTCAGCAAGGAACTGTCCAAATCCTGGATAGCCTAGCGGAGAGAGCTGCTGACTGGAACAAGAGATTGTGGGTGTAAGCCTTGACACCTCCTTTATTACAATATTCTTAGTAAAATCGCTTGCATTGATCTCTGGGATATTTCTGGTCCAGCTTAGATTGGAGTTCTCTCCTGGCCCCGACCGGGTCTGCCAAAATGGCCAAGGTTAGGGTCTGTTAGTGTGAGGTTTCAACTGTGTGTCTTTTTTTTTCGAGGAGGTGAGATACCTGAATTGGCCTTTCTGTCTTAAGACTCGTCACCTGTTTTATTAAAATGCCCATAAGGACACCCTTCAGTGCTTCCCATTGAGTCGGTGTAGATGTACTCTCTGAAGCATGAGTCTCAATAAAGAGATTGGTATGTGCTTTGATGTCAGCAATGCGCACAGTGCCATTCAAAAAAGTTATCATTTAATCAATAAGACCATTGATAGCCCCCCCCCCTTCCCGTCTGGGAGAAAGAGACTCAAAAATATCAGAACATAGTCCAACCAAACTATATCCCCAATAGAGACCAAGAGGTGCCAAGATATGACCTATTCTATGAATTATGCTAGTTTGAGTAGAAAGTATAATCTTTGTCTTGGGGGTGTAGAAATGATGTCTACTAATTGAAGGTTTGAGAGATCTTATATGCCTAGTTGGGACTGAGCTGCGGCCCGTCGAGGTATCAATGCTAGGGTTCAAGGTAAAGTTATAGTTCCCTCCGATGACAAGCACCCCTTCAGCAAACTTGATCAGCTCATCCAAAAAGGAATGGCAGGCTGCTACCTGATGCTGATTTGGGACATTCCAGTTAGCTATAGTAACCTTGGGTGATCTGATTAGTAAATTCAATAAATGCAAAGCGGCCCCGTGTGTCTTGGTGTTTATCAAACTTTGGGCTAGGGATTCACGTAGAGCAATAGACAGCCCACCCGAACGAGACTCGGGATCGCTGCTGTGGAACCAATGCTCATATTAATGATCCCGTATATTGGGATATGGCCCACTTGTGTGTCTCCTGCAGTAAATGTACCTGAACTCCCTGCATGTGGTAGAGAACTTGGGATTGTTTTGGCGGCCATTAGGTCTCTGTACATTAAGTGAGCTGAGTTTTATAGCTGCCATTCACAATAGGAAAAGGAAGAGGGATGGGAGGGGGTACAAAGGAATCGGATGAAAGTAAGGAATGGAGTAGAAAGTTAGTTAAAATATAAGCGTGGAAAATATAGGATTGAGCACCAAGTATTTTAAATCTGCAACCAATTGGTAAGCGGGCTTTCTAGTAGAGAAGCCTTCCTACCCTACGGGATGCGGCTAGTAACCTGTAAAGCTATCTCATAAGGCACATATTCAAATGCAAACATGTAAGGCATTAAACCTTAGTAGGCATAAGTTATATGAACCAAAACCTGGAAAACCCCATGTCCCGTCACGTCGTATATACAGTGAAACACCGTGTATGTGGTCCCTGTATCCTCTCAGGAGTCCCCAATCAAAGGTAAAAGAACCAAGACAAAGTACATTAAAGGAGATGTCCCGAGGCAGCAAGTGGGGTTATACACTTCTGTATGGCCATAATAATGCACTTTGTAATATACATTGTGCATTAATTATGAGCCATACAGAAGTTATAAAAAGTTTTTTACTTACCTGCTCCGTTGCTAGCGTCCTGGTCTCCATGGTGCCGACTAATTTTTGGCCTCCGATGGCCAAATTAGCCGCGCTTGCGCAGTCCGGGTCTTCTGCTGTTCTCTATGGGGCTCCGTGTAGCTCCGTGTAGCTCCGCCCCGTCACGTGCCGATTCCAGCCAATCAGGAGGCTGGAATCGGCAGTGGACCGCACAGAAGAGCTGCGGTCCACGGAGGAAGAGGCCATCTTCAGCGGTGAGTATTGAAGTCACCGGAGCGCCGGGATTCAGGTAAGCGCTGTGCGGGTGGTTTTTTTAACCCCTGCATCGGGGTTGTCTCGCGCCGAACGGGGGGGGGGTTTAAAAAAAAAAAAACCCGTTTCGGCGCGGGACATCTCCTTTAAGGAAACTCGTGTATCCGGTGTAAACCCCTTAGTTTACGGAGAACCCCCATTCCAACCCTCCACAGAAAGCAAACCTGCCAAGATGATCATCGTTTCCATGCATCCAAATAGGTCACAGACCTGACCAAGGAACAAACGGAAAGGAGGGGATCCATCAGGTCTGCTGAAAATATATGAAGTATTAACAGTTGTCTCCATATAGAGGGCTTAAAGTGGGAGTACACTGCAATAGCCCAAGAAGTGTTCCGATGTCTGGGTCGTAGGGCTCAGAATATTCCTCAGATGCGCAGGACAAAAATATGAGGCAGATGGGGAACTCAGTAGACCCTGGTTCTGTCTGTGGCCAATCCTGTCTCTTTTACTTCTGCCGCGTTCTTTTTCGCACGGTATGTATGAAGCACAGTTGGAAGTAATATAAAGATTTGGACTGCATATTACGCGCACACAACCTGCACACATGATATGGTCACGTGAGAGCCCGAAGGCTCAGTTCACATCTGCGTTCGCACTTCAGTCATAATTCCGTTTCTCTACTTCGTTTTTTGTCATATTAAATGCCTCTGACTTGGTAGTCTATTTTAAAATTAGACAGATCAACATATTTGCAGGGACAAGAAAGCAAAAAAAAAGAAAAAAATCAGGTTGTCTATATAAGGTGCGATTTGCCTCCCAAATAAGAAAGATGGAACAATACCTCTGCAGCGCCACCTATTGTATGACAGCATTCCTGCAAAACAATATCCGACCATTTATACAAGTCTTAACAATGATTGGGAATTGAAAACCAAGCCAGAATCCATACACAGACAACTGTTTCGGGGTGATTGCCCCTCATCAGGGTGCAGTAGGGTTCTGGCTTGGTTAGTGAGATGCCTGTGACAGAGTTCGGGAAGGGTATTATCTCTTTTTAAGGAGAGCACTGAGAAGGTAAGTGAGGAGACTTGTAAGACCATGCATTCTCCTCCTGGGAGATGTATGCAAATAAGGTACATGGAACAATAGCTCTGCAGCGCCACCTATTGGATGGCAGCATTCCTGCAAATCAATGTCTGACCCTTTATACAGGTCTTTATAACAATGATTGGGAATTGAAAACCAAACTGGAGTCCTACTGTACACTGAGGGGCAAACACCCCGAAACGGCTGTCTGTGTATGGATTCTGGCTTGGTTTTCAATTCCCAATCAATGCTAGGGCATGTGTAAAGAGTCGGACATTGACTTGCAGGAATGCTGCCATCCAATAGGTAGCGCTGCAGAGGTATTGTTCCATCTTCCCTATTTGCATATTTTCCAGAGGAGCATGGATGATCTTAAAAGTCTCCTCACTCGCCTTCTAGGTGCTCTCCTTGGGAAATGATACACCTCTAACTTATGCCTCCCAAAGAAACCCCAGTTATGTCAAGTTTTGCCCAGACTTGGATTAATATGAGGAGGGAATGGAAGATAATTGATTACTTGTTCTTACTGTGTCCTTTCTTGTCTGAGATTAGTCAGTCAATGTTTTATTTTTTTTTGTACAGGTTGTCAAGGAGTTCAAGTAGAGGAAATCTGGAGTTTAGAACAAGAACACTTTGAAGATCTACAGTAAGTTGTGTTTTGTTTTTAATATTAGAGGTTTCCTGGTGCAGCCGACCTCAGCGGTGGACATCACTGGTTCTTATTTTAAAGAATAACTGCACTTCTGCCGTTTCTACAAACTTTTGACATGTCGCTCTGACATATCAAAAGTTTTGATCAGTGGGGTCCTGGTGATCACGGAGACTCCTATGGTTTGCTCTAAAAAGGGAGCTACAGCGCTCACCCAGCCTTGTGGCCCTTTGGCCGTCTTCGCTGCTTGCTGGCTTCTGTCAGCAGCTGAAGACTGATGCATACAGGTGTATAGACATTTTCTCTGGCCTCTGAAGAGAGGCAAGCAGACCACTTTTTCAGTTCAAAGATATGGCTTTATTGCTAAAAGCAGACAGAACAAGCACTTGAAAAAGACCCCTGCGTGGGTTGAAACGTTGTGCTGTTTTGTCTACTATGGAGTGAATAAAGGGGCATCATTCGAATGCAGTTTTACTGAAGACACTCGTGATGCTGCTCACTTTTGCTTATTTATACTACATGGATTAAGTGGGATCATTGGAGTCTGGTCCCTTTCTGGTGAAGCTTTGCATCTTAATCTCAGTTACCTCCCACTGGTGTGGTAGTTTGGTAGTGCCGCTGTGACTTCTTTCTATTTTGGACAAGAATGAAGGTTGATGACATTAAAGAAGTATAATTTGAGAAGTAAGATCTATTCAAGACAAAAAGGTTTGATAACCCTAGGCCCAGATGCCCAAGAGTTTGCCCTATTGAGGACTATATAAAAGTACCAAATAATAAAATAGATAAGCGTACTGATAAAAATATTTTGCTCCTAGATTGTGAGCGAGAGTGTGTGCCATTTAAAAAAGGAGGAGGTTATCTGGCAAAAGACCCACCAAAAATTGGTGCTCTGGTTGCAAAAATTTAGATAAAATCTGCACTGCTCTTGTGAAGATCTTGTTTCCCTTAAGGATCCCATGATTAGATGGGCAAAGGTGTACTTAAAGAAGTAGAAAACTTCTACTTCTCCATTTAAATGGTGTGCAGCGGACACTTTGGTAGCTAGATCTCTAAAAGTATGCTTAGACCAGTTAAGGCCCATTTAGACACAAAGATGATTGCATAAGAGCTGGCTTTTAAGATATCATTTTGCATAATCAACTAATTGGTACTAATGCCTATTAGTACCAATAAGTAGCCTGGGAGCTGAATTTATTCAGAGGACCGCCTACTGTTCTCTGAATAAATTACTTTTGTTCTGCTGGCAGGGCTGACAGCTAAGAACAGCTGATACAATGTTATCAGCTGTTATGGGCTGAGCACAGTGGGTGGTCTGTCTTATCAGCTGTTCTGCTGAACAACGGATTTCAAGCCGAACCGAAAAGCGTTGTTCAGCAGAAAACTTAAAGATTGGTGGCACATTTACATGCAACGATTATCGCTCAAAAGACGGCTTTTAAGCTACTTTTGAGCGATAATCGTTGTGTCTAAATGGCGCTTTAGAATGAGAAATTTAAAACAATAGATTTTATTGCGGTGCCAGGGTGGCTGCCCTCTCAGATTTCACTAGACGGGCATTATACTGGAGGAGATTTGGCTTCAAAGAAGAAATGATGCGCTTTCCCTTACCAAGGAGAATTTTTATTTGGCGCAGCCTTAGTTGCAATCCTAAAAAAGGTTTGGTCAGAAAGAAGTGGTTTGCCAATTCCCCAATTTTCCTAGGCTGCAGAGGTCCTTTCTTAGAGGTAAAAAGGAGAATAGAGAATTCACAAAGAATAAAAACTGGAAGTTCAATAACTGCAGAAAAAAGGGGTTCATATTTAATAAACATTCTGAGGACCCCAATAAGAAACAACAATGATAACCAGACCCAAAGTGGGAGGACGTCAACTAGAGTTGAGCGAACATACTCTGGTGAGTCTCCCATTGTAGTCAATGGGATTTGTTACTCAAGCAGAGCTCTCGAATTTTACGAAAAGCTCGACTCTAATAACGCGGACCCGAGCATTTGGGTGCTCGCTCATCTCTAACGTCATCCTTGGAAGGAAATATCTGCAAGTTCATTGATCACATATATTCTAAGAAACAGTTATAGGCTCAAAGAAATAAAATAGAGTATATTAATAAGAGTTATATAGAAGTTGATAATGCTGTTCCTGTCACATGGATAGCGGTGCTGTGCTGTGAAAAAGCTGCGGCATCGGGCAGTGAGGTCGCACAGGTCTGTCCCCCGCTGATAACAAAATAATTGCATATCTTTCATGAAATGAGAACTCTTTAAACTAAAGTCTTTGTTTTAGATTATTTTTATGCACGTTTCAGTTTCCTAAGCTGTCACGCTCTAAAATGTGTGGAAGCCCGAAATTCAACACAGTAGAATCTGTGGCAGAAATCTGATTCTGACCCTTAGATTTCTGCTGTGGATTTGCAGCTTTTTATACCGTGGATCCAAATGCTGGTTAGCTCCATGAATGGGGTTAATCCTCTTGTGGTTGTGTGTTGCAGAATATATGGCATGCAGCTTATTGTTTTTCACCATCTCATACGTACTGAAATCTACACGGCTTAGTGTACTAATCCCAGAAGGCATAGGGGTGTAACCATGGCAGTATAATATAAGAGATATGATAGTTGCAAACAAGGGAGATGGAACAATAGCTCTGCGGCGCCACCTATTGGAAGGCAGCTTCCTGCAAGTCAATGTTAGATTCTGTAGACAAGGCTTATAACCATGACTGGGAATTGAAAGCCAAAGCGAGAATCCATACACAGACCGCTATATCGGGGTGTTTGCCCCTCATCGGTGTGTAGTAGTAGTATTCTGCTTGGCTAGCGAGAGGCCTGTGACGTGGGTCAGGAACGCTATCTTTTCTCTTTAGGGAGAGCGCCTAGAAGGTGAGTGAGTGGGGAGACTTATAAGGCCATTCATGCTCTTCTGGGTAATATGCAAATAAGGGAGATGGAACAATACCTCTGCAGCGCCACCTATTGGAAGGCAGATTGATAGATGTTTTAATGAGAGGGGTAGGTGTGGATAAAGTACAGGGTTAATTTTCTATAAGGTTGGTATGAATGCTGGTAACTAATAATAATAATCTATTTGTATAGCGCCAACATATTCCACAGCGGGAAAAGTTGTAAAAGTTCATTTTTTTTTCCAGTCTGTCCAAATGGTTGCATGGTTTCCTCTGCCGCTATGATTCCCTTCTTGCGGGGGTATATAACTCAGACCGAAGGGGGCTTAGCCTTGCAGACAAAGTGCTGCCAGGCTGTTATCCCTGTAGGTACGGTGTTACAGCAGTCTTAGTCACCACTTGGAAGAGGATACCATTATCGATGTGTAGCATTTTATCAAGATTTGTACAAAGAACTTCATGTGCGTTTTTACATTTTTCCTTAACGCCAATAAATCCGTTTAGTAAATTACGGTAAGTGTTTATTGCAGGAGGACTTGAGTGTCCTCGATATTTTGTGTAGACAGTCCAATATTACATTCTACAATTCTGTGTTTCAGGCCTGTGCAAGGTTTAATTTTCCTTTTCAAATGGCAACCAGGAGAAGAGCCATCTGGATCTGTAGTCCAAGACTCCCGACTGGATACAATATTTTTTGCAAAACAGGTAAATCTATTGTTTATCTGCCCGTTTAAAAAAAAAATTTTTTTTTTTTAATTTTTCTCTTCCTTTTTTTGTCTTTTTCTGTAAGGCTCATTAACTTCTACTGCACGGCTTAAACAGTTCAAGGGTGTCAGCTCACTGACCATATAGTAACCCCTTAATGACACAGCCTATTTTGGCGTTGAGGACCAAGTGATTTTTTTTTGGTATTTTTCCATCTCCATTTTTCAAAAGCCATAACTTTTTTATTTTTCCGTGGACGCGGCCGTATAAGAGCTTGTTTTTTGCGTGGCGATCTGTAGTTTTTATCGGTGCCACTTTTGGGTACATAGACACTATCGTAAAATTTTTTAAATTTTTTTTTATGATAACAGGGAGAGAAAACGCATCAATTCTGCCATAGATTTCTTTTTCTTTTTTTTACAGCGTTAATCATGCAGCATAAATGACACACTAAATTTTTTCTGCGGGTCGGTACCGTTACAACGATACCAAAATTGTTATTTTTTTTTTTAGGGTTTTACACTTTTTTGTAATAAAGCCCCCTTTTTTTGGGAAATCTTTTTTTTTTTTTCTCTATAGCTGCATTCAAAGTCCTGTAAGTTTTTTATTTTTCTATGTACGGAGCTCTTTAAGGGCTTATTTTTTGTGAGACGAGCTGTAGTTTTTATTGGTACTATTTTGGGGAATGTACGGCTTTTTTGATCACTTTTATTGCATTTTTTTGTGAGGCAAAATGCTAAAAATTAGCATTTTGCCTCTGTATTTTAGCGGGTTTTTTTACGCTTTTTGTCATACAAAATAAAAAGCATGTTCAACTTTTTGTACACGTCGTTACGGACGCGTCAATACCCAATATGTGGGGTTTTCATTTTTTCCCCCTTTTTTTATGCTAATATTAGAAAAAGCATAAAAAAGGGGGTTTTTTTATATTTTTTTTTTACATTTTTCTTTTTTTTACGTTTTTCTTTTCTTTTTTTTTACACTATTTGAGTCCCTCTGAGGGACTTGCAGCACTGTGCCTATGATCGCTGTCATAAGGCATGGCAGAGCTACTGCTCTGCCATGCCTTATCGCTTGTACAGCGATTATAGGCACAGGCAATACAGGACGCCAGTGTCTGGCGTCCTGTTGCCATGGTGGCAGGCCGGGCTCTCGCGATGACATCGCGATAGCCGGCCGGAAACACAGAGGGAGCGCGATCCCTCTGTGAACTCTTTCCCTGCCGCGATCTACTTAGATCGCGGCAGGGAAGGGGTTAACAGTGGGGGGGCGCATCTCCGATGTCCCCCCGCTGTTGCAGCGGGACGCCGGCTGTGACTGACAGCCGGCTCCCGCTGCGGGATATCGCGGGATCATATGTGATCCCGCGCTATCCCCAGGACGTACCGGTACGTCCTGTTGCGGGAAGTACCAGGCTCCCAGGACGTACCGGTACGTCCTGGAGCGGGAAGGGGTTAATGGATCTCTGCGTTCAAACTGACGGTACAAGGGAGAAGTCTGCTAAGACTACGCGGAACGCCATAGATGAATCTGATTAATTCTACCACCTTCATTCCAGTTTTCATTAAAAACCACTTGTTTACCGAAAATAACTTTGAAATAACCACATATGCAAAATTTTAAAATTACTTGTGCGTTTCAAACCTTTAGGGGTTCTTAACCACTTCAGAAATGCCCATAGAACAGTGATGCGAACCTTTTGGCGATCAAGTGCCCAAACTGCGACCCAAAACCCACTTATTTATCACAATGTGCCAACACCTCAGGGGGCGGGGCTTATCACAACGTTTGACGTTACCTCAATCGTTCTAAAAAGGACAGCGTCGTTTCAAAATAGAGAGAGAGAGAGAAAAACGCTGTTTTTTTTTCCTATCTGGAGCTCTGAAGTACCATTGGTGTGGATTTTGACTGGAAATTAGCTTCATGCCCGCAGCTGATATCATACTATGCGGCGCTCCCTCACCTCCTCCGTAGACTATCCACTGTCAGCCCTCCCTGACTTCTGATTCACGGTGGTCTGTAATGGCATCACCTGACCAGCAATGCCGCACCTGAGCAAGGCTGCTAGGAATCAGAAGCTGAGGAGTGCAGACTGCGGGAAGCCTTGGGAGGAGGTGAGGGAAAGCGCCGCATAGTATGACATCAACTGTGGGTACGCATCTGATGTCCGGTCAAAATCCACACCAGTGGTGTGGATTTTGACTGTTTTTTGGATGCAGAAATGCTCCTCATCAGTTTCAGTAGGCTTCTGGCTTGATTAGTGAAAGGCCTACAGATGTGGGTTGGGGAAGGGTATAGTTTCTCCTAAGGGAGAGCACCTAGAAGGCATGAGGAGACTTAAAAGACCATCTATGCTTCTCTGAGAAATATGCAAATTGCAAGATGGTCTGACATTGACTTACAGGAATACTGCCTTCCAATAGGTGGCGCTATAGAGGCATTGCTCCATTCTCAGGTTAGAATGTTTTTCAGACACCATTTTAGGTTTGCAGAGACCTTGAGCTGCAAAGACATGGGAAACCTCCTCCCACCACGACAGAGTCTGCAGACCTTAAAGGTACCACTCCTAGTTGTTTTGCTGTAGAAAGCAGACAGCTCCATATATTGTGCAGTGGCCTCAGGTGGTACTGCAGACTGAGTCCTGAATTCAGTGGGCAATAGGAGTACAGGTAACGGCCCACTCCTGTAAAGGTATGTGCACACACAGCAGAATTCTCCCATATGTAAATTCACACATGACTTCATTTGGTGCAAATTTGCACCGTTTTTTTCACTTACTGCAATGACTGAAATCCATCTCTTCTCTGCGACAGAACATGTTGTGGATTTGTAAATCTGTAGCATAACTATGGTGTTGGCTAACACACCATTCACCTATATTATACTCTACTGTATTGCAGAATCTTGGCTCATTCTGCAGCCAAATTTCCACAACAGTTCTGCTGCGTGCGAATTCACCCTCCTACTTGTGTTCATCTCTTGTATACGTGCCCGGCTCTGGAATGCTACATACACACGCGGCCCTGCTTTGCTATATAGTGCAGAATGTTAATAGGTCAGCTCCAATCTTAGCAGAAAAAATCATGATGGCATTAAAAACCACAGCAAATTATGGTAAAATTACGTGCATTTCTTAATGTAGTATTTAAAAATTTTTTTTTGTCTCAACACACCCTTATAATTTAAGTCCTCTATATCCATGAGGGGAAAGTTCCCCCCACCCCAAAGTGGTGATTAATAGGCTGCCATGTATACATTGATAACTAAGTAGCGTATTTATGTGATTTTTTTTTTTAGGCCTCCCTCACACAGGCCGTTGACAGAAACGCTGCATTTTTCAGTGATGCATTTACTGCAGATTCCGCCAGGTTTCTGCAGCGCTGGCATGCGTTATGCCAGTGTTTTGGCTGCGTTTTCAGCACAACTTAAAAACGCAGACAAGGATGCTGGGAAAAAAATCCATACTCGCATGGCAGGTGTCGTCGGGAACTCTCCGGACCTCTGTGCAGACTGCCGGGCACTTGTCAAGCCCGCAGAGGATCTTTTGCAAACGACAGATTAGAAAACCCCGCTCTGATTGGCTGAACAATGCTGAGTGACAGCCCGATCAGCCAATCACAGCCAGGGCTGGATGCTCCAATCACAGCTATTTATTGGAGCATTCAGCACTGGCGGTGATTGGCTGAGCGGGCTGTCACTCAGCGGAGCTCAGCTAATCAGAGAGCAATCTCTTGCTGGAGGCCAGGATTTCTAGTCTCCGTCGCTAGCTAAAGATCCTCTGTCGGCTTGGCAAGTGCCCGGCAGCCTGCACGGAGGGCCGGAGAGTCCCCGACGGCACCTGCCAGGTGAGTGTGGCTTTCCTTTTTTTTTCCCTCAGGTAGTGTAGCTAGGGCGTTTAGCGCTGCCCAACACGCAGCACCAAGTTGTGCCACGTTTTCGGCAGGCTGAAACCGCTTCCCATTCACTTCAGTGGGCGACACAGCCAAAGATAGAAACATGCAACGCTGTCAAAGTTTCTGACGCTTGTGTGAGCAGCCCCATTGAAATGAATGGGATCGTCGTACAGCGCTTAGCGCCACGCTGAAAAGGCCGCGCTACACGCTGTACAAAAATGTCTGTGTGAGGGAGGCCTTAGTTTGTATACTACTACAATTATTATATTAATGATTTTCTTTCTCTCAATTAGGTAATAAATAATGCATGTGCCACACAAGCAATTATAAGCATATTGCTAAACACAACCCATTCGGATGTACATTTAGGAGAAACGCTGTCTGAATTTAAAGAATTTACTCAAAGTTTTGATGCAGCTGTAAGTATTGGGTCCGGCTTCTAGTACACAAATGTGTAGTATGTAATTATGTCTGTATAGGGAAGTAGTCTACTGCACTTTCCTATGCCGAGGGATACAGTAAGAATAAACCGTATACCGTGCTGTATACCCTTTTTAAACAGTAGAAGCCTGTGTGATGTGTGCCTCTGCAGGGGCCGCATACTTCCAACTTAGATCAAACACAGACTAAGATCAGAGCATTATTGGCCGGCTGATAATTTAACATTTTTTTTTATGTCTTCTGTAAAATAAAAAGGGAGATAAGCTTTAAAGTTGATGAATTTCAGTTGGTCTAAGAAAAATTTGGACGAGTTCTTCATGTAACAGTAAACATACAAGAAAATTCCTCCCTTAAAGGTTTTCCAGGGGAATATTATGGATGACCTATCCTCAGGATAAGTCATCAATAGTTGATCGGCTGTGGTCTGCCACTCAGGACCCTGGCCAGTCAGCTGATCGGGCGCCTGCCGTCAGTGCCGGTACAGAGTGGAAGCTGCTGCTCTGACGCCTGTGTTGTGGCCAGTGCTTGTAACTGCAGGTAAGCTTTCATTATAATCAATATGAAGCTGCACCCGCAGTTACAACCTACGGCCAGCACACAGACGTTGGCGCAGCAGCTTCTGCTCCATATCGCTGTCTGTGTAGGGGCACTAAGGGAAAGTGTTCTCTTCAGCTAAAATTTGTAGTTCTTGTAGACATATCGCTGATATCTTGTTCATGTAGTTATTAATGTTTTTTAGATCAAAGGATTGGCATTAAGCAACTCTGAAGTCATTCGCCAAGTTCACAACAGCTTTGCAAGGTATGTTTTTGGTTTTTTTTTTGTCTTTTAAGCCTGTGAATAGATTTAAAGGTAATATGTTATTAACTACTGCATTATTAAACCATGGGCATGGGGGAATAAACTTCTAGACAGTATTCCAACCTTGTTAAAACTGGTCTTTTTGAAGAGAAAGAAGGCAGTGCTGTATGCAAGTAAGGGTAATTTTACATCTGCATCAGAACATCCGGCTGAAGATACCGGAAGAGAAAGTGCTGCATGGAGCGCTTTTTCTTCCGTTCAAAAGCCAGGCAGCTGGGTAGAAAGGCGGCGGACCCCTTTATAATTAGTGGGGTCTGTCCAGTGCTGTCCGGTTCTGTCCAGAGATGGAACTTTTCAGCCACAGGGATTCCCCTTTAACTAGCGCAATCCCCATCTCAGATGTGAAACCACCATAACATATCCAGAGTGTGTGTGTGTGTGTGTGTGTGTGTAATAAATAAATATATATATTACCTTTGCGCAATATAAGCACTTTGTCACTGCCTGCAGCTCATGTACACAACGGATTCCTCCTGTACATGACAGTAGACATTAGCATATTTGCAGATAACAGATGAAATCAACATTCTTTCATTCTTTTCTTCTGTACTTCATGCTGCCCTTCAGGTGGGGGCAGCCAAATTCTCCCGATCTTCATTAGTGATCATGGAAAGAACTGCAATAAACTATTTCATACTGCACAAATCCTCCACCTCTAGTCGGGTTGAATATACTTCTATACAAATGCATGAAGAATTTGTATTGAACCAGGACCCCACTACCCCCAACTGCCCCTGACATAAACTATTGCTTTATTTATACATACCATTTTAGTAGTTCCCATTCCTAGACGTTTGTCCCCTTTCCCAACAAAACTTGACTTTTATATTTCACACATTTAATTTACTTTTTTGTTCCTGATGAACCATTCAGTATAAACAGCAATAAATGGAATATAAAATATATATTTCTATTCTTCTCAATGTATAGAGTAAGTAATTCTGTTAAATTTGTGGTAAAATTTCGACTTCTGGTCTGTGTGGTCTGATCAATTGAAGCACTTCTGGTTTTATGCATTTTCGGTTTTTGAAATGGGTTCTGTCCCCGGACGGACATCAATGGCAGTTCCACGTTTCTGCTAATTTATACTGAGCCTGTATGTACTATATATATTGAAGAATCACTCTTACTATGGACTATAAATATGCTAACTTTATTCTTTCGGGGTCAGTATAAATATGGACATACTAAATTCATGTTGTTTTTTGTTTGTTGGTTTGTTTTTTGATTTTCATTACTTATAGGCACAATAAAAGCCCTATATAGTTAAAAAAATTATTGTATTTGCATTGCCACCCTTCACTACCCATGACAATTTTTTTTTATGAGACAAGCTGTAGTTTCATACCATTTTGTGACTTTTTGGTCGCCTTTCTTTTTTTTTGAAGAGTAGATGGAATGAAAAATTTTCGCATTGCAATTTTTTTTTTTCTATGCCTTTTACGATGTGGAATAACAGACATAATATTTTTTTATAGTACGGTTCATTACACACATGGAGATATGTTAAATGGTTTTATTTTTTTCCTACAATTAAGGGGCTTGTAGTGAGTGTATTTCTTTTTTACACATACTTTTTGTCTCTCCAGGGGACTGGAGGATGTGATTGTTGGATCGCTGGCATAGTACTTCTGTAATTCAATGTACCATGCCTATGATGTCAGCCTGCTATTCTAGCGGCGGCAGGGTCTGTTAGGTTGGCATGCCTGGAAGATCTGGAGGCATCAACCAGGCCTCTGGCTGCCATGAGATCCCATTAGCACCCCGTCATCCGCTTAGATGCCACTATTGATCGTGGCATGTACAGGGTTAAACAGTCTGGAATGAAGGTTTCTCCAGTCTCCACCCTTAGGGCAGGATCCGGGACCTGATTCACGTGCCAGCCTTAGGTTAGGCCGCTTAAAAACGTAATTGCCTAGCCTAAGGCCCTTTATTGACTGCTGTAAAAATACAAATAGCGGTTAACAGCTGGAAAACCCCTTTAACTGCGCAGTAGACTATTAACCGTTATCCTCAGGATAGGTTTTCAATAGTAGATTGGCAATGGAGTGGGTCACCCAGGACCCCTACCATTCAGCTGTTCAACAGGTTTGTGTGCTCGAGCACTGAGCTGAATTCTGTAGGAAGTACAATGCTCTGTTTCCACTGCAGTGGACAAACATGGTATTACAATGCAAGTTCCCATTGAAGTGAATGGGCATTTAGTCTGCAATACCATGCCTGACCACTGCAGTGGGAACAGAGCTGTCTGCTTTCTGCAGATATCAGCTTAGTGTATGAGCGCAGCAGCCCAAAAAACAGTGGACCCCTGATGATTTACTATTGATGACCTATCCTGATGATAAACCATTAGTAGTTAACTGGACAACCCCTTTAACCTAATTGACTTTTAAAATGGAAACCTTTTATGTGCAAACCACTTTCTAATATACTTTCATTAAAGTACTATGCCAGTGATGAATTGTAAACTACTTTGCCTGTCATTTCATAAATCATTGAGGGTTATTGAGGATCTAGCTCAGCAATACACAACTTAGCGTTGGTGTTGTAGTTGAATAGACTTTCATAGTGAGTAACTCGGATAGCCAGATAAATAAACTGTTCTGCATAGGATGATGTCCCATGTCACTTCTACTATGTGATGAGTGTTCACAGAGGGTAGCATACAAGGGGCACATCGTGTGTCAGATGGAATACTCGACTGGGAAATTGTGGGAGAGGTGGTAGCATGTCAGGGGAAACAAGCAGCCCGCCTGCAAGATTTGTTAATCACTTGATGCACATGAACAACAGAATTTTCCTAAAATGTACTGCTAGATGTTCCGCCCCTAGAAATCTTGTTGATTTGACTCTTGGCATTATTGAGAGTACGTTAAGGTGACATTTGAGAGTACAATAGAACTTCAACTAACGTTAATAATCTGTCCGGAAGCAATGGACTTAAGTAGAAATCAATGTTAGTTGAGGACATTATTTCCTTAGGAATAATGTAAATCCAATTAATTGGTTCTAGACGTTCCAAAAAACACACCGAACTCCATTTAATAGAGAATAACTCAGGTCTGTAATACCAAAAACAATAACAATACTGAATCAATATAAAACAAAACTGTAAAGAATAAATTAACATTGCAGGGACATCATTATAGCAGTATGTATCACTGTGGTATCTGTGGTTTGACATAGGACTGCAGGGACATCATTATAGCAGTACGTATCACTGTGGTATCTGTGGTTTGACATACATACTGCTAATGATGTCCCTGCAGTCCTATCACTGTGTTATCTGTGCTTTGACATCGGACTGCAAGGACCTCATTATAGCAGTACGTACCACTGTGTTATCTGTGGTTTGACGTAGGACTGCAGGGACATCATTAGAGCATTACGTATCACTGTGTTATGTGGGGTTTGACATAGGACTGCTGGGACATAATTATAGCAGTACGTATTATTGTGTTATCTGTGCTTTGACATAGGACTGCAGTATTTATTTGCAAACGTTTCTTTACTGTACTCCTCTGTACAGTATTTACATTTTGCAGTACAGTGGGGATTCAGCAGGCAGGCAACGTTCAGCCGGCACTTTGGGGATTCAGCTGCTGTACTGTCAGGATGCAGGCAGACACAGCAACGTTCAGCCGGCACTGTGGAGAGGGGAGGGGAGGGGGAGGAGCAGGCGCGCGCTGATGCAGGAGAAGCAGGAAGTGACTGGCATGAGCTGCACACTGGCTCACTGAGCGGCGCCTGGCGTCATGGAGCGGTAGGCGCCCTTATCTGAGGAATGCAACTTTATCTGAGGGACTGCCGCTGCCCTGACACATCTACTTAAGTTGAAAACAGCTTTACTTAAGAGCAATGCTACTCAACGATTTACTGTATATGAGACTACTCCTGGCAATGTGACTCAATTAGGCTGTCTTAAGTTGTTTGTGGCGTATCTGCATGTCTTGGTTAATAAGGCTGTAACTGCAGCCAATGCTCTTATTTAATGTAGGAGGACAGGTGGACTGCGCTGACTTGGATAAGTTGTAACTGCTGGTAGTAAGTGAAATTGCCTGTTATTGCCCTTCTCTCCACCAGGTGGAGGAAGAGGTCATTTAAGTAATTCGGATGTCTATTTTATGGGTAGCGGGGAGATGTCAGTGCCCTAATGAGTGCCAGGACAACAAGAGCCATTCTGCTGAGGGGCCCAATCTCCTGCTCACAATAGCCCCCAGGGTGGAGCACTCGCCACTTCTGTGTCTCTGCAGGCTGTTCCCGGCGCTCCGCTTACCTCTGCCTGCTCAGTTTCAATGGACTCCCAGGAACGGAGATGCGGAGGGGACCCGCACTGTTCCCACTGCAGGTGTCAGCGGGTAGGCTCAGGACCGGGGCTGAGATGCCGATCTGTAAACTTTAAGACCATATGATAAGGCACAGTTCTGTATCTAACGGCATATAATACTGATCGAGCTGCTGTGATAAAACATGGACGCAATCACCTGTTTAATTCTCTTTATAGGCAACAAATGTTTGAATTCGATGCGAAGTCTTCAACAAAAGATGATGACGCTTTTCACTTTGTCAGCTACGTCCCTGTAAATGGAAGATTATACGAGTTGGACGGTTTGAGGGATGGACCAATCGACCTTGGTATGGCGGAACTGCTTTTAAGAAGAGCTGTTATTATATAGAATTGGTTACATTGAATTGTTTTTGGTTTTTTTTGCTTAATATGTAGTACATTACATCCTGCATTTTTATAGTTGTTGGAATACAGGAAGTTGGGAGCGGGGCTCTAAGTCACGGAGGCGAACCACGCCAGCCTCTGCGCAGCATGTAGATGGACAGCTCTGTTCCCTCCTGCGTACAGGGAAATAGCTGTAGATGATGTGGGCGTGCAGAAGGTGGCGCGGTCTGCCTCTGTGTCACAAAGCGCCATTGCTGAGTTAAACCTCAAAGTGTGTTATATCTGAAGGCCACAGCATTTCAGAAATGACACAGCCCCGGAAGCGATAGCCATACCTGCCCGCAGTTCATACTCCCTGCGGTTCGGGCAGCATGAACCTGGTGACGGACTCCCTTTAATATAGTAACCTGTAATCAGTATGTTTCAATATCAGTTATCTGCTTTTCTAACCCTTTTATATTCTGGTATGTTGTCAGGATAGTTAAAGTTTTTTTGTGGTTGTTTTCACAGGTCCATGTAATCTGGATGATTGGATCAGCGTCGTTAGGCCTGTGATAGAAAAACGGATGCAAAAGTAATTGTTTTTCCTTTTTTTTTTTTTCCTTTCCCTTTTTCATTTTTCAGTATTTTTTCCAATTGTATTTAATAATGAAGTCCACAAGAGAATCCTGTCCCTGTCTACTCTTGTCACAGCGTGCCGCTCTATTCAGAACTGGTGTACTGTATATTATACATCGGTCAGCCGGAACATTAAACCATTGACCGGTAAAGTGAATGCCTTTATTCTGTTGCGATGGCGCCTGTCACATTGGGAGATATATTAGGCAGCAAGTGAACAATCAGCTCTTGAAATTGATATGTTTTAAGCAGGAAAAATGGGCAAGCCTACGGGGGGCTGAGCGATAAATCGAATTTGATTAATTCGCCTTTTCAGCGTTCCACGATTCTGAATTTAGTCAAAATATAACCCCACCCCTCCTCGGCATCCTCTCATTGCGTGTAGGAGAGGGAACCTCAGGGAAAAATAGACTGCCTGAGTAGGTGGGGCTGCAGAAGTGCCCTCTTCTCATTTGCACAAGGAAAGACTAAAATCCCTTTTTTGCCACTCAAAATTTGAAAACTTTGGCATAAGCCCCTTTTGCACTAAAATTTTGTACACTATTCTGTACCACTTTCCTGAAAAGGCGGTGTGACGGCCCCAAGCCATAGACCATATATATATATTTTACGCTACAAACCGACGTAAGTATGGAGGAGCCAAGTTGTGCCTAATGTATGAAGAGGCATGTGCCCTTTTATAGAATAGGTGCATCATGCGTCAGTGGAAACTATATTAAAATTGGCATTTGAAATGCCAGTTCCCCTTGCTTTGTTCAGACACTCCGATCACTTGACTTTCCCATTCATGTGAACTCGCTAAGACTGATCCATGGCAAATTTGCTTGCTTAATTTTATGTTGCACTTCGGGATACAAGTGTTAAATTACCGGGGAAACTCTGTCTCTATTAAAGTAGCTGTTCAGGGTAATTGCTTTTAAAAGGGTTTTCTGGGATCTGCTATTAATGACATTGAATCCAGTAGGCGCCATGCCTACATTACCAGACTGTGCCACTGCAATGTGGATAGAGCTGTGAGATAACGTCTTCATCCGTACTGACAGCAGGCCCCATAAATTGCTCATTTCTGGGGGTCCCCAGCGTCAAACCCATTGATCAGTGACGTGTCCTGAGAATGCGTACTAATTGTCAATTCCCAGAAAATCCCTTTAAATATTGAAAGTAAATGAACCTATACGGCTGCGGTCAAATTTTTCGTTGCCCCTTTCTAATGCGTTTCTGAACCACATCAAAATACTGCATGTGGTTTACAAAAACATAATGTGTTTTTTGAGAAATGCAGGCCTTTTAACAAACCGCATGCGTTTTTTTTGTTTTTTTATCAAAAAAAAAAAAAAATACATATATATATAATTTTTTTATTTTTTTTTTTATTTTTTTTGGCTGAGGTTCAGAAACTTACAAGCCCAAGCAAAAAGTGTGAAGGCAGCCTTTAAAGTTCCTCTTATGGAGTATGTATTGGCAACTAACCTACAATTAAAAGGATATTGTTTATAATTGACCACATTCCTTTATTCTTTTGCTTTACTCATTCTTGATAATTATATTACCGTAAATACCAGCGTATAAGATGACCTTTTAACCCCGGAGAATCTTCTCCAAAGTCGGGGGTCGTCTTATACGCCGGGTATAAGCAGTAGAATGAAGAAAAAAAAACACTAACCTCCCCTGGCGTTCTGCTGTGCTGCTGCAGGCTGTTGCTCCCTCCTCCTCGCCGACAATGCTTTGCTTTCTGGGTGCGGGGCTTGAAATCCCTGCCTCCAGAAAGCTAATGCTGTGATTGTCTAACTCAGGCTGCGTCAGCCAATGAAAGCTGGCGCTGCTTTAGCCAATCACAGCCATTCAAAGATCCAGAGATTGTGAGAGGCTTTTATGAAAATTAATGTGAAGGAAAAGTAGGCCCTTTGCCCATGGCAACTAAATCTCAGATCTTTTTATAGGTTTTTTTGTTTGTTTTTGATTTTTTTTTTTTTTTAAACATTGTGGCCTATGGGCGATGCATGCCATTCTGGGATATGAATTGGGAGATTTTCCTGTGTTTTACGCCGAACACAAACGGGGAAACAAAATTTGATCAAAGCCTTAGCTGGTTTCACAGTAATAGCATATTCATACGAGCGCATATACGGCACGTTTTTACGCCCGACCTTAAATCCGCGACCATCTGAGGCATTGCTTTAGAATGTATTCGTTCACATGGGCGATTATACGGCGCGTAAAATCGGCGACCTACTGAAAATAGAACATACGCGCCGACGCATATACGGTGGCCAAAAAGAAAGTTCTGAAAGTATGAACAGTCGAGAATACGCTAACTAGCTCTTGCCGTGATCGCCAGAAAACGTCCTTTCCGGCAATTAAACGCTGCTGATGTGTGAACGTAAATACGTCTACGCTCTTGTGAGTAAGCCCTTAACCTGTTGCTTAATACCAGTATTTTGATTGGCTTGTAGTTTGCCACTTACAGAATCTAGTTGTTGTTGACTATGCATGCTTTCTTCTTCTCTGTGCACAGGTATTGTGAAGGGGAGATCCGATTCAACTTGATGGCCATCGTTTCAGACAGAAAGAAAATTTATGGGAAAAAAATCTCTGAATTACAGAAGCAACTTTCAGAGGTTTGTACAGAACATCAACAACACTTTTAGGGCTCACCCTAGTATATGCAGCCTGCGTAATATGCATTACACATGTAATAGGCAAATTTGCTACTTATGTTAAATCCTCATTGCCGGCCGGATCCTCTTCTTCCTGTGACGTTACGTACATTCGCGGCATTCTCCTTCCTGCAGGTCAATGCACCCAGTCACTAGTGACGTAGCGTTCACTGCCTAGCAGGGACTGCCGAATCCTATAGCGGGCTATTGCCAAGACTGCGCATGCGAGTGGTCACATACTATTGCCGCGAGGCAGTTTTGCAGAGTTATGGCTTTCAGTTCGTAATGGCGCAGTATTAGAAGTATATGTTGGCTTTTGCATTTTTAGTATGGCTTCTCTAATTAGTATATGATAGTATGATGGGGCATAATGTAATTTTCATAAGGGGATCATAACAATTTTTGGTGTATGGGACCAACTTTTTTCTGAATTTTCAAAAATAGGATTCGGATGAAACCATAAGCTTCCATTTCTCAAACGGAAACCTTTTCGGGGGTTCAGACGGAACCCAGAGATGTACGCTAAAATGTGGTGTGAAAACCTCTTTACTTGTATTTTATCATTCAGCTTCTTGTTTTTTTATATATATTTTTGTGAATGACAGGTTGAACCCATGGAAACCGATCACAACAGTCTCGTCAACTCAATTCAGTCTGAAATCGCTAAATACCAACTCCTGCTAGAGGAAGAACAACAGAAGACTAAAAGATACAAGGTTATATATATTTACGTTTTTGTTCTATTCCTGTGGAGGAAAAAGCAAATCGCCTTATTCTTAAAGAATAAGAGGACTAAAATAAGATCCACCCGGAAACCCTCTGAGAAACCCTTTTCACAGAAACAGACTATTAGATTCAAGTACAATACATTCACTGCAGTTATTGAACATAAGACTAATACAGAAGAAACAGGTCAGCAATCAGCCTTTAGTCATTGGCGTCTTGTCACATCTGCTTAAGCTGTTATCAACCAAATCAACTCTATAGGGCAATAATGTATTGGAGTGCACAGGATGTCTATCGCTATTGCTCTGTGTATTCTGTTTGTTTTTTGTGTTTAAGCCCACATAGAGTGGAGTTGGTTATTATAATACACCATAATGTGAGGATAATTTACAGTTTTGGCCTAGCTACCAGGAATATACTATTATGAGGCTGCATAATTGTACTGACCAGTATAATCACGAGGGCAGATCAACGTTTGATGGAAGATGTTGGCTCAATAGTTTTTATAGCCCAGTGTCTTGTGTTAGAGAGCCCATGGGGTTCCACTTATATAGTTGGCACGGCTGAAAAAAGACACAGATCTCTACAGTCCAACCTATAATCCTACTGTGTTGATCTAGAGAAATGCAAAGCCCCCCCTATGAGGTGGAAGCCGATTGTTTGAAATTGCGGGGGAAAGCCCTTCCCAACTCCAAATATGGCAGTCGGAACAAATCCCTGGATCTGCGTCACTTCTCCAGAAACATAGTACCCGTAACATGAGTTCACACTGATGTCAGCTGTTAACCCTTTAAATGCCACTGTCAGTTCTGACTGCAGCATTCAAATGGCGTCATCGGAGGACCCGAATGCCCCCACCTCTGATGAGATGCTCAGGTGCCATCCAGATGTGATGGCAGTCGAGGGCCTCCTGAAGGTTCAAAGGGCCGCCATTCATTTCTGCCTATCAAGATGTGTCTGCAGCATGTCTTAATACAATGCCTGCAGAAATGCCATATACTGCAATACTAAACTATTTCAGTATATGGTCTTAAGCAATCAAATGATAGAAAGTTCATATTCCCTTAGGGAACTAAAAAGAAAAATGTAAGTCATATGTACTCCGAAATGGTACTGCTAGAAACCAGAGGTCACACAGCAAAATAAGAGCCCTCACAAAGGTCAAATAAAAAGTTATGGCTCTAAGAGGATGGCAGCAGAATTTTTTTTTTTTTTTTTTTTAGTACAGTAAAAAAAACATACATTTCATATTGTTGCAATGCTAGTGACCCAAAGAATAAAGTTATTTTTGCCCAATATGGATAGCATTAAAATTAGACACACACACCCCCTCTCCCCTTCCCCTGCAAAAAGATGGTGCAATTGCTTTTTTTTTAATCTATCACGACACTAAGAAAGTTTTTAAAAGTTTATGGTACATTAAGTTGTATCATTGAAAAATATGTTGTCCCATCAAAAAACAAGTCCTCATTCAGCTGCATTGACGAAAATGCCTTAGTACCAATTAGTAGTGTGTAAGCCGCCAAGAGCTGAATATATTTAAAGGGACACCCGCTGTTCTCTGTATAAATTCCTAATCTGCTGGCGGGGTGGACAGCTGAGAACAGCTGATACAATGCAACCAGCTGTTATCAGCAGTCCCTGGGCAGAGCACAGCGTGTGGTCCATCTTATCAGCTGTTCTGCTGAACTACGGATTTCAAGCTGAACTGAAAACAATCATTCAGCAGAAAACTGAAAGATTAGCACATTTACACGCAACGATTATTGCTCAAAAGATGGCTTTTGAGCGAATTTTGGGCGATTGTTGTGTCTAAATGGGCCTTTACACAGGTTTAGCGAATGAGCAACAATTCAGAATTTAGGGCTGGACTTGGAAAATAGTGGTACACCCAATTGCAATGTGCACATCTGCATGTCAAAGTTCCCCCTACTCAATATTAAAGGGGTTGTGCCAAGATTAAAAATAATTCCCTATCCACATGATAGGGGATAACTATCTGATTGGTGGTCGTCTGACTGCTGGAACCCCCAACCAGTCACAGGAATGTGGGTGCTGAAGATTCCTGAATGAATGGAGCTGCAGTACAGCATGCGCCTAATGGTTTACCTCACCATTTTTCATTTTCACAGAGGCTATTAGGAGAGAAAGCACTCCAGAGTTTATGTAACCTCTTGTGAGATAAGCACATATGAGGTCATAGCCTGCGCAGTTTGGGTGCACCGCGGGGCTCGGCAGTGGAAAGGAGCGCTAGTTGGCTTTTAGAGTGTAGATGTTGCTGGAATGGTTTCGGGACACCTTGCCACATTTCTAGAATCCCCAGGTACCAAGGCAATGAAATTATCCCTTTTTGAAGACTACACCCCTAAAGGAGACTTGGACAATATTCTGGAAAATTCCTTCAACTGTAATAAATGTAGATCACTTACGAGAAACCAACAAAAGCTATTTTGGCTAGTTTTTCCTGTTTTGCTATAGAAGAGGGTTTTTTTGGTTGCTTTATTTGGTGGGACAGGCAGATATGATATAACCTGAAGTGGTAAATATACCGGGTTTGGGCTCATAGTATGGAAAGGTATGAGAGCAGTTTTTTATCTGAACCGCCCATGCTGAGTTTTTAATATGAATATCATTTATCAAGTCCGTTTTCTCTAACTAGATTGAGAATATCAGAAGGAAGCACAACTATCTTCCATTCATTATGGAGTTGCTGAAGACGTTAGCAGAACATCAACAGTTGATACCACTAGTAGAAAAGGTGAGTGCCGTAACTTAATCCAACATTTCATGCACATGCCAGATCTCCTGATGTGAAAGCCTTTCATAGGGTATAATAAGCCCAGCTTATACCAAAATGGGCTCTGTTTTATATTTTTTTTCCGGCCATATGCGGTGGCCTTTTTTTCAAACTGTATTGCTAAGATTAGACGGCCCTTTTCAATACGGTAGTGTGTCCCAGCGAATGATTCTGTATTTAATTACTGTTAAATTATTTATTGTACCTGACATAATGGAGTTTTTATGCACAAATTAGTTCTGAGTCTCTGAAAATGTCAGACAAAAATATTTTGTAAGGTTTTTAATTTTGCAAAAGTAGTAAAACCATAACAAAACTTGGTATCGCCATAATTGTACCAACCCACATAATAAAGTTAATATATCGGTTAGGTTCTCTTCTGCAGTTCAGCTCGATAATAGAAGCTGAACTACGAAAGAAACTGAGTAATGTAACCACTACAGATTCCTTTGGTATTTCCCCTAGCACATTAGTCCGATTTTGGATACAAGACCTTTATGGCTGCTCTTTGTATGGTGAACTTGTACAATGATCACACATTTAGGTATTTATGCTGTTTTGATTAAAGAAATAGCTTAAGCCTTTCTTAAAGCAGTTAGCTATTACTGCTATTACCAGTTCATGGTGTGATTATTCTATTGCGTCACCATTCCTACAGTTAAAGGGTTTTCCCAGGATGTAGAAAAGGGTCTGCTTATTATTCAGAAACAGGCCCACGTCTGTCCATTGGTTGTGTACAGTATTGTATTACATCCCCATTAAATGACTACAGATGAACTGCAATACCAGATGCAATGTCTGGCCAATAGTTGTCCTGTAGACCCAATTATTGCTGGACCGGACAGGGTGTCACATGAGAAATCGCTCGTTAGTTTCTATGTTTTAGCTGACTGAAACAAAGCAACAAGTGAGCAGCTGTCTAAACAGGCAGTCGCTCATCTTTAAGTGACTGCTTGTTCCCAGAGAATGGAGGAGAACAGCCGGAAGAGATCTAGGCGCTTCACCTCCATTCACTGAATGACTATCGCTCTTGTGTAAAAGCAACAGGAATGATGATCATCCCTTCTAAAAGTACCCTTGAACTAACTGTACACATAAGAGCAGTGGGCTGAACCCATCAATTTTAATGCAATCAGCCAAGGATCTTGTATGCATCTCTCAATTCTTCCTAAACTAGAAATGGGGGTGGAATAGATTACGGTGGACTTCAAAATGTCAGATCCTTTCTTTTTGTAGGAGATGCTTATTCCCATCTCCATTTTAAAATTAACATGCCTGCTTGACCGAGTCAAGTGTGCATTTACATGATGGGACTGGAAGAAGTGCCAGCCAAATGAGTAATGACATGTATGTAGAGATGAGCGAGTATACTCGCTAAGGCTAACTACTCGAGCAAGTAGTACCTTAGCCGAGTATCCTCCCACTCGTCTGTAAAGATTCGGCTGCCGACACGGGTGACAGGTGAGTTGCGGCGGTGAGCAGGGGGAAGCAGGGGGGAGAGAGAGATCTCCCCGCCGCCCCCCGAATCCTTAGAGACGAGCGGGAGGATACTCGGCTAAGGCACTACTGGCTCGAGTAGTTGGCCTTAGCGAGTATACTCGCTCATCTCTACATGTATGTTATCTGTATGGCCAGCTTCACGCTAGGTTCACATTGTAACAAAACTAACTAAATTAAAATAAAGTGTTCACCGGTCAACAAATCTTGCATATTGTGTGGGACGCGAGCTGAAGTCAAAGTTAATCTCTTTGCTGCAGCCTTTTCAAAGGCTCATTTACATGCAGAGACAATCTTTCAAAAGATTGACAGTTCCTTGATCATTTTGCATAAAGTGCTAATGGACACTAATGCCCATTAGCTGTTTATTAGCTTCATTTGCATATAAATGAGCTTCTCTGAGCTGCTTGCAGAACACAGCAGGTGGTCTGAGCTCTGCAATCAGCTCCTTTGTTCTTGCATGGGCTGTCAGCTGAATACAATATAATCTGCCCTGCAGAACACAGCATGCGGTCCATGTTATCTACTCTGGCTGAACAATAGAATATAAATTCACCTTAAAATCATCCTTCAGCCTAAGAGTGAAGGATGATGGCATTTACACACAATGATTATCACTCATTGTGTGTAAATATGCTATCATTTGAACACATTTTGAGCGATAATTGTTGCGTGTAAATGGGGCTTTACTTTTCTCATAAGTTGTTTTTGGTTTTATTTAAATCACTGGTGTCAATAGGAGATTGCTTTAAAAAAGAAAACTGAAAAAAATTGATAGACTGACAATAAAGCCCACGGACGGATTTGCATTGTGGAATCCGGAGCGGGTGTCCGCTTCTGGATTCCGCAGTAAATGCCACCCATAACATGCTGTGGCAATACGCTCGTTAATGTCCATGAGCAGGAATAGACTTTCCACTTGTGGAGAAAAAAAAAATCGTAGCATGCTGCAATTTTGTGCGGGCTCCGCACGGACCGCTTCAATGGAAACCATCCGTCCCGTGGCCCTTCCACAATCATCATTGCAGAAAGGTTGCGGTTTCCACGTCATCGCCTAGCAACGCCACGGCCTATTCTGTACTGCTCATGTGCGCTGGCCGGCACATCTGCAGAACAGAGGACGCCGGCCGGGCACAGGGTTAGATTCCGCATGCGGATTCCGACCCGCCCATGTGCAGGCGGCCTAATTTATATTATTCTGTTATGATTATTTTCAGATTAAATATGTTTTAACGTTTGATAACTATTGAAATGTGTTTTAATGGTTATATTTTGGTTTTAGGCCAAAGAAAAGCAAACCAGAAGACTACAAGAGGCAAAATAATGAGTCTTGCTTACCAAATATAGTGGGAAAAAAGAATTGTCATGCTTCTATGTTTTTGTTGTGATAGAACTCGAAGAAAATTAGCCACCAAGAAGTTTCATGTAATATATACAGTTTGCTATATTTTCATTTGTTTTGTATATACATTCTGTTTAAATCCTACATACTGGCACATATTTACTATAGATGCTCAAGATGATATTCCTAATATATTAGAATAAAAACTTATAAGTATAATCAAAAAAGAAGACCAATCAACAGTTGCCATATGTGCTTTTTGAAGAATTTTATCATTAAAGCATACCTAAACTTTCAGGTGACTTTTCAGAATAAGCTGTCATTTGTGTGTATATGAGAAATGGCACTATGTCTTGCAGTTATATGACTTGGAGCATGCAGAGGGGAAACGTGCCAACAAATGCAGGATACATCTGTAATTCTCAGTTTTCTCTGAACTGGTGTGTGGAGGCTGGCTGCTATCATGTCTTCCATACACTGCACACAAAGTATAGAGGATTCTGCTGCTCTCTCCCTGTGTCTCATAAACAGTAAAGCAGCAACATGGAAGACATTATACAGAAGTACAGACTAGATGTGAAAGATGTCGCTGGGCTTTCTTGCGCCGGGATAAAGATTCAGTGTTTTGCCTCCGCCGCAGATTCTGTCATATAGGTCAGAAAAAGTAGTGTAGCATGCAAATCTTTTTTTTCCCAGTAAAGTAATGGACACCATGATAGGACCCCAATGAATGATGATAAATAAAAATAAGTTAATGGCATCCTTTGGGTTGTGTTGGTGTCCCTCATCTCTGCTCCTATGATGGAACAAAAACCTTGCATGAACACAGATGTAAACCCTAGCGCCTAGCATACCCACTCACTCAGTCATATACAAAAATAGTATGGTTTACCATATATACGCTCATTGACAAAAAAAAGCTCCAAGAAGTTGTTGTTGGAATCGAATTAAAATGATTGTGTGAGTATAATAATGACATATATGTAAGTGATATTAAAGGCAAAAGGGTACATTTATTGGGAAAACTGTACAATTCAAAGCAGGCTCTAGCCCGGATACATGATGAGATACGGTCAGGCATATGGGCTCTATATGTTATCCTGCGGTACACTTGCCTACAGATGTTGCAACTGGGCCTCTAGATCTTGCACACTTGTAGGCTGCTAAAGTTGGCATCCCAGCAGGTCTCATAAATGCTCGATCAGCAATGAATCTGCTCACCGGGCAAGCCAAAGAAGTGTAGCAACCTCTTGGAGACATTTTTGGGAAACCCTTGATGTGTGTGGGTGAGCATTATCCTGATGAAAAATGCTTGTTGGAAACCCTGCTATGAGAGGCAACACATTTGGTTGTAGAATGCCTAGCACACATTGCTGAGCTGTAGTGTTCCTTGATCACCTCTAGGGGTGACCGACTGTGGCTCCCTAGATCATCCCGCTAGCAGTTGGGGCAGTGGATCGCTCCACAGCAAAGGCAAGATTGAAGTGCTCACCGTGAGGGCTCCAGACTAGAACACAACTGTTGTTGGCTCCCAAACAGAACCTGGAATTGTCACTAAAGATGATACAGTTCCACTCTGTAGCAATCCAGGTTTCTGGTTCACAACACTACTGCAAACGAAGGCGACGGTGTTAAAAGTAGGACACGTAATGGGCACCTTGACACTAAATTTTTCCTTCTAAGTGCCTGGAACTGGTCTGGCCAGAGACAGGGTTCTGTAATGAAGGTGCCACCTGTATCTGGATAGTGAACAGCAAAACTGTTGGATCTGTTTGTTCTTGTTGGCAGATCAAACAATCCTCACTACTGGTGGTCTAGCTGGGCTGCCCAGAGTATGTTTACCGTGTTTGTGTGCCCTCACATAACCATTGCTCCCAACACATATTAATAGCTTGGCTTCTCTCATTCCAATGATGTGCCCCCTATCAAAGTCTGTTAATTGGGCAAATGTCTTTGTGTGCTTGTAGAGTCTTGTCTAGCAGTGAACGATTTCTCAAAAAGAGGTGCACTGCACAAAAGTCATCTCCTGGGTACCTTATAGGGTAACTGGGGGGGAAGCAATTTATGGCCTCTGGTGGCAAGACCCAGTGTATCATCACACCACAAATGTAATCCTTTACATATCTGTCTGGGACATAACCGCATGCCGTATTTTGCAGCAATCTGACATTTCTATCTGGGTGTATTTATTTTTTGTCAAGGAGTGTATAGTACCAGAGTAACATATACAAATAAATAGTACTATATGGATGGTACAGTGTGTATGTCCTATTTGCATGGTATGTAAAGCTGAAAAAAGACGTGTCCACCCACTTAAACCTATTTTCCTGCGATGTTAATCCAGAGGAAGGCAAAAAAAACAAACCATGAGGTAGAAGCCATTTTTGTTCTTCTTTTAGGAAAAAATTCCATCCAGACTCCAAGTCTGGCAATCAAAATAACTCCCTGGGTTAACAGCCCTTCTGAACTAATAGATAACTAACATAAATAGAACTACTCTATTGCCCATTGGCATAGCTGTAGGGGTCGCAGTTGCGATCGCACCCCTAAGCCTGGGGGGACCAAATGTTTCCAACTCCACAATAAGAGCCACGGTCAGACGACAATTACTATCTTTGCTACTCCCATGGCAGCTGCAGCATACACACTGCTTCTCACTGTCTAAAGTAGCTTGGCTTCTCCCCACCCTTTACTGAGACTGGATGGGAGTCGGGGAGGAGCAGAGCTACAGTGAGAAGTGTTAGTTGTTCTCCATCAACCATGTGAGTAGGAAAGACTTAACTGCCTTCGGCGTGGAAGGAGACTTGAGGAGTTAATACAGAATGTTTGCACTTCGTTTTTTTTCTGCGGGGTGTGGGAGGTTATTTTACTATTTTTAAAATCTGGATTATATAGGGGGCACAGAGAGGGCCACAGTGGTAATACCCCAATAGTGGCCCAAGGGTACAGAAGGGACCAAAATTAGAATGTGACGGAACCAAGGGGGCCACTTTTAGAATGTGGGGTCACAAACGGACCATTTTTAGAATATGGAGACATGAAGAGGTCACTTGTCTTTTATGGGCGCTATAGGTTTGTACGGTCACAGAGCATTATTACTTTGTGGGGGTGGGGTACAAAAGGAGAAGTTACTGTGTTGCGGTTATAAAGGGGGCACTATTATGGTGAGACACTGAAAAGAGGGAGTTGTGACAGAATGAAGAGTGTGTGCATGTGACTGGAAGTCATCAAGGTGGTCTGGGCCCTGGTAGAGGTGTAAACTAAATATGGACATCAGAGAGGAAAGAAAACCTGTGATCACTGTAGGTAACGGCACTGTAATCACTTTCACTGTGTAGAACTGGTATCTGATAATTCTATGGGGACTGCATTAATTAAACACACTAGAGTTGAGCAACTGTATCTAAGCCTACCATGTTACAAAAGTCTGGGTTTTTTTTTTCTTCTCTAGGCAGGGAAGATGCATGTTTTTACAGCTTGTGTTCTTAATCTTTTAAAGCCCCAGCAATGTCCCTGGCTGCTAGTGCTGCATCAGTGGGCCACTGAAGAGACACTATTGGAGTGGAACGTTTCCGGCAGACCATGGCTGATAGCCGTGAAGAGCAGTAGGGAGGGCAGCCCAAGCTGAACTTTTTGCACCCAGCCCATGGGCCTTTAGCTACGTCACTGCTACTGTCTATGTAAATAGTATTGCAATGCACATATTGTGCGTGTGTGTACAAATATAAAAATGTGATTAATGATACATTTCTTTCAGTAGTGTCGGGGAGCCACAAAAATACTACAGAAAGGCAAAGTTTGGTCAGCTTTAGAGATGCTTTAACTTGAGGACAGGTGTCCTCAAAAGTAAGAGTTGACAATAAGTGGGAAATTTTTAAAAAGTATCTTAAATGCTCATGTAAGAGGTTCATACCTTTTTAAGGAATAAAAGGGTTAAGAATGGGTGAAAACCAATGTAGCTAAAGATGTGAAGGGGGCAATAAACAACAAAAAGAAAGCATTTAAACTACTAAAACAAGAAGGCAGCGAAGAAGTGCTAAAAGGCTATTGGGGGAAAAAATAATGTAATAAGGAAATAAAAGAGGCAAAGATAGAGACAGATTCATTGCCAAAGAGAGTAAAACTGCCCTGAAACCTCTCTTCAGTTATATAAAGAGTAAAAAGATTAAGACTGAAGTGTTATCCTTTTTAAAAAAAAAAAAAAAAAAAGTGGTGGAATTATAGAGGGTGATGAGGAGAGGGCAAATCTATTAACTAGTTTTTTATTCACTGCATTATTATTTATTTCTTCACTAATTGGAATAAACTGGGACTATCTTCTCCGGCTCCGTGCAAAATGACCTCTACACATGTCACAGAGCATGCCTAAAACAATCTCCTATGCAAGTCAATGGGTCCGCTTTTGTCCATTGTTTAAATGGGCCATGCTTCTAGTGGACTGATTGTGTATATGCATGATTTACTGCACTACAGAAGTATTGCAGTGTCATATCGTAGCAATGGAATGTTGCTTCTTCAAGTTCCTTTTGAGGGACAGAAAAAGTGTAAAAAAAAAAAACAGTCCTGTAAAGTTTTTTGTTTTTTTTAGATAAAGTGTAAAATATAAAATTACACATTTTTAACCCCTTCATGACATGGCCTATTTTGAGCTTAAGGATGCAACAATTTTTGGCGGATTTTCTTCTCCGTTTATCAAAAGTCATAACTTTTTTATTTTTCCGTCGACGCGGCCGTATGAGGGCTTGTTTTTTGCGTGGCGAACTGTAGTTTTTATCGGTGCCACTTTTCAGTACATAGACTATATTGTAAAACTTTTTTTTTTTTTTTTTAAATGATAGCAGGGAGAGAAAACGCATCAATTCTGCCATAGATTTTTTTTTTTTTTTTTTTTACAGCGTTAATCATGCAGCATAAATGACACAATGCATTTTTTCTGCGGGTCGGTACGGTTACAACGATACCAAAATTCTTACATTTTTTTTTAGGTTTTCCCACTTTTCTGCAATAAAAACCCTTTTTCTTGAAAATCTTTTTTTTTTTTCGAAATTGCTGCATTCAAAGTCCTGTAACTTTTTTATTTTTTGATGTACGGCACTCTGAGGGCTTATTTTTTGCGAGACAAGCTATAGATTTTATTGGTACCATTTTGGGGTACATATGGCTTTTTTGATCACTTTTATTGCGTTTTTAGTGAGGCAAAATGCTAAGAATTAGCATTTTGCCTCAGTTTTTTTAGCGTTTTTTTCCGTGCACAGTCAAAAGCATGTGCAACTTATTGTACGCGTCGTTACGGACGCGACAATACCAAATATGTGGGATTTTATATTTTTTTTACCTTTTTTTTATGCTAATCTGAGAAAAAGCATTAAAAAAATGTGTTTTTTTTACTCTTTTTTTACATTTTTTTTAATTCATTTTTTTAATCTTTGTTTTTTTTTACACTGTGTGTGTCCCTCTGAGGGACTTTAACCACTGCCCTGATGATCGCTGTTATAAGGCATGGCAGAGCTACTGCTCTCCCATGCCTTATCGCTTATACAGCAATCCTAGGCATAGGCAATACAGGACGCCAGTGTCTGGCGTCCTGTTGCCATGGTGACAGGCCGGGCTCTCGCGATGACATCGCGAGTTCCGGACGGAGACACAGAGGGAGCCGCGCTCCCTCTGTGAACTCTTTCCCTGCCGCGATCTACTTAGATTGCGGCAGGGAAGGGGTTAACAGCGGGGGCGCAACTCCGATGCCCCCCCCCGCTGTTGCAGCGGGACGCCGGCTGTGACTGACAGCCGGCTCCCGCTGCGGGATAGCGCTGGATCATATGTGATCCCGTGCTATCTCCAGGACGTAAGTTTACGCCCTGTTGCGGGAAGTACCAGGCTGCCAGGACGTAAACTTACGCCCTGCAGCGGGAAGGGGTTAAAATAACAGAAATATACAGTAGGTATTGCTGCGCTCATAAAGACCGACCAATGAAATTTTTAGTTTTTTATCCCACACATTGAAAGATGTAAAAAATAATTTTAAAAAGTCAGAATTGCTATTTTTCAGCCATCCACCTCAAAAAAATGTAATATGTAGCTATTAAATAGTCGCATGTACCCTAAAAAAACATAAACAAAAACTATAACTCTTCCCACAAAAACATATTGCCCCCTTAAGTGCAAATTCAATAAACAAAAATAATAAACAATAGATTTGTTTATTTTTTTAAAAAGGGGATTTTATTGTGCAAAAGTAGTAAATTTAAACTTTTGGTATCCCTATAATCGTGTTGATTCATTGAGTGAAGGTCACGTATGCTGCACTGTGAACGACTTAAAAAAAACTGTTCTAGAATTTGTTTTGTCAATTCTACCTCCAAAAAAGCTGAATAAAACTATCAAAAAGTCATCTGTAGCCCAAAATGGTACCAATGAAAACTACAGGTTGTTCCGCAAAAAATAAGTCCTTATAGAGCCCTGTTAATAAAAAATAATGAAAAATGCTATGATTCTTGTAATGTGTCAACAGAGAAGCGATTTGATTTTGTGAGTGTTTTAAGTGTGCAAAAGTAGTAGTAACACATAAAAAAAACTATATAAACTTGGTATCACCGTAATCACGCTGATCCAGAGGATAACATAATAATGCGTATTTTACATTTTGTCCCACAAAAAAAAAAAAACAAGCGCTCATTTTGCTATCTTGATAAAGAATTAAAAAAGTTTTAGCTCTTTCAATATGATGACGAAAAAACAAAAACCTCTAAGTCCTTAAGGTGCAGAATAGGTCTGCCACTAAGGGGTTAATGTCTTCTGGTTCTAATGTATACAATGTATTCCACAGGCTACTTGCAGATTCTGATGCGGAATTGAAAATGACTTAAAACCTGCGTGCAATTCCACATGAAAATTCGCAATTAGACCTGTGGATTTTGGTGTGGAATTTTTCAGCTGCGGATTTGGGTCCGTCCTGCGAACTAATTCTAGTCTGTGTGAAAGCAGCCTTAGGGTGCATTCCCACAAACGTATATCAGCTCGGTTTTCACGCCGAGCCGATATATGTTGTCCTCGTGTGCAGGGGGGGAGGATGGAAGAGTCAGGAGCAGTGCTCTGAGCTCCCGCCCCCTCTCTGCCTCCTCTCCGCCCCTCTGCACTATTTGCGGGGGCTAATTCGCGGAACTTAACCCCACCCCCGCCCCCTTTCATTGCAAATAGTGCAGAGGGGCGGAGAGGAGGCAGAGAGGGGGCGGGAGCTCAGTTCCTGCTCCTGGCTCTTCCAGCCTCCTCCCCCCTGCAGAGAGACGACAAGAGAGACGTGAAAACCGAGCCGATATACGTTCGTGGGAATGCACCCTTAGAGAGAAATTCAAGGTTCTCCGTCAGGTTTGAGACAACTCTTAACTAAAATAATCCAATGTAACGAAGTATGTTTTAATTATATTAACTCATAGATGCCTGGTCAGGATTGGGCCAATCAATATGTAAGTTGGTTCATGTTGGCAATTAGCCAGAATTCCTCCTTACAACCCCCAATTGTGGTCTAGGGGGTAGTTTCTGTCGTGACTCTAGGCTAGAATCTCTGTAATGATGTATTATTATCTCTTGTTCTTTTATTTCTTAATTATCACTTTAATAACTTTAAATTACTTTGTACTTATTCTGCATAATAAACTTCCTTAAATCTTTCACAGTGAGACTGGCTTATTGGGTGTCGAAAGATTGGTTTTCCATAGCACATGTTAATACTAATGGTAGACTGAATATTATCATGCTCTCTGAATGCCTTTGATAATTGTCTGTAGGCATTGATGGTACCTTAACAACAGAAGTGAGTTCCCACATAGCAAATTACTTTTATGGCTTTGCAGTGTCAGTCGCACCAAGTGTGATCAAGTGTCAATCACAGTGTGATTTAGTAGGGCCCATAATGTGGTTTTTTTTGCCACTTGACCTGTTTGCAGCAAAATCACAGTGTAGTCAGCCTAATAGAGGTGGGGAAGAAACAATACAGGGTTGTTAGAGGGTAGACATGACACTGCTGGCAGTGAGAAGATACTGGAGAGTGGGACGAGATGATACCTTGGGGTCGAAAAATGATGTACCTAAGGCCCCCGGATTTATCCATGGACCTTACCCCGGCTTCTGTGCATGCGCCCGTCGCTGACGTGATAGACGCATGCGTAAAAGCCACAGATTGCCTGGGTAATTTTAAAATTTCCCTGCTCCTAGCTATAAATCAAGCCGAGAGCCTGGAGATTTCACAGGGTACCGTGGTACGTGTTCCCTGGTCACGTAATCGCCGCTATCCAATGGATAATGGCGATCACGTAAAAGTAAAAAGAAGTTAAAATTTCACCTCCCGTCATGGATCCGAACCATGAGGGGAGGTGAAATTACTTACCTAAGGCCGATATTCCCTGACAGGATCTTTATCCGCTGACCTTTCCCCAACTTCAGTGCATGTGCCCGTTGGCAAAATGGCGGATGTAAGCGCAGAAGCTGGGGTCGAGAGAATACTGTTTACTAGGGGGAGAAGAGGGGTAAATACTACTTTTATTTCATACCATGCTTGGCCATTAAACTTTTTTTTAATACTCTGACAACCCCTTTAAATCCATATCCTCGATGCTTAGATTGGACTTCTTGGAGCTATATCATTTTTCAACCTATATCAACAATATATAACAATGTCTGTGCAAGACGTAATATTGAAGAGCTGAACTTGTGAGGCTTTGTTTGAGCACTAAACCATGCCTATAATTTAATGTTGTTGCTTTTATTTACATATGAAGATATTTAGAATTATTACATTTCTTTTGTGCAAAAGTAAAATGGTTCACTAGAAACGTAGGAAGTTCATGTAGTAACACTGAGCTGAGCAGATTATATGTGTGAGCTGCTATGAACAATTATCAAGAATGAATTGTAGCATGTTCATGCAAACAACAAGTCAACTATTCTCATGTGTAAACATCAATTTTATTTCAGTCTTCAGTGTCACAATCGAGAAACCGTTAAACTGAGATATCTGAACTTCAAACATCTTTACTATTCTGTTACTACTGTTTACTAAAAGGGCAGCCATCTTTTCTGTCCGTTGTTTGGTTCCTTCTTCACCAAGTCCTTGTAATGCTGTGAACGCAGAAAGCGAGGAAAGGAGTCCTTTGACATCAGACACAGAATAAGCTGTTGAGCATCGTCAAAACAATTAACTGTTGGTTGGGAGATTTTCTGGGAGATCAGCTCCCTTGTTTGATGATCAATATTTACCTGTGGAGAATGAAATCGAATATCCTATTATATATTAAGAAAAGTCATAATTGCATCAAATAGCAGTTACATGTTGAGAAATTATTTGCAAGGCAGTTACATCTCTAAGGTTTCTAAAGCTAACATGCCAAAAAGTTGTATTTAATTAGATTAATAGGACAAGTAGAATGGGACCATTTACAGGATGTTTGACAAACTTTTTAAAAGCATTCTGAATGTCAGAGTGAATCGATTCCCAGATCCGAACAGAAATGTTAAAGCCGACCCTGTACACATCAGTAATTCAGATGGGTTACCCCAGCCAAAAAGAAATGACAACAGATATATACAGTCACTCTCATCACTCCCTAACAAGTATAGAATGGATAGCGCTCCAATAAATGGATAGGGAATAGTTGTCAAGAGAGAGTATGTATTAAGATATGAAGAAAATATAGTAGAAAAATTGAATATGACTCACCCCGTGACGCCGGGCCCTTAATGAAGGCGCCCGTGCGTCAATATCCAAGATAGCGTATCAATCCACAATGTAGATAGTGGTTCCTTGCACCGGTCCCAAAAGACATCTTGATGAGAGCAGCTTGGTTGCTCCCAGCGGTGAAAAACAAACACCGCGGGATAAAGAACAAATCAGAAACGAAAGAAAATTAACCAGCGCTCCGGTGTTCCGGAAAAGAACAGATCATCCAAGATAATAAGAGGAATTCGTGTAATAACGGATATAACTTACTTCGCAGGGGTGCTAATGTTTAAGCACCCCTGAATCCAAGATGGCATATAGGATACAGAAGATGTATACGAAAGTTCTTTTATTGCGACGCGTTTCGGCCGTAATCTCGGCCTTTCTCAAGCATCTTGAGAAAGGCCGAGATTACGGCCGAAACGCGTCGCAATAAAAGAACTTTCGTATACATCTTCTGTATCCTATATGCCATCTTGGATTCAGGGGTGCTTAAACATTAGCACCCCTGCGAAGTAAGTTATATCCGTTATTACACGAATTCCTCTTATTATCTTGGATGATCTGTTCTTTTCCGGAACACCGGAGCGCTGGTTAATTTTCTTTCGTTTCTGATTCATCACTCCCTAAGGTAGCCCATATGATAACATAGTTCTTATATTTTCCCCCTTTCCACCTCTAACTTGCTTTTCAGAAGAGTCCAGATTCTGTCTTCCATTTTAAGGCTTCCAGCATACTTGTATATTCGGGGGTATGTGCTGTTCATGTTAATCCATGGACAGCCAACCTCTACATTATAGCCTATAGGCTATACACATGGACAGTTTTTCACACAAACCCATAGTCCACGTGAATCACTGGTAATGGTGATAAATTCACTATTTATCCCTAAGAAAAAATATTTTTAAAACTTTACCTATATTATATAATATTAATTCTGTAATCGTACTCCGTGCTGACTACTTTAAATCTGATTGGCAGACATAGTCATGACATCATATTTCCTCCTCTATCCCTTCAGTCGTTCTCCGTTAGAGTGGCTTCACGCAAATGAATTTGTGCTTGCAATATGCAGATAACAGAACCTATTGATTTTAATTTACCTATTTTTGCACGCGTGGAAAAAAACGCAGCATGCTCTATTTTTGTGCGCATTTCCGTACCAAGGATCCCTATAGAAGTCTATGGGATGTTCACAATTACACTCGCATCTGGACCTCATTAGGCTTAATAGCCTTTTGAATGGGCTGATGCATGCATAAATTTATGTAGTTCATAGCAGAGATACGTTAGGCCGAAGCATGCGCAATTGTGCATACGCTCGAGTGAAGCTGCCCTTAAAGTAGGGTGGGGAAGCATTGCATACCCATATGAACAGGCCCTGCATCCACAAAAAATACAGTAAAACGCAAAAATATGAGCGCAAAAAATGTGTAGTGATGAGGCGTATGCAAAAACACTTACACAGTTGTGAAGCAGCCCTTAGAGTCCATGCACTGAAGACAGATAAGAGTCTCCATCTTGATGGCACTTGAAGACCCTTTCTCTTTTATCTCCTCAATCATCACTAATTTACAGCCCATAGATTGGGGAGAGAGGTGCTACTGTATCATAAGATTTTTCCGACTAACGCGTTTCTACTAAAAATGGTTCCGTCAGGGGTCTCTATTGTGATTATTCAGATAACTGAGTTGCAGTTTATATTACTACCTCAATAATTCTGATGTTTGAAAAATCCAGGAGGTATTTTGTTTATATATGGCCGTGGTGGTGAACCTGTGGCCCACGTGCCGAAAGTGGCACGTAGAGCCCCCTCTATTGGCACGTGTGCTGGAAGCTGTTCCCCCTGATAGTGATTACCAGCCAGGGGGCCGTGGTTCTCCGTCCGGTAATTACTCAGCAGCGGTAATCCCAGGTGCACACTCTGACGGCAGCGTGTGTACCCCAGATCATCCTCCCCTGACCTCTCCTCCTTGGTTCTCCTGAGGAGAATGTAAGAGGAGTCTGGGTGCCCACACTGCAGTAAACAGCAGTGCCGAGAAGAGAGGGAGTGGTGCTTAGAGGACAAGAAGAAGGTAAGTGTATGGGTCTCAGGGGGGCGCTATTACTATGGGACATTATTAGCAATAGTGTCCCCTATATGAGCTCCAGTAGTAATAGTACTACTACTGAGGCCACTTTGGGGGACACTATTACTACTGGGACAAATATGGGGGACACCATTACTACTGCGGCCACTATAGGAGTCCCTATTACTGCTGGGGGACGCTATAGGGGACACTATTACTAGTGTGGCCACTCTGCACGTGGCAGTATACCTCAAGCTGACTTGGGGTATGTTTACATGTGGCAGAAATGCTGCAGAATGTCCGAAGAGGAAATTTCTGCAGCAAATTACGCAGTATTTCTACATCCAAAAAACAGTCAAAATCTGCACCATTTGTGCGGATTATGACTGGAAATCAGCCACATATCCGCAGCCAATTTCATACTATGCAGCCCTCACCTCCTCTGAAGGCTTCCCGCTGTAGGCGCTCCCCCGGCTTCCAGTTCCCAGTGGTCTGGTCATTTACGGCAGCACTGGTCAGGTAATGTTGCTCAGGTGTGGCCACTAGAGGCCGCTGGGAGCGCTGACAGCTGGAAGCCTTCGGTGGAGGTGTGGGGGAGCACTGCATAGTATGAAATCAGCTGCGGATATGCGGCTGATTTCCAGTCAAAATCCGTACCAATGGTAGTACAGTGCTACAGAAAAGAAACAAACACACCGCGTTCCTTCTTGTCTACTTTGAAGCGGCCCTGTCCTTTTTATAACGATGGAGGTAAAATCATACGTTGTGATAAGCCCCGCCCCGTGACATGTTGGCACTTTGCGATAAATAAGTGGGATTTGGGTTGCAGTTTGGGCACGTGGTCTCTAAAAGGTTCACCATCATTGATATAGGGCATAGAGCTTGATTTGGAGGTTTATAACCATGTGTAGGGAGCTTTTAATCCCTCACCATACTAATAGTTTGTTTCTCAATAGATTTGTTTTTCCAATTAACTCAATGTGCCCTATATGGACCCCTAACATGTATCTGAGCCCACTAAAATGCACACTGTTATCTAGATAGGATATTGTATATGGATTCGTAATCTCTTCATAAGCTCACCCTAGGTCATAGCAGCCCCTACTATTACTCCCGACTAAGAAAGTCCTTGCCTACACATGTGCTTATTACAGCATTCAGGCAATCAAACCGCCTGTAGTGGCGTCTGTATGTCAAATATCAGCCTACCAATCAACTAATACAAGTAATATAAATCTATATATTACCTCTCGTGGAGCCTCAGTCTTAATATATTCACTATATATTTTGTTGGCTTTAACCGCCAGTTGGCTGGAAGTCTTAGCTTTTTTGAAGTCTTCACAAGCCAACCAGAATTCAATATTTTCATCACTAAATTCTGACTTCAAGAAATCTCTGAATGCAGTCAGGCCATCTAAGAAAAGAGAGAATGAGCAATGAATGGATATCACTTTTCATGGTTATGGTTACCTATATTTATTAACCCCTCAGTGACTGGCCTATTTGGAACCTTAACGACCAAGCATTTTATTTTGTTTTTCTCATTGTGTTCCAAGATCCATAACATTTTTTTCATCAACATAGCCATATGAGAGCTCATTTTGTGGGGTCATGACCCGCTTTTTTAATGGCATCTTTTAGGGTATGTTTAATGTCTTGTTTAACTTTCACAATTTTTTTGGAGGGGTTAAACCCCAAAATTCTCCCATTTTAATTTTTTTTATACGACAGTCAGCATATGGTAGAAATGACATTAACTTTATTCTGCGGGTCAATAAGACAACTGCAATACCAAATACTGTTTTTTTATGTGTTGCTGCTTAGACATTCATCCAGTTCAGCCTATGACTCTGCAATGTTGATGCAGGGAAAGTCAAAGAAATTCATAAGCTAGTAGGCTTTTTTTTAATTTCAAGAAAGAAATTCCTTTCTGACCCCAAATCTGGCAATCACAATAAACCCCTGGATCAACAACTCATTTCCAGAATTCTAGTGACAATGACTTATAATATTGCTACACTCAGGAAACACATCTAGTGTCCTCTTGGAGTTTAGTGAGTTCGCCATCACAACTTCCTCAGGGAGAGAGATTCATAGTCTCACTGCTCTTACAGTAAAGAACCCCCTTTTATGCTAGTGTGAAAACTTTCTTTCTTCTAGAAGCGCCCTGGTGTTACTGAGGGTTTTATGATTTTTGGGTAAAAAGTAAAAATATGGAGGTTTTGGAGTATTAATACATATGAAATCATTTTTCAGCTTTGGTAAGACAATTTCTGATAAAAGCATCACTAATAAAACTGAACAGTGACTTCTTTTTATATCCAATATGAGCGTACCTTTTAGTTTCATGTAGTACTCCTCATGCCCCAATATCGTTTGTGCTTCTATGTCTTCTATCCACAAGTCACTTGTGGATAGAAGACACTTGGTGGTTTTAGACCGATGTTGCTGGGTTCCTGTAAGAGGACAATTACTTTCTTCTCTATTTCAGAACAGGGCCCATTCGATTCTGCTATATTTTTTTTTGTAAAGAGATGGTTTTGAGTCTTTTTGAGACCTTTTATGGTAAAATGTCGCGTAAAGTGAGTTTCCTTACAAAACAGTTAAGATCCACAAATAACTGAAATAGGTCAGGACTGCGAAGGGGCTTAAAGATAAGTCTTTACTTAAAATTTCTGCTTCTTTTCTATTTTGAGTAGAAAGATTGAAAATGCCATAATTTTGGCCATCTTCATTTGTTATTGTTTCTGAAGGGTATTTTGTTTTGCTTTTTTTTCTTACATTGCCCCCCCCCCTCACTTGCCCCTCCTTCTGTATTTGCTCCAAACTGTCAAGTGACTATTGAACCCATGCAATGTTATGTTACCTTATGAAAAACAGCATGTCTATGTTCACAGAGGTAGTGTGTATTGCTGCTTGTGCAGACGATTTAGAGAAACACTTGTTTGAGTTGGACTCAACTGTGTGGTAACTTTGGTAAAAGCCAGTTTTGTCAAGGCTCCTATTGGTCCGTCTTAAAATTATACATACAAAAAACAAAAGTCTGCACATCCAACAAATAAATTGAGTGTTAAAGTGCACAATAAGCTATGAGTGCATGAAAATACACATGCCTCTGCATAGAAATTCATAAATGTTGTTTATACTAACCACATAAAAATGTAAGGGAAGATCAGTTGATGTTGCATTTACTTTCTGAGAGAAAACAGATTCAAAATAGGAATTTAACTGTTCAGCCTTCTCAACACAATTTTTAACCATTCACCATCTTCATCCTGTAAACATCCTATAGCATCTTGGACTTTTCATTTAATTTTGACATACCCCCCACATCCTTTTTTATTGCTTTTGGCCTCTCTTGCAAACCTCTATTCCTTATTAGCGTTAGCTTTTCTGACACTTGCCCTACAGTTTCTGCAGGCTGCATTATATTCTTATACAGACATGATCCCCCTCTTTCCATTTGATAAATATATTTTTCTTTGTTTTTTAGCATGTGTTTAAGTTCTGTGTTCATCCAACTTGATCTATATAAATGCTTCCGATTAATACCATTTTTTGGGATTGTTAACAATTGTGCTTTGAGCATTTCTTTTGCAATATTTCTCAACCTTTTGGACATTTCTGTCTTTAAGAACATGCAGCCATTGGATCCTTCCTGCTCTCTTTCTGGGTCCATTAAAATCTGCTTTTCTGAAATCCAACTTTGAAGTTGTTATCCAAAATTCAAGGATAGCATGATCACTGCCTCCTAAGGTCCCAGCCACCCATACTTCCTCAACCATTTCCTCCCTGTTGGTAAGAATTAGTTCCAAGATAGCAAATCCCTTTGTTTTCTCTTCTACCTTTTGGAAGATAAAGTTGTCAGAGGGAGCGGATAAGAATTTGTTGGATCCATTACTTTTACCTGAGAGAGATTCCCAATAAATGTCTGGATAGTTAAAATCTTCCATGATCACTATGTCATACTTTTTTGAGAACTTGGCCATCTGATGTAGAAAGAGTTCATCCATATCTTCGGCTTGCCCAGGTGGCCTATAGTAAGTGCCTATAATGGTGTCCTTTCTGTTCTCTCCTTGTATTCTTACCCAAACAGTTTCTACAGAACTACTATTCTCTGAAGCTTGAATCTCGGTGGAGCTGTATACTTTCCTAATGTACAATACACCTCCTCCTCTTTCATAAGGTCTGTTTCTTATAAATAAGTTGTATCCTTCAAGCCTTGTATTCCAATCATGTGTATCATTCTACCATGTTTCCATGATGCATATGACATCATACTTCTCTTTCTGTGTTAGGAGCGCCAATTCTCCTTGTTTGTTGCCCATGCTATGTGCATTTGTGTAGAAAACATTTTAGTTTGTGATCGGTGTTTCTTACTCCTCTACTTTCCTTCTGATTTTTTGTCTGGGTTCTTTCTTTCCACTTCTAATAGCTAGGTTTTCAATTGTATTCATTAGCTATATATTTTTGCCTGGCCCTTCCCTTCCCTACTCATATTGTTCTAGTTTAAAGCTCCCCTGATGAGTGTAGCAAGACACCTTCCAAATATATGCTTACCTGTCTTTGTAAGGCGCAACCCGTCTCTAGCAAGGAGTCCATCATACGGGTAATTCACTGCATGGTCTAGGAATCCAAAATCTTTGCTGATGGCACCATAGATGTAGCCAGTTGTTCACCTCTAGAATCCTGTTCCATCTTATTCCATGGCCATCCACTGGTAGGATGGATGAGAAGACTACCTGTGCTCCTAGCTCCTTCACTTTCCTGTTGAGGTCTTCAAATTCTCTGCAGATAGTTGCAAGGTCCTTTTCTGCAATGTAATGTGTCCCTACATGTATTAGTAGGAATAGGTAATGGTCTGTAGAACTAAAAAGCCTATCAGACACATCTTTGATTTGTGCACCTGAAAGACAGCATACCTCTTATGCGGTTATGTCAGGTCTGCAGACAGCAGCTTTTTCTCCATCCAAGAGGATTTTGAGTGCTTACTAGACTGTTCTTTGTGGGCAAAGTTATTTCTTGATGTACCTCTTTGTTGTTCTCCTGCGTAAGAGCTCGGTACTGGTTCCTAAGCAGTATGGATGCTGACTGACTCCTGTTCCTTCTGCTTCTTTGAGTCACATGCTTCAACTCCTCTTCTTCTGCAGGTATACTGAAAATGTATTTTCCTTCAACATTCTGAAGACTTACTTCTGCTCTATCAAGGAAATCCTCATCTTCCTTAATGAGCTTCAATGCAGCTATTCTCTCCTGAAGACTTCACACCTTTTCTTCCAATAGAGACATAAGCTTACATTTCTTGCAGGTGAAGTTTGGCTTTTCCTCTGGTAGATCTGTAAACATATAGCATACGTTGCAGCTCATCATATGGCTATTCTCCCCTTCTATGTTGCAAATAGTCAGTTGATGTCCACTTCTAATAGTCAAGAATTCTTGTAATGATTTCTAATCTATAAGATGTTACTAAGTGTAAACCTTTGAGCGCCGTTAGGTCTGGCATTGTCCTCCGAGCAGCTAAAACCCAGTAATCGTCCCACTCACAGGGACTCTTCTCAGAATAAACCAGGAATAAGCAATTTATCTTCCTGGAGCTCCAATCCCAAGTTTTAAATTACAATGGCCCAGGAAACATCAATGCATGTTTTACAGTATTGTAAGCTAAGGCCATTGTAACTTGAGGGCCTACTATATTTAAAGAAAAAAGAAAATAACCCACCACCGATACCAACATAAACCGTCACCACATCCGCCTTGTAATAGGAGATTATACAAATGATATATCAAAACATACTAAACAAAATGACGAACCCAATCCCGTACTTTATTTTAACATAAATATAAGAATTTTAAAAGTAGTGAACTATAAATTTAAAAAAATCACATTTTTTTTGCTTTTGTAGACATTACCCCTAATAAAATAAAAAAACGGCAGGCCAGGGAAAATAAATTATAGAGTTGCAGGGCCGGGAAGTGCAATATTTCTCTACAGAGATGTAACTTGAAGCTCCTGGGCCCCAATGCAAAATCTGTAGTAGGGCCCCCAACTATAATGCTTTATTCATAATACTTGGCTCCTTATATGGAGAAGGGGAGCCTTATGGGCGTCCTTAGTCTCCTGGGCCCGTGTGCAACTGCATCCTCTGTAACCCCTATAGTTACACCCCTGGCTCTCTGCTTTCAGCTACCAGACATAGCTGACAGCTTGGAGCAGTGACCAAAGGCTGTAATGAGCGGTCCCAGGTCATGTGATCGCCGTTATTCAATGAATAACGTAGGTCAGTGCAAGGCAATATAAAAGTGAAAGTTCCTTCTGTTTAATTTCTTCTCACCAAACTGATCCATGGCAAAACGGTGGGTGCAAGCGCATAAGCTATATACAAGCTGCCTTTGGCAGCAGTTGGCACATAGTAACCACCAGGGACCATTGTTATTGTGATACACCTATGACAGGAATCCATGTTATTTGTTTAGTAAGTATAGCACAGGATTAGGTCTATTTCTCTCCCCTTACTTAGTGCGTTTATGAGAGAGGAGAGATACAGAGCTACTCATCCTGTGCTGCAGAGAGTTTCTTACAATCCATGATTATATCTTTGTAATGCATAATGTTATTTTACAAATGTTTGTGATAAACTTTTTCAATAAAAATCTAATGTTTATAAAATAAAAAACAGTACCCCCATCATTTACTTCATTTAAAAAGAAAAAGCAAAAAAATAAATAATAAGCAAGAAAAGACAGTAACATTATGTTTAGTAGTGTACGTCTATTGACTTTTTCTAAGTTATCAGTGTTTTCTTTTTATTGTGTGACTAATCCCGGCAAGAGAAACCAAGTAATCTTGTAGATATGATACCTTTTAATGGCTAACAAAAATACATGATGTTATAGCGAACCTGCGAACCTGTCAGGATTCTTCCTAGGACATAATGAAACAGATCTGAAGAGGCATGTGTATATATATATATCTATATATATAAAATTGAATGTATGCGTGTCTGTGTGTATGTCTGTCTGTGTGTTTGTCCTTTATGTGCTACTACACCATTCATCCGATCGCCATGAAACTTTGGGAAGTTGTTGAGTACACTCCTGGGAAGATTATAGGCATAGTAAAACTATCCTACGATAAATGGCGCGCGTGCGAGCGTCGTCGACACTTACCCCCCCCCCCCCACGTAGATCGTTTGATTTCCATCACTGCCACTAATTCTCTCACTTCGCGATGTCATAGAAGCATGAAATTTGGCACGGGCATTGATTATGTCATAAATAGGAAAAGTTAATAGGTCCCAACTCGATTATTCAATTGTAAGCGCCAAAGAATTAGCGTCCAAATTTTACATACGGAATCTAATTTTCTCGCTTCCCAATGTCATAGAAACTTGAAATTTGGCACGGGCATTGATTATGTCATAAATAGGAAATGCTAATGGGTCCCAACTCGATTATTCAATTCTAAGCGCAAAAGAATTAGCGTCCAAATTTTACGTACGTAATCTAATTCTCTCACTTCCTGATATACATAAATGAATGTATGTCTGTCTGTCCTTTATGCATTACTACACCAGTCATCCAATTGCCATAAGACTTTGGGAAGTTGTTGAGTACACTCCTGGGAAGATTACTGGCATAGTACATCTATCCTACGATAGGTGGCGCGCGTGCGAGCGTCGTCGACAGTTATGCCCCCCAGACGAAGATCGTTTGATTTCCATCTCAAGCACGAAAGCAAAAGGCATTACGAGCAACGGGATGAGTGTTCAACCACAAAATGATGCATCCGCCGAACGTTTCGCAAGACAATTGCTGGATATTGAAATGCTGAGGTAACATGAAAGCTGTGCTGTGATTGGTGGCTACTTCTTATACTGCTGAGGCAACATAAAAGCTGTGCTGTGATTGGTGGCTACTTCTTATACTACTGAGGTTGCATGAAAGCTGTGCTGCGATTCGTTGTTATATATTATAACATGAAAGCTGCGTTGTGATTGATTGCTATATATAATACCGCAGAGGTAACATGAAAGCTGCGCTGTGATTGGTTGCTATTTTTTATATTGCTGAGGCAGAATAAAAGTTGCGCTGTGATTGGTTGTTATTTCTCTTACTGCTGAGGTAACATGAAAGCTGCGCTGTGATTGGTTGTTATATTTTATACTGCTAAGGTAACATGAAAGCTGCGCTGTGATTGGTTGTTATATATTATACCACTGAGGTAACATGAAAGCTGCGCTGTGATTGGTTGTTATCTAGATATATAAAAACGAATGAATGTATGTCTGTCTGTCTTCGCAGCAATGCGCGACGGGTAAGCTAGTATATATATATATATATATATATATATACAAGGCACAGACATGGATGTGATTAATTTTCATTTGAAAGAATACTATAACAGGATGAGTAGAGAAATAAATAAATACTTAAATAGTCCACTGATAAAGATGTGAAGGTTTTATGAGGGAGGTCACCAGGCCTGTGTGTTACCTCTGTTTTAAATTTCTCATACTTCCCAGTCACACATGAATCCTCTTGAAGAATTTAACCCTGTGTTGAAAGTGTCAAAAGTTGTTGGAAATTTGTGCTCCCAAATTCTTCTGTGGTTTTGTGATTTGAAATTGCCTTTAAGTATAATTACTTTCATTTGTTCTATGTTGTGTCCTTGACTAGAGAAGTGCTCGGCCACAGGTAATTCTGTCTTTCTCTCTTTAGTCGTGTGACAATGAGACCTCATCCTCGCTTTCAGTTTTTGTCCTGTTTCTCCAACATAAAGGCCCCCAACAAAACATTTACTACACAGGATCAGGTACACAACATTGGAGGTGGAACATGTGAATGTCCCCGGGATCTTATAGTGCAGTTGTGTGTTGGGGATTTGTATCCTGTCCACGGTCAGTACATGTGAGCAGGTCTTGCAGCTTCTTACATTGCAGGGATAAGCTCCTTTCTGTGTGTCACAATTTATGCATTTCCCAGAAGAGCATTGCCTTTTAAGTCTCCTTACTTAGCTTTTAGGTGTCCCCACACCCCCTCTGGGTGCTCTCCTTGGGGAGAGACTATACCATCCCTTGATCCACTCCCCCCCCTAGGTGTCCCCTCACACTTTTTGGGTGCTCTCCTTAAGAAGACACGACACCACTCCTGACCCACATCATAGGTCCCTCACAGACTCAGGGCGCCCACCCACTGGCGTTTGCGTTTTCTGCGGGAAAAAAACGCAGCGTTTTCCGCGATTTTTTCGCGGCGTTTTTCGCGGCTTTTCCGTTAATTTCCATTGACATTCATGGGTGCATTAGGAGAAAAATAAGGACACATATGCAACTGACAGTTCCTATGTTAAAAACGCAAACGCAACGCAAAAAAAACGCCAGTGGACAGGAACACATGTTATCTCTATGCCTGTGCAGGAAAAACGCAAAACGCAGGTAAAAAAACGCCAGTGGGTGGGCGCCCTAAGCCAGAATCCTATTGCACACTGATGAGGGGCAAGCACCTTGAAACAGCCTGTCTGTGCATGGTTTCTGGCTTGGTTTCATATTCCAAATCATTGAGGACTTGTTATAAGGTCACTTTGAATTGAAGGAATGCTGCCATCCAATAGATGGCGCTGTAGAGGTATTTTTTCCATTTTTCTTATCTGCTTGCAGTCAAATGGCATCACAAAAAGGATGTCTACATATTCTCCACTGTGCAAGTGGGCACCTCAGTAGTAGTAAGGAAGAGGGGGCTAGAGAAAACCTGTCTGCGTCACAAACAACAACAAATTTATGGGGGGTGTGGACCTGTCCACCTATGTGCTTCAGCAGAGTGATAAAGTAAACTCTCCACTAAATGCTACCAGTTTATCCCAGGAAGAAGTGCAGAGCCGCCGTAAGAAAAGTAAAATAGACAAATCGTGGGGTCCTGATGGCATACACCCCCATAAGTAATGTTATAGACAAACTATTGTTTCTTATATTTCATGACTCTATAGTGATAGGGTCTGTTCCCCTGGATTGGCACATAGCCAATATTATGCCAATATTCAAAAAAGGGGCGGAAGAGTGAACCTATAAACTACAGGCCAGTAAGTCTTACTTGTATTGTGGGTAAAATGTTTGAAAGGTTTCTAAGAGATACTATTCTGGTGGGCAATGAGGCCTGAAAAAAGCCAAATGTCTGTTTTGAAAGCCACCGGCTGCTCCTTTCCTTTTGGGTCCTGTTATGCGTACAGACATAAGATTAGGGCCACAATGGACATATTTCTAAATATGAGGGAAACAAGAGTATCAATTTTGGAGTGCATATCCTCATTTCTATGTGTAAAAATGCTGTCTTTAAAATGACATTTTTGCACAAATATGACATTTTATTTTTTCTACTTAATTGCAATAACTCCTGAAAAAAAACCCCTGTAAGATCAAAATACTCAAGACACCCCCTCAGTGAATATATTAAGGGGTGTATTTTTAAATGGAGTCATTTGTGTGGGGTATCTATCATCCTGACACCCATGAGCCTTTGCTAACCTTGGCTTGGTGTAGGATAACAAAGTTTGTATGGCTCCTAAACTTCTAAAAAAAAAAAATTTCCAATGTGCTTCCAGAATAAAGTAAATATATGGAAATATATATATTTTTTATCAAGAATTTGTACAGTATGTTTACACATATTTGAGATACGGCAGTCAAAAATATGAAAAAAATGACAATGTTTTAAAAATTCTCTGCAGTTTTGGCATCTTTAATAAATGTGCACAATTTCTATAGGTCTATTTTTGTCACCTAGATGAAGTAGAATATGTGGTGAAAAAACAGTGTCAGAATTACTTGGATATGCAAAACCTTCACTCTATTAGCTTTATTTTATGTTAAAATGAGACATCAGAGTTCCATAATTTGGCGTGGTCCTTAAGGCACAAACAGGCTTGTTCACTAAGGGGATAAAGCACTAAGGATTATTATGTGGCTCACCTTTATTGGCCAGAAGTTTTTGCAGGGACTCATATTCCATTCTATTATTAGACATAAGTATCTGTCCCTCCTGTCTGTTTTTCTGTAAAATTTGGGGGAAAAAAACAGGAATTAGGAAATAATCAACTAGTGTGAAAAAAAAATCATTAATAAGTTAGACTTTTTTCAAGGCTAATTTCACACAGGCGAGTGAAACACGGTCCGATATTGCTCTTGCCAACATGCGATTTCCTGCAAGGATAAAAAATGTCTTGCATCAATTCGGGAGGTAGCGATCCTCTGGCGTGGCTGACAGTAATACACAAGCAGATGTATGAAAAACAGCACACTACCGCGGGAAAAAGAGCACATATAGAACTTCTTATGCTAAGCAGCTATTGACATTGGGGAGTGTTTGTTCTGTTGCGTACAAATGAACATGCTCTGTGAGCGCAAAATAAGCCGTTACAGACGTTACGCAAATTATGTGATGCGCAAAAACACATATGTCCGTGTGAAGCTCCACTAAGGGTGATTTTAGACGGAGCGATTTATCGTTCCCATGAGTGAATACGTGAATGATGTTAAAGTTTACTCCTGCAGCCTTTTTATGCAGGCAGATAAATCATTCGCTCATTCACTCGCTAAATTATTCACCACATTGGAGGATATACAGGAGAAAGTATTGGTGATTCTATAGTGTGTTAGGTATGTGGACTGTGTCCAATGGTAGGATGTGGGTTCAGGTCTTGTATGTTCGGTTGTAAAGTGCCAGTCTCTGATGGTGATGGGACGCACTTCTTAAGGAGATTTCCTAAGTTTGGTGGCTGTTTGTATTCAAGTAAAGGTAAATTCAGGAATATTTCCTTAAATCTATTGTCTTTGTGGAGTATGGGTTGGAGATCAGCCATGATTTTCCTTAGGATGTTCATCTGGGGGTTGTATGTGACCACTAGGGGCACCCTGCTGTTGTCTTCCTTCTGTTTGTATTCCAAGAGGCTGCTCTGTGGGATCCTTGTGGCTCTGTAGATCTGCTCATCTATAACCAGTGGATGGTATCCTTGTCACTTAAGGTCTCCACCCATTATTCTGGTGGAGACATAATACAATAGTACTGATCTATGTCTACATTCTGTATTTTGTGGTTGTTTTCTGCCATGTAATGCTTGACTAGATTTACCTGCATGTTACACATCAGGATTCTCTTCCACCACTATGATTCTGCATTTGTCTCTATATCTGTATGTGCTTTTGTACTTCATTCCTGGTTACATGTTCTGTGAAGTTCATGTAAATGACATATATAACAAGTGTACATAAATACAGGTTATTCGCCTTATAAAGCTAGCAATGAAATATAATATGCAATAAATTGGCATATTTTTGTTTATCTCTCAGTTGTATTTGTTGCCTTATGTTTTATCATGTTAAAAAATAAATTAGATGGGTGCATCAATAATTCTATCAACATTTAGCTTAAAATATGTATCCGGTGAAACAAGCACTACATGATAAATACTTTAAATGTGATACAATATGCAAATTGAATTTCCATGGGCATTTTTCCCATGTGAACTCGCTGGGGCAAACATTCCATAAACGGAGGGTTTTTGCATTGGTGAAATGGTAAATGGCAGGTATTTGCATTGAAGTTCAACCATTCTGGATTGGCTTTTTTTAACAATGGTATCCTGGATTTGTTTCGTAGCTCGATAAAACCCATATATACTGCATTCTACGTACACTAGCAGTATTTATAGCTGTATTTGTGGGTTCCAAAACAAGTGTTAAAATCTGGAAAAAACATTTGTACCATTACGTGGTTCATGAATAAAATGTATGTCACACTTTAAATAAGAATGTATATTAGGTAGAATTAAAACATGTATTGTCCGTGTCTTAATAAAGTTATCATTGATTTACATTTAATGGCTTGAATAAATGTAGTGTCATAAGAGGATTCGATTTTTACATTTTATAGTCCTCTAAAGTCCTAATTATACAAAGTGAATTAGCAAGAATTATTTCTCTGATGCAATAGCCTCAAGTTCCAATATATATATATATATATATATATATATATATATATATATATTGTGAGACAGTGACTGGCAAAGTGCTGGAGGGCCGTTACATTTGCCCTAGGATGCTCTCCTATGAGGCGTTGGGGAGCGCTTGAGCAGATACGTGCCACCGAGCAGCCTGGGCTCGGTGGAGGAAGCCGGCAGTTTAGTGTTAGTGGCATTAAGCCACTAACACGTTGTAGTGAGTAAGTGGCTCCAAGCCGCATAATCCGGGCCGGCTTTTCCTGGAGTGACCAAAGTGAAGGGTGGGATGGTCACTCCCACGTACCAGGTGGGGCTGGTACCAGGCCATATAAAGCCTGGGCCTACAGGGCCAGAGGGAGAGCTGAGACCTTTGCAGGTCTGAGAGTCCTGGCTGGCTGTGTGCAGGAGCTATTTGTTACCAGTGTGTAGACAGGGACGCTACGTGTATAGTAAGTGCTCAGACGAGCAGGATTTGTGTTATGTTTTCCTGATGTTAAGGCTGTATTTTGCTTTTGTTTGCTTGGAAATAAACCCAGGCAAAGCCTGGACTAAAGACTTTATCCTATGTGTTACTGTCTCTGACTGCTTATGCCCAGGTTGCTACGGATCCTAAACGCTAATCCCTCACAATATATATATATATATTTTTTTTTAGAAATTCTTTATTTAAGAGTTTTCATTTTTTCCAAAACAAGTCCCTCGTAGGGCTTATTTAGATATGAAAACCGAGCCGATATACGGTGTCCTTGTCTGTAGGAGGGGAGGATGGAAGAGCCAGGAGCAGGAACCGAGCTCCCGCCCCTCGCCACTAATTGCAATGGGAGGGGCGGGGTGGAGCTAAGCGGCGGGACTTAGCTCTGCCCCCGTCTCGCCCCCTCCTATTGCAAATAGTGGCAAGGGGTGGAGAGGGGGCGGGAGCTCAGTTCCTGCTCCTGGCTCTTCCATCCCCCCCCTGCAGACAAGGACACCGTATATCAGCTCGGCGTGAAAACCGATATACGGTCGTCTAAATAAGCCCTTCGGCTGGTTCACACAGGGTGGAATTGCCATGGAATTTCTGTGCAGACGTTCTGCATGGAAATTCCACCGGCAATTTTTATCTCATCCATACGATGCGGAGAATCCACGATGAAACTGACATGCAGCACGAAATTCATAGCCGCGGCATGTCAATTTTATCACCGTTTCCACTGCAGCCATTTCTCCTCTCTATGAGGAAGAGGTGGCTGCAGCGGAGCAAGCTGCTTGAAAACCCGCGGGAATTCAAGCTGCGGAAATCTTGCGGAATTTCTGTGCGGTGCCAGTGCGGATATTCCGTGAGATTTCCGTCCCGTGTGATCGCAGCCGTAGGGAACAGTACATTCAACAAAACTTCAAAACAACTTAAAGAATGCCGCCCCTGGCATTCCCAAAGCAAAATGAAAGCTACTAGATGAGCCGTCCTAGTCCGGGGCTGAAATATTTGGTCACCCTAAGGCCTCTCTCACATAGGGCGTTTGCAAAAGCGCTGCATTTTTCAACGCTGCGTTTACAGCGTTTTCAGCTGTGCTGAAAACGCTGACCATTCATTTCAATGGGAGACACACAGCTGAAGACGGCCAAAAATAGAACATAAAAAACACTTTCAAAACGCAGCGTTTTTCAACCTTGTGTGAACAGCCCCATTAAAGTCCATAAAAGTCTGATCTATCAAAGTAGTGCATTATTTACCCCGCACGGTGAACGTCGTCCGAAAAAAAAAAATAAAGAACGCCAGAAATGCACTTTTTCAGTTACTCTGTTTCCCAGAAAAAACGCAATAAAAAGTGATCAAAAAGTCGTATGTATTCCAAATTGGTACTAACATAAACTGCAGGACATCCCGCAAAAAATGAGCCCTCGCTCAACTACATTGACAGAAAAATAAAAAAGTTATTGTGCGCACAAGATGACTGCAGAAAATAATTGAAAAAAATTAAATGTCTTTAAAAAAAAAAAAGGAGTAGTACAGTAAAAAAAAACAAACCTATACAAGTTTGGTATCGTTGTAATCGTACTGACCCATAGAATAAAGTTATCATGTCGTTTTTGTTGCAGTTTGTGTGCCATAGAAACAAAACGCACTGAAAGATGGCAGAATGTCTTTTTTTTAATTTCACGCCACCTAGAATATTTTAAAGGTTTTTTAGTACATTATATGGTACAGTAAATGGCACCATTAAAAAACTGGTCCCACAAAAAACCAGCCCTAATACAGCAACGTCGATAGATAGGGAAATTTGAAATGGAAAAAAATTAAAAAGTGGTCACATGTTGTAGATGAGCCCAAAACAGCAGCAAGTGGGGTGTATACAAGTAGGTATGGGTCAGCAAATCCTGAGCCGCAGCCAAGAAGGTGGTAGCAGGAGAGAGGCCTATGTGACATGCATAGCTTGCCTCAGCAAATTTACTATAAAGCATATGTGTTAGAAGTGAGAGTATACTTTAAGGAGCCACCTATTTCTACTCTATTAAGCCTCCATGATGTAAATGAACGTTATAGACTCGCTTGTCTTTAGCTTCTATGACAGACATTTATGTCATAGGTCCTGCGCCCTCATGATCCCTGTGTTGACTGACAGCAAAGCTCTCGCTGTAAATGGCCAGGATCAGAAAGACTTTGATCCCTGTTATTTAACTCCCTAGATGCCACGGTCAATAGCATCCATGGTAGACAGAGGGAGGAGGCTCACTTTGTCCCCATCTGCTCTCCACAAATGTGGAGACACCCCCAGGTCTTTCCTACTCAGTGATAATGCCCTAAATATGCCCCCATTTAGTAATAACTGGGGACTATATGGGGCCCCCACTCAGTAATAATGCTCATATAGGCCCCCACTCAGTAATAATACCCCATATAGCCCCCATTCAGTAATGCCCCATGCAGGCTCCCACTTCATAATAATGTTCCCCATTATGCCCCCACACAGCAATAATGCTCCATATAGGCCCTCACTCAGTAATAATGCCCCTCAAAGGCCGTCAATAATAATTCCCCTCACAAATCTCTACTCAGTAATAATGCCCTAAATAGACCCCATTTAGTAATAATGGGAGCCTACATGGGGCCACCACTCAGTAATAATTCTCCATATAGGCCCGCACTTAGTAACAATGCTCCTGTCTTAGGCCCTTCTCAGTAATAATGCTCTATAGGCCCTCACTCACTAATAATACAGAATACAAGCCCTCACTCAGGGATAATGACCTTCACAGGCTTCACTCAGTAATAATGCCCCACATAGACTCCTACAAGTAATAATGCCTATATAGGCCCCCACTCAATAATAATAATCCCCCTCCCAGACCTCAACCCCATTCAGTGAAAATATAGGCCCATATTTAGAAATAATGCTCCATATAGGCTCCCACTCAGTAATAATGCGCCATATAGGTCCTTACTCATTAATAATGCTCTATATAAGCCCCCATTCAGTAATAATGCCTGATATATGTCTCTACTCAGTAATAATGCCCCATATAAAGGGCATTGTTATAATATAATATATTATAAATAATTTGTCACGGAGGGGTGAGCTAACAGCCCAAAGATACAAAGGGGTAATAGCCAAGAAATAGTTCTGGCATTAATCAGTTCAAAAAAGTTTTTATGGGTTTGTGGTTCCATGGTTTGACGAGTTTCTGCCTCCAGTCTACCTTCAAGGCTGGAGGGTCTTGCTGCTTGTCCTTTGACTATCTGAGACCATCTTTCCTATCAAATTCTCAGTTAGTTCTTTTTTAGAATCCCCTGTAGGACCTACTTGTTAGGCCTAATTTCCCACATAAGGGAAGTAACTTTGCGCATATACCCTATTGTATATTTATTGAGGGATACTCAAGGGTGGCTAACAATGATACAGCCGTTTTCTTGTTTGTCTTTTAGACTTCTATTTTTAGACATTATTTAATAAAAAGTAATATTTTAGAATCAAATTCCGTGAAAGCATTTTTGGAAACTTAATTTTGATCCTACTGCTGCGGTAAAAACAATATACAAAAAGGGGTCTAAAAGAGAGCCTGGTAACTACAGACGGGTAAGTCTCACTTCAATTGGAAAAATATTCGAGAGGCTCCTGAGAGACGCCATCCTAGAATACCTCAAGGAGAACAACGGAATAACAAGGGGTCGATCATGTCAGACCAATTTGATCAGCTTTTACAATATAGTAAGTTCTAGGCTGGACCTGGGAGAATCTATTGATCTCGTATATCTGGATTTCTCTAAAGCATTTGACACCGTGCCACATAATAGGTTAATATATAAAATGAGACAGCTTGGATTGGGTGAAAATGTGTGTATTGGGTAAAGAACCGGCTCAGAGATAGAAAGCAGAGGGTGGTAAAAAATGGTTCGTACTCATTGCTAGTAGGGTGCCACAGGGTTCAGTATTAGGCCCCATTCTGTTCAATATATTTATCAACGACCTGATAGAGGGACTGCATAGTAAAATATCAATATTTGCAGATGATACAAAATTATACAAGATAATACTCCGAAGGACAATGTACGGCTACAAATGGATCTAGATAAGCTGGGGGGTTGGATAGAAAAATAGCAAATGTAGTTTAATATTGATAAATGTAAGGTTATACACTTGGGCAGGAGAAACGGATGTCACCAATATACACTAAATGTGGTACTGATGGGGAAAAGTGATATGGAAAAAGACCTGGGGGTACTAACTAGTGGACTGTAGACTTAACTAGAGCAATCAATGCCAATCAGCTGCTGCAAAAGCAAATAAAGTCTTGGGGTGCATTAAAAGAGATATAGGGGCGAGGGACGAGAACACTATTCTTCCACTATATAAGGCACTTGTCAGGCCTCACATAGAATACTGTGTATAGTTCTGGACACCAGTGCTCAGGAATGATGTTGCAGTGCTAGAAGGGGTCCAAAGAAAGGCAACTAAACAAATAAACAGAATGAGAGGACTGGAATACCCAGAGAGGCTATCAAAAGTGGGATTATTTACTCTGGATATGGGGCGACCAAATAACTATGTATAAATACATGAGGGAACAATACAGGGATCTCTCCCATGATCTGAATATACCCAGGACTGCGACGGTAACAAGAGGGCATCCTCTACATTTCGAAGAAAGCAGGTTTCATCACCAACATAGAAGGGGGTTCTTTACTGTAAGAGCAGTGAGACTGTGGAACTCTCTGCCTGAGGACATGGTGACTTATATGTATATAAGTCCTAACTTAGCAATAATGCTCCTTTTAAGTAATGCCCCATGCAGACTCCCACTCCATAATAATATTCCCCATTATACCCCCCATTCAGTAATAATGCTCCATATAGGCTTCCACTTAGTAATAATGCCCCATACAGGCCCCCAATCAGTAATAATGCCCCTCACAAGCCCCACTCACTAAAAATGCTCCATATAGGCCCCCTCAGTGATAATTTCACATATAGATTCCCACTCAGTAATAATGTCCCACATATGCTCCAGCTCAGTAACAATGCTCAATATAGGCCGTCACTTAGTAATAATGCCCTATATTGCTTCCATTCACTAATAATGCTCCATATAGGCTCCCACTCAGTAATAATGCCCCTCATAGGCCCCAACTCAGTAATAATGCCCAATATAGGTCTCCAATCAGTAATAATATCCCATTCAGTAATAATGCCCCATATAGGCCAACACACAATAATAATCCCCCTCATGGGCCTTTACTCAGTAATAATGACCCATATAGACCCCCACTCAGCAATAATGCCACATATAGGCCCCCCTTCAGTAATAATGCTCCAATAGAGGACCCAACTCAGCGGGGAGCGGGAGGAATGACACTGGTGAGTATAAAATCTTTTTGTTTTTTTACATTTTACCAAAAACTTTAAGAAATTCTCCCCCCTCCTCTATCCTCCATCAGCCTCAGGACCTGACTGGCCCACTGGGAGTTTTCTGGTGGGTTGTATGGCCAGTCTACCCCTGCTGAGAATATAAGCCAAAGTCAGAGTCTTCTTCAGAAGGAAAAGATAAATATGTACAGATAGCTGTTTCAGGGTTTGTGGCCATCAGAGTACAGTGAGTTTGCTGGCTGCCCTGGCAAAAGGATTGCACAGTAAAATAGCAGTATTTGCAGATGACCGAAAACTATGTAAAGAAATGAACACAAGAGAGGACAGAATGCGGTTGCAAGAGGATCTGGATAAGTTTGGGGGTGGGAAGAGAAGTGGCAAAATTGGTTTAACACTGATAAATGTAAGGTTCTGCACGTGGGTTGGGGAAATACATGTCCCCATTACACACTAAATGGGAAACCACTGGGGAACACTCAACTGGAGAAGGACTTGTGGATTTTAGTTAACTGTAAGCTTAACTGGAGCAACCAGTGTCAGGCAGCTGCTGCCAAGGCAAATAGGATCATAGGGTGCATCAAAAGGGGTTTAAGGGCACATGATGAGAATATTGTTCTTCCTCTTTACAAGTCACTGGTTAGACCACACGTGGAATATTGTGTAGTTTTGGGCATCGGTACTCAAGAAGAATATAGCATAGCTTAAGCGGGTACAAAGGTGGGCAACTAAAGTAATAAACGGAATGGGCAGACTACAATACCCAGAGAGGTTATCAAAATTGGGATTATTTAGTTAAGAAAAAAGAAGGCTGAGGGGCGACCTAATAACTATGTATAAATATATCAGTGGACAATACAGAGATCTCTCCCATCATCTACTTGTATCCAGGACTGTGATTGTAACAAGGGGGCGCCCTCTACGTCTAGAGAAAAGTAGGTTTCTACACCGACTTAAAAGGGTGTTCTTTATTGTAAGAGCAGCGAGACTGTGGAACTCTCTGCCTGATCACATGGTGATGGCGAAATCACTAAAACAGTTCAAGAGGCCTGGATGCCTTTCTTGAGTGATACAATATTATATGTTATAATCACTTTTGACTTCAGAAGGGTTGCTGATCCAGAGATTAATCCAATTGCCAGATCGGAGTCAGGAAGGAATTTTTTTTCCTTAAATGGGAAAAATTGGCTTCTACCTCATTGCTATTTTTTGCCTTCCTCTGGATCAACATTGGGTGGAGGCAATAGGCTGTACATATGCCTTTTTTCGGCCTTACATGCTATATTACTATGTAGGTTGGGAAGGGTACAGTTTCTCCTTAAATAGCTCATAGAAGGTATAAGGTCTACATGCTCCTCTCGGAAATATGCAAATGAAGATGGGATAATGTCTCTACAGCACCACCTATTAGAAGTATTCCTGCATGTGAATGCATGACATTTTAACGGGCCTGTAGAAGCATTGTATCATACATACCTCACTTCTTTCAGGAGACCTACTCATAAACTTAACTTAGGCCTCATTCACATGTGTGTAAAGGCACCACGTAATTTGTGCATCATATGCAGTGAATAGAAGTTATTGATGTCAATATTTTTCACATGATTTTCTGTCGCGTGAAAAAATATGCAGCATGTCCTATTTTGGTGCTTATTACATACCGAAATAGGCTATAGAAGTGAATGGGCTAGCGCAAAAACGCAGTGAAAACGCATGGCACATACATATTCACTGTGTATTTGCACATCAAAATAATGAGCTCTTCTGCATATTTAGGCACAAAAAAACACTCGCGGAAAGGTTGAAATAAGCAGGGAAAAGGCATTTTTCGTTGCATGAATACGCTGCGCACTTATGGACTGAAATACACTCAGGTCCCTGTTAATGAGGCCCTAGCTTGACAATAACTCTAGTGTTATCAAAACTGCATTGGCTATATATACCTGGAATATGAGTCAAATGCATGAAACACTATGGAGCACCAATTATTAAAAAAAAGGACAGGAATGAATACTAATCTTACCTAAAACAATAAAAAATCATTAAAAATCCATCAATGCACAGATTTGTCGAAGGATACTTCTACACTTGTAAGTTATGAATTTTAAAGAGTCTGTATGTTTTTTTTCTTGTGCTAGTTAGTGCTCATTCACACAAGCGTATTGTCATGCCTGTAACGCACAGTAAATGGAGGCAATGTAAGCCTACGGACTTTCATTTTTCCGTTCACACCTGCGTTGGAGCTGCGAGGGGACATCCGTATAAAACGCAGGAGAAATAAATCGCAGCATGCTCTATTTCTCTGCGTTTCATATGGAGCCCTTGAAGGGCTATGTATTGAAACGATGTCCCTCCGCAATGCCTGCAAATGGACAGCGTTTAATACAGAGGCCCGCTCTGCACAGAGTGGGGGATTTAGAAAAACAATAAAAAGTCACACTGTGCATGTTCGTGACGCCAAAATCCCAGACATGGGCAGTGCCTATCGCAGTCCGTACGCGATCTCTGCCAGCTCTTCTGCCAGCAGAGCGTAGGGGCTGCGATGAGTACAACGCTGCGAGATTCACCCATGTGAATGAGCCCTTATTTGCATTGGATAATATGGCCAATTGCCAGTTAATCATGAATATTAGAATCGAGTGGTCAAACTAGTTCCCTTCTTGTTGCTGCATTATTCATCATTCATCATATACAGGAATTTATGCATAGTAAAAGCGAAAGAAAAAAGATACTTACAATAATATCTGTTTATAGGTTGCCTTGTATCCAAAATAATTCTGAAGACTTTTTGGGGGGTTTGTAGGTCTTCTACTACAACTATGAAGAATCTATTAGTCTTCGGAGAATTCAAGAAGATATTTTTGTCATTTATGGGATGAGGATGTGCAGGAGAGCTTAGGATAATAAGAAGAAAAAAAGGCAAAAAAATCCAATTCCTGTCCCTCTGAAGCTTAAAAGCAAACTTAAAATCCAGTACATAGCTAAGCAGGTACTAACCGAGAGTATGGCCACCTGTCAGACAGTATGCAAACAATCCTTATTTAGGATGCAAAACAGTTTTGTGGTGTTCCCATTGCTGGATTTTTTAATCTTTCCATGTGCTTTATTTGTTTTGCCGTATTTACTAAACGATCATTTTGCATAAGGAAACGATCTGTTACTTTCTATTTCAAGGCCTAAAATAGTTCCAATTTGTTATCAATCTTATTTTATTGAGTACATCTCAAATTGGCAATGCAGGTTACAAAGCTTCAGGCTTCATTCACATGAGGTAGATCGGCTGCGCTTTCACGGACGGACTATATACGCTGCCCATCTGATGCATTGGTTTACAATGCATCACTTCAGATGGGCGTAAAAGCGCCCAACCAGCTAAGATAGCGCATTTTGGATGGGCGCTTTTACACCGGACGGGAAAGATAGTTCAGGAACTATCTTCCCGGCCAGAATACGGCAGCGGCTCCCATAGGAAGTGTGTCTGCTAAACTCCCACCCACTTACCTACTCCTCTCCGCCTCTTGCCAGCTGTTTGCAATGGGAGGGGGTGGGAGCCAGTTGCTAAGCTCTCGCCCAGTTCCGACCCCCTCCCATTGCTGGCAGCCGACAAAGGATGGGCAGAGGGTGGGAGCTTAGCACACTAGCTCCCGCTCCGTCCCCTTCCCAAGAGTCGGCGAGGGGGCTAAAAGGAGAAGTCAGTTTAGTAGAGATGTATATGCGCCGGACCCGGTCTGTCTGAACGGGCACACTGTGTCCGTTCACGCGATTTTCGGTCGCACTGTGGCTTCGGCACGGTCGACTGAAAATCTTGACCGTCGTGTGAAAGAGCCCTCAGGTTGAAAGACCTGGAAGGGGCAACACAAAATGGGACACGCAGGTCCCTGTCAGAAGTTACAATATAAATATATTTGTATTATTTAAGCATACGGCCTCCTGCAGACAGCCGGGTCACATCCCGCAGCAGGATGCAAGCCGTGCCCCTACAGTGACCACCGTGGCTCACCTCCTCCTGGCGTCTTCTCCGCTATGCTATGTGCTGGCTGCTGACCAGCCGGCTCATGCGCAGACCAGAGCGTCAGCCGTGACATTTCTGTGCGGGCCTCTGCGAGGCTCGCACAGAAATAGGACATGCCACGATTTGTTTACCGCGCGAGTTTTCACGCGGTCAAATCACGGCTGTGTGCATAGGATTGCACTATCTAATGCAATCCTATGGTAGCGGGCACGGGCAGAATTGCCGCCCGTGTGCAGGAGGCCTACAAGAGGTCTATACTGTCCTGCAATATTAATATTTTGGCAAAGGATAAATAGAAATCAAAACATAAACAAAGAAAGTAATAACGTAACCAATTAAGGCAGCCGCGTCTAAATGAATAATTGTTGTTATGTGGTCAATGAGATAATGATCTGAATTATCCAAATACCTTCTAAGGCATCTCCTGAGGAGGATTAGAGGATGTGGGAATACATGACTCAGTAAATCGTATGAGATAAGGTTCGTGGTCAAAAAGCTGATATTCTTTGAAGTGATGTATTTGTACCAGAGTTTGCAAATGTTTAAAAAGTTGTGTTTTGTACCATTTTCCCACTCTGCAATGTCTTCAATGCGACATAGTTGTGCAACCTTCTCTGCTCAACAGACAGAGGGACCGTTGGTAGGCTTTTGTCAGAGGGGTGTAGGTTGACCAAGAGTTTCCATAGGAGGGTATTTATTGGGAATAATTCGATGTGTGTAGAGCATATTTTATTGATATGTTCTATTACTTGTGACCAATAAGGTGTAAAATGGTTCCAATTTAATGCGTTTAAAATTCAATTGATGGAGATATATTCTGCTGAGTTTTGTTGTTGGGATACCAACTTATTACCGTGGAAACTATAACTCTGAAGCAAGTTACAACGTATGCTTTAAAAATATTAGTCAAGAAAACAAAATGTATCAGCAGGAAGCATCCACTTACAAGGAAAATGCAGTCCAAATGTCAATGAGCGGTGGTCCTATTCCGATACTGGCGTGCAGAGTGAAGCCTTTTCTTCTGATGCGGCTTTGTTAGCATACATGCAGTGATTACCCGTCTCCTTCATAACCCCATACGCAGTAGGGTTAGCCCAACCGTTTTAGATACACGTCTGGTAGCCCGTTGGTTCATTTTCATGGTGAGCTGCTCATCTGTAGCATGTTGGTTGACCTTTGCATACTTTCGTAGCCAACGTTCACCTCTCCCATCAATGGCACACATCAATGGTATTATTTTTCCGGTCACAAATTTTGACCATAGCAGCACATGAACAGTTCACAAACAGCACCATTTGGAAAATAATGACACCCTTGGCCCGAAAACCAATAACCATCCCTTTTTGCAACCCTGATGAATCGCTCCTCTTACCCATAACAATGAATGATATATCAGCAGACAGCTTATAAACTCGCCAAGCCAGCCCACAACATGCCACTTCCTTCATGAGCTGCATGCTGCCAATATCGGAAGTGATAATGTGACTCGACGCTGTAGCTTAGTGGTCAATTCTAGTAGCTTCATTGTGTGTTCATTTATAAAAAGGATCCTATGTTTGCAGAAAATTTGGAAAAATTTGCGGTTTTCAAACTCTGAATTTCTCATCTTGTAAGACAGATACTCACACCACATAAGATATGTAAGAAATAACATTGACCATATGTTCACTCCATGTTGGCATCATTCTGAAAATTTAATTCAGAATGATGCCAATGATTCAGAATGATGCCTTTAATTTAGACATCGGAAAATCACCTCATTTTAAAAACTGCACCCCTTAAAGTTTTCTAAATCGTAGTTACAAGGTCTGCTAACTTTGCCAGGGTTTCACAGGAATTAAAGCAAAGTACAGCATTTTTTTTGTTGATTTTTTAATTTTAATATTTTTTCCTGCAACACAGCAGCGGTTAGATAAATACAACTCAATGTTTATTTTCCCAGAATTGCAGCTTTAAAAAATCTCACACATTGCCCTAGCGTGCAACATGACTCAAAACAAAGGCCTCAGAAATGAAGGAGTACCCTGTGGGTTTTAGGGCATTTTTCAGGCCCCATTTCAGATTTCAAGAGGCTTTAAGGTGCCAAGTGATCAGAAAGATCTCTCAAAAGTTCCCATTTTGGCAATTACACCCCTCAAGGAATTCAAAAAGCATATAGTGATTGCTTTGACCCCCCGATCATTTAGAATTGGGCTTTGAAAATAAATACTTCCAATTTGAAGGGAAAAAAAGGAATAGTTTGTGCTCAAATTTTTCACTTTCACAAGAGGCAGTAGGAGAAAAATCACCCCACAATGTGTTACCGAATTTCTCCCGAGCACAGAAATGTCTCATGTGGATGGAAACTGCTGTTTGGGCACATGGGAGGACTCTGAACTGAAAGAGCATTATTTTTGGCTTTTCAGGAGTCATTTTTGGATACCCTGTTAGATTTGCAAGCCCCTGAAGTACCCAGAATCCACCGGAAAGATGGCTCCTATTTTGAAAGCAAGAGTGGTCAAGTGCAGTGAGTATTTTGACCTGATAGGTGTTTGCTGGCAGTATGTTAATGCTGTGTCATGCAAACGAAAAATTGCAATGTTTTTCAAAAACATGTAGGTTTAGCCCCAATTTGCAAAAACAGTCCCAAACCCCACCCATAATTTGCTACCCAATTTCCCCCGAGTACGGAAATGTCCCATATGTGGACATAAACTGCTGTTTGGAGGAATGATAGGACTAAGAAGGAAAGGAGCACAGATTTTGCTGGAATAATATTTGGACACCATGCTGTATTTAGAGAACCTGTGAGGTCCCCAGTACAGTGGGACCCCTTCAATAGTAAAGCCAAAAACTACACCCTTTGATGTAGTCATCTAAGGGTATAAAATCTAGTAACTTTGTTTGGGGTCTTACTGGTATGTCAGATTGTAATGTAGGGGTGTATGTAAGTTTTGTGTAGTACATCAGGGCTTAATACATTTTTTTTAAGGGGAGGAGGGATTGGAAAACCAGTAATTCAGTCATTGAATTAAACTCCTAATCATAATGATGAACGGCAAAAAAAAGGATAACATTATTTATACTACATGGGGAACAGCATGGTTTTGTTTTTATTGCATTTGGGCTTCATGTCCACGGGCCCATGGCAGAGGACACTGGGGATCTTCTGCTTACCCGTCTGGGGCTTTATTTTCTTCACTGCAGATGCGCTGTCTGCTGCACATGTGCATTTTTATTTTTTTTTAAACTCTTGCTTTTCCACGGAATCTACGGCTCATCCGCAATTTAATTGCAGATCGGACGGCTTTCATTGATATCTATGGGAGCCGTCGATGCGGTGACCGCAGTAAAATAGAGCACGCTGCAATTTGTTTTCTGGACCAAAATCAATCCGCATGCTTTATGTCATTTGTGAAGCCCATGTTTACCTATGGGCGGCTTGATTTACGCATCTTCTGCACGGAAAATACGCAAATCAAACCTGCCCGTGGATATTGGGCCTAAATGTATTCTGTGACCAGGTTGAGGCTGCCCATACTGCAGGTAGTATGAATCCATGACAGGTATGCTTACTACACCCAGATATGTTTTATTTTGAGACACTTTCGTGTTTGAGAATAAATACACTTTGAAGCTGGGTTCGGAGCTGAGTCACAGAGGCAGGCCGCACCAGCTTCTCCTCGCCCGCAGCATGAAGACTGGCAGCTCTTTCCCTTTTGTATACAGGGAGTGGGCTGTCACTGTGCATGATGGGGGCAGGGAAAGGCCAGAACAGCCGGCCTCGATGACTCAGAGCCCTAATGTTTAATTCCTTTTTATTTCCCTTTCTCTGACCCAAAATTGGAACAGAGAAACAGAAATCACTAACACTAGTGTGGACAAGCCGTTACATGTGACTAGTCCAAAGCAATAAACACCTCTTACTATATCACAACCCTCACTCCTCTGCATTTATAAAGTCTTGCAAGCAAAGTCTCACACTTCGTTTAGAAAGTCAAGCAAAGTCTGCTTGTGTTTAATTTTTTTCGTCTGTAATTTATAAGTTTTTTGTATTCTTGATTGTAACATATTGCAGGACATGTTGGTGCTATCTAAAGAGAACATAAACTTGCAAATATCTGACTAATTTTCTTACATAACCACATAACAGTCTAGCAGTGAAACAAAGTGTCACATGTATCAAGCTCCCTGATATTTTTTCTATATGTTTCTGAAAAAAAATTGCAATCCACATATTGCCCATATCATTCACACAAAAAAAGAGTTTATGAGCTAGACCAGGCAACTTCTGTACCTAGAGTAGGTCAGTAACCATGCCATATTCATCCCTGCAAATGGAGAATGGGTGCATCCTGCTTCAAAATGTCATATTCGCGTAATTCTCAATGGGATGCCAGTAATAGTAAAAATGCCCCACAATGTTCAGCTAAATACGCAAGGACAGCCAGAAATTTTGTTTAGAATTACTTTACTTTTGTGTTCTAAGAGGTTAATCACGTATGATTCTTCTGTGCCTGCGCTGCTTGTGCCTGGCATTTAGATGTTAAATTCCTTTTCTTGCATATTCATATTGTGTTTATGTTTCATCGACCAATGGTAATAAATGAATTATAATAGATTTGAATTATTGTAATTGAAGCATGTGCCTCTATAAAAACTGCTGCCTGTCAATCAATAAACAGTTAACCTTGATCACATCAAGTTTCGTGTGGTTTGACAAGTTATTTCTGAGCCCGTATATACACTTCTCACCAATTTGGACCCCAGAAGCATATCGTATAGCAAACAGATTTATTTGCACTAACAGTAGTGACATCAGCACTCGTGCAGTCGTTTAGACGACTCTTATCCCGTCTAAATTGGACCAGTGCTGTAGCCCCTTTATTCTCAAAATCTGTGGGGTCCCAGAGATTAGAACCACACCAATCTTACACCAATGGCAAAATAAGATGCGAGTATCCTTTTAACAATCTAGTAAAGGTTTGTTTTTTTTTAATACATAATTCATCTAAAATTTGTTGCCTCTAAAATTTTATATTAAAAGTCCTTTTCAACAGACATTTCATACTTTTACAACAGACACAATTGTATAGTTGAATCCATTAAAAAAAATGAATTAAAACATTGTTGTAGACTCTTTAATTTGAATTTAGCTCACAAGAGGTTTTAATTATTAATGAAGATCAGCGCTGCAAGTTATTTCGACTCAATTTAACATTGGTTGTATGACTGGCTGAAGCTATTCTGTATGTCTCTAGCATAGTTTCTGTTTGCTATTATTTTAGATTTCCTTATAAGCACTTCATGCTTTTTTTGTTTGAAAAGGTCTTTTTTACTGCTCAAAATTTGTCAGTTACAAAAAAAAATTAAAAAAAAAAAAAGAGAAAAAAAATAAAAATCACCCCACTTATGTTCCTTTAGAGTAATAAGATACGGAGACATGTGGGGCCAAACAGTGACAATAAAGCTGAAGTACACTAGAAGGACTTTATAGACTGCACAGAAGTATGAACAACGTAAATAAAATAGTAGTTGCTTGCTGCTGGATATTACTAGAACAGGAAAGAGGGAAAAACTTTAATACAGGAAAAAGTGCTGATAAAACAGATGAGAAGTCACGAGAAGTATGTGAAAAGTATCCCCAGGTAAACGCAGAAACAACATTACAGGTACGCTGAGTCAATAGTCTTTCTAGATATCTTTTCCTCTTCAAAAAAGATAAACCTTGTTTTCCCAAGTCTATTATTTATACAGTGTCATCCGATGCAAACAGACTAGAATGAATCACAAGGTAAACTACTGTTAACTCCTGGCGGCAGGCCTCTGAAGCTAACAAGTGACAGAACAATTAACTCATCCAAAACATTGGCATAGATTCCTTTTGTTAACCTCCAGAATTCTTGCAGTTCAGAGCCACCAAAACCGGACGTAGACGATCAACATGACAGAAAATACCGCAACTGCAGCCAGTTTAGCATAGGTGGAGCGCATGTTCAGGTACTTTGCATCTTGACGGTATTTTTTCGACAAGGTTGAGAGATTGCTAGCCTTTGTATCCAGTGCTGCAAAAGAAGACAAAGCGTTACCCAATGCAATTATTCACCAAGGGACGTATATTGGGGGTATGTAAGCATTATACTGTATAACAAAAAACGTATGCCGCTGACAGACGCGCGTAGTGATTATTTTTGCGTGTGTGCTGCTCGAATGTACTAATACTTACACAGAAGATTTAGAACAAATACCTATATTCTTGCATCACTGGCTATATGTCCATCACCTCTGATGAAGCCACAATTCATAGAACCAATATAGATCCCAAATTATACACAGCTCATAGCTAGAGTATTCTCAAAAACAGTAATGCCTCGTGTACACGACACGTACGGATTCCGACCGGGGAATCCCACACGGAACCCACCTGCACCCGCGACCCTACTTACCTATCATTTCTTCTATATTGCGGATGTGCCCCCCGCCATCACTAGCCACTATAGGACCATAACTCAGGCAGCTATACACCTCAAGTCCAGTGTATATGGGTTATTTCTGCCCACGTGAATTTCATCATCTCTTTCAATGCCTGTCAGACAGTACTAACTAAAGCCATTCTCCCTTTTTTTGATTATTGCTATATTAATTTGCTTTCCATGGATTGAAACTTTATAAGTATGAATATTGATAATTGCCATTACTGGAATTGTTTGACTTTTAAGCATTTGCACATTATAGGTTCAGGCAATAATGCATTTTATATCAGGTTCACTAACTTTTCCATATGCACTCTAGCAAATCCTTATAGGGGTGTGACCTGTATGTTTAGAACTACTCTTATCAGTAGTAGCTGGTTTGGATGCATTTCCTTTTTTGTGATGGTGCTTGCTTTTTTGTCTTTAATTTTGTTTTGATTGCAATTAAATTTATTGTATATTTTTGGAACTTTTGATGTGCGCCAGTTATTGATAGTCTGGAAAGTTTTGGTTCACAGCATTACGCTCTGTCCCAGGGTTCCACCTGAATCTCCTAAAATGGGATTCAAATTGAGCCATAAAATGCCATTGTTCAAACAGCCTGATAAGGTCTTTGGGCAGGTTTCCATTCCTCTTTGACATTCGCGCCAGACAGAATAATCAACTATGCCATCCTGTCCAACACAAATGGCGGAGAGCTACAGAAAGCTGCTCAAACTGAGACCTTAGTGGTCCCTATTTGAACAATGAAAACCTACAGTGGGAATCCCCAAAAACTGACAGTTTAACACTCTGTGTTCACAGTCTAAGGTAAGGTTCACACCTATTAAAACTTTCCATTTTTGTTTCAATCTTTTTTCAAATTGTGCCCTGCAGAAAATACAGAAACGAACAATATCCAAGAGGTTGAGTGACAGAAGAGGAACTAGATTTGATTTCAGCTGTTGCAGCCAGAGCCTGGCTGTTTGTTCCACCTGGATCTGGCTGATATTGGCCCGAGTGTTGTATATGTCCACTATTTGAGACTGCCTGCAAGCACTAATGATCTATTTCCCTTACTTTTATGAAAGCCACCTACCCGATAATGCTTCGCCACGAAGAAGTACTTCTTCAATGTTTGCCACCATGATCCTCTGAACATCTTGTAACTCAGTGTTGATAGAACCCAAGTTTCTTCTTGCTCTACTGTCAATATAGGTCTTCTTTGTCTTCTGAATATAATTATCTATTAAAATCAAAACAACACAATTCCAGCAGTAGAATAAGTTTATGTTCTTTTATATTCTGTTTTCTTGGTTATAACATTATTGGAACTTCGGTAGCATATACATGTAATGAGAAAAACTCGACTTTTGTGGTATTATATAAAAGAAATAGAGATGAGCGAACGTACTCGGATAAGCACTACTCGTCCGAGTAATGTGCCTTATCCGAGTACCGCTGTACTCGTCTTGAAAGATTCGGGGCGCTCCGCTGCTGACAGGTGAGTCACAGCGGGGAGCGGGGCAGAGCGGGCGGGAGAGAAGGAGAGAAAGATCTCCCCTCCGTTCCTCCCCGCTCTCCCCTGCAGCTCCCCGCTCCGCAGCGCGTCCCGAATCTTTCAGGACGAGCAGAGAGGTACTCGGATAAAGCACATTACTCGGACGAGTAGTGCTCATCCGAGTATGTTCGCTCATCTCTAAAAAGAAACCAATTATAGAACTAGACATAAAAAAAGAGAGATGATTAAAAGAAATTATCAGTAATTTCTCTTTACGATCCTCCTTTTCATTGGATCCTAGTCTATATAGTTGACGATTCACAGACAAATGCCCTAAAATTTAATCTTCATTGATATCAATTTAAAACTAAATGCTACAGACTAACTAACAAGTAAAATAGAAAAAACACAACATAAGTATCACGGTTGGAGAACCCGTCCTCCATAACCTTCCCTATGGCGGACGGGATGAGATCTGCAAAGTCCAGGAGGCTCGTTCTGGTGGGGACACCATATTTGGGAAAATAATCTGTAAGGAAATCCTGGCCAACATCATCTATGAGGATGAGCAATTCATTGTTTTCCATGATGTCTCTCCACAAGCGCCAACACATTTCCTCCTAAAGTGGCCATTTGCGCTGTTTCAGTAGTGGATCCTGATGATGATGCTCTCCTAGCACATCTTATGATTGTTGCCAAAAAATGTGTCCTTGGAGCTATATACTCCCATTTAGGGATTCCTCCATAGGGAAGGTTGTGGAGGACGGGTTCTCCAACCTTGATACTTATGTGTTACGTTTTGGCCGTTTTACTTGTTAGTCAGTCTGTAGCCCTTAGTTTTAAATTGATATCAATAAAGGTTACATTTCAGGGCACTCGTCTGTGAATGGGCTGTATTTAAATTCGGGTTCCCTCTGCCTCAGTGAATTAGTCTATATAATTGCAATTATAACAGAGGTGAATTCTCTGTATATGTCGCTATTTCCTAGGAGATCAGCCATTTCCCCTTCTCACTATAAGGCAATTGGCTGCAGAAGGATGCTTCCTATCTTCTCTGCACCAAAACTGGGTTTCCATGCTGCAGTAACCACGTGTACCTGTACTACCACCACCACCACCACCACGTGGCTGCATGATTGTGCCAGTAAGGTTATGAGGCAAGTGGAGTTTCAGAAGCATGGAAACCCAGCCTAAGAAAAGAAAATTCTTAAATAGAACCTGGGTTTTCAAAAAAGTGTTCAAGAACGGCCGAAGTCTACATTGGCAGCTGCTCGGCTGCTGTTTGCACTCACTATGAGCTCTATCAATTCAGTTGTCCATGTAGATTTTTCTGCTGCCTGCTGTTTGCAATCCACTAACAGATGGGAGGATCCTAAGCGGCCATTCTGCCAGTACTGTACTGCCCAGCACTTACTTGCTCACACTTCCCATGCTGCATTGCATGGCACTCCTCTAAATCAGCTTCAAAACAGCATCGGAATGAAATGCAACAGAAGTAATGAGGGCTCCATTCTGTTGCATGTAGTAATTAGCAGTGTCCCCATGTCCCTGTTACTAGAGAAGCCACATGCCTAACAACAGGCAGAGGATTCTAAAGGTGTTGTAAGGGAAATCTCTAGAGGCGGGAACTAAGGCCTCATGTCCACGGGGAAAATCAGGCCCGCTACGGATTCTCCATGGAGAATCCGTAGCGGGTCCCTCCTGCCCCGCGGACATGAGGTATTAAAATAAGAAGTAACTCGCCTCTCGCCCGCTCCGGATCTTCCCTTCGCCGCGGCTTCATCTTCTCTCTGTCACGGCCGGATTTTCTTTCATCGGCTCGGCGGATGCGCAGGGCACGCCGGTTGCGTGCCCCGCGCATGCGCCGGCCCGAAGAAAAAAGATCCGGCCGTGACGGAGAGAAGATGAAGCCGCGGCGAAGGGAAGATCCGGAGCGGGTGAGTAAATTCCGATTTTGGTCTCCCGCGGATCCGGACGGCTTCCATAGGCTTCAATAGAAGCCTGCGTGAGCCGTCCCCGCGGGAGACCCGCACTAAAATGGAGCATGGTCCAGATTTTTTCATGCTCCATTTTTAAAAAAATCACTTTTATTGACCATCCGCAGGTATTTATCTACCCGCGGGTGGTCAATGCATCCCTATGGGGCGCGGATCCGCGGGCAGGAGAAGAGTTAAAGCTTGATTTTCAGTGGTTAAACCAAAAAAAATAAATGAATGCCAGCATATTACAAGATTGATGATGCACATGTGCTATTAGATCAGCATAAGTTGTGTGAAAAGTTTAGTGACATTGTATCAATTTATGTAACTTTTAAAATGTTTATTAATTAAATTTGGCATGGAACCAGCAAAGGAAATAATAGTGAGAACTTACCAAACTCTATAAAGGAGTAAGGTCTTGATACTGTAGGGACTTTTTTTCCATGTTGCTCATCAAATTCGTTAAACAGATCTTCAAGATAAGCAAATGCTAGTTTCTTAGGATATGACATTTCACATAGCACCAGATAGCAAACGCCCTTTTCAATTAAGTAGCTGTGGTAATGGACAAAAATGATTTATAAAATACATAATGTATTATTTACATGACTGACTTAAATATAGTGGGACTACAGCAAAGTGCGTCAGTGTGGTACATCACAGCCAACCACATTAATTATTTCATTTCCAGAATGGGTTTAGAAAAAAAGCTAGAATCTAATTAGCTGTTCTGGTAAACAGTGAAGAATACATTTCATGAACAGGGGCCAGAGTGTTTGAAAGAGTCACCAACACGTATCCACGAACTTACAGCGTACCTGTCATTTCAGGTGACTTATGAATAAGCTGCTGTCTGTTTAAAACACAAGTAGCACAATTTCTGTCAATTAGATGACTTATATATGGAATTTATCAGCAGTTTTCCCCTCTGCGGGCTCTCTTTCATTTTCAGTTCTCCCCAAGCTGGTGCATGAAGCCTAGCTGCTATGAGGTCTCCCTTAGGGCTTATTCAGACGGGCGTATATTGGTCGGGTTTTCACGTCCAACCGATATACGGTGCCTCTCTGCAAGGGGAGGAGGCGGGACGGGAGCTAGCGCATCGAGTTCCCGCCCCCTCTCCGCTCCTCGCCACTGTTTGCAATGGGAGGGGTGGAATTTACCTCCACCCCGCCCCTTCCATTACAAACAGTGGCAAGAGGCAGAGAGAGGGCATAGAGGGGGCGGGAGCTCAATGCACTAGCTCCTGTCCCGTCTCCTACCCTTGCAGAGAGAGGCAGTGTATATCAGTCAAACGTGAAAACCCGACTGATATACGATCGTCTGAATAAGCCCTTATACTGCATATAGGAGAGCAGGATCTTCTCTGTCACTCTATAGCACACCCTCAGAAGCAGACACATGGAGGATATTAAACCAGCTCTAGAGTGAGAGAGTAAGTCACTTACTAGCCAGCAACAGCGTGTGCCTCTACACCATGGTCTCCCTCCAACAGCTCCTCCTCCATAGACTTACATGAATTGCAGATATAACCAGATCACACAGTGAGCTAAATCATCTTCACTGAAGACGGATTTAAGCAGTGAATTGAAAATGAGAGGTCAATATAGAGGGGAGCAGGAGAGAAGTTTTAGAAGTTGTGAAAAAAGTATTTTTCGGTAATAGATATTACAAAGTTTTCTTCACTTGTACTATGGAGTTCTAAAAAAAGGGAAAAAAAAGAAAAGAAAAGAGAACCCCCCCCCCCGAAACTGTGACTCTTTAAACCCTTAGTAATGAGCCCATTTTGGGTCCTTGCAACCAAGCAATTTTTCAAGCTTCTCACTGTTATGTTGCAAGAGCCACAACCTTTTATTCCTTATTGACACAGCCATATGAGGGCTTGTTTTCTAAGAGAAAAGTTATAATATTTAATGGTCCGATTTTGGGGGAGATAAAACTTAAATTAAATTTATCAACTCTTTCAGAGTTACTACAATTACGGGGATGCAAAATTTAGATATATATATTTTTTTCAAACATTTGCACAGTAACAGCTAGTTCACACATCATGGAATTGCTGCAGAATTTTGGCTGTAGAATGCAAGCCGAGATTCCACAGCAATTTACAGTACGATGTAAGTGATGGGGGTCTGTTACACCCCACGGGGTTGGACTTAGAATGTAGAACGTAAAATCAGCAAACAATCTTTTTAGATGCATGAAATATGACATACGGATTAAACTAGTATAAAGCCCGTCCCAGGATGGCGACTGCAGTTTATCTCTATGTATATAATCTCCGCACTCAGGAAAACTATTCAATGAAATTGGGAATCTTAGTTATAATGCGAAGGCGCCAGCAATTTCAAATATATGATCTACTGAGGGCAAGTTGACGTGGAGATCCCTTGTGTGTTGCCCCACAGACCTACTTTTGTAGAACCTGGCATAATTTTTCAAAAGTCTCTGCAGGTTTTATTTTTAGGGGGTGTAATTAAAATATTTCCTGGTAAACAACATTTCAATGAAGTTTGTTGTACAGGGCGGCCATGACGCTGTTCTCAGGTATTACTGCATATTTGTAGTACTATTTGTGTTAAATGAGCAACATGGCTGCCTTGTTATATGGTTATAATTATTTCTATTGCAGAAGAGAAATAAAGCTTGGTCTTTAAAGGGGCTTTCCCACTGCTTAAAACTGCTTCACAGCCACTTTGCCCTTCCTGCTTGCTGCAAGCAATTACTAGCCACAGCATTGGCCTTCCCATAGCCAGTGATTGGCTGCAGCAGTCACATGCCCTGGTCTGCAGCAAGATGAAAGAACAGAGTGGCAGTGAAGCAATTTTAAGTCATGGAAAAAACCCTTTAAGTTCTAGAACATGTGCAGTATTAAACGTTGAGGCAGCAACTAGAGATGAGCGAGTATACTTGCTAAGGGCAATTGCTCGAGCAAGCATTGCCCTTAGCAAGTACCTGCCCGCTCGGGAGCAAAGATTCAGCTGCCGGCGGGGAGCTGCAGGGGAGAGCGGGGAGGAACGGAGATCTCTCTCTCCCCCCTGCTGACTGCCGCAACTCACCTGTCACCCGCGCCGGCAGCTGAACCTTCTCTGCCGAGCGGGGAGATACTCGCTAAGGACAATGCTCGATCGAGCAATTGCCCTTAGCAAGTATACTCACTCATCTCTAGCAGCAACCTTGTACATAGGTAGGCTTGTACTCAGCTCTGAAGTATAGATCTAGAATCCAGAGTGTTTGGCTCACAGGTACCTCTGCATCCACTTTTCAGCTGCGAGCAGGACTAGGTATCAGTTTTCGGCTTCTGGATGTAAACAATAATGTCCCCATTCACTTCCAGTAAACAAAGATCTTAAAAGGGCCACTCCAGTGATTTTTTATCCCCCAGTAGGCAGATAGGCCCCCAGTATATATAAGTGAGCTAGTGTTACCATGGTTAATTATTCCCTCTACCTGAAACTTTCTCCTCAGATAGTCATGTGGTCTCAGTTCTGAGCAGCTACTTGAGTTTGTGTGGAGTTTCTACTCAGTCACTCAGTTATGCTGTTGCACAAATCCTATGACAGAAACTGCCTAGAGAGTCAGACTCTCCTATCACAATTACTGCTGATGATCAAACAGCTCCTGCCATGCAGGTATAATAGAGGAGATCACAGCTCATCCTTCTGATTGTATACGTATGGTCTGGAGCTTATTCAGGTGAATATGACGTAATGATAAACTTTTACCCCCAGCAAGCAGAAATGGTGTAGTCCCCTAGCTAATGCATCACAGGATTACTTGAAAGTGAAAGTAAAAAAAAGGATCACTCTAGATGGTGCATGATAGGTACCAGACAGGAGGCTGCGCTGCATGGAAATGATTATAATACACAGAGGAGGCCTCCAGAGTGTGACAGGCAATCGAGTGATGAAGAATTAAAATTCCTTTATATAGAAAAATGACGGGTAATGCCACATGTAGTGTATAATTACTCAAAAACTATGCCAGAGTTACAGAGGAGTTTAACACTTCATATATGAAACCTGATAACATCTACATATATACTCACTGGAATGTCATTGCGCCCGCCTCCAGCGTACATCGAGCAGGAGACTGTTCATTCAGCTTGCGGAAGAGCTGCTTGGCTTGGTTTTGATACTGTTGCAAGTCTCGGCCAGACTAAGAAAAGGTTAAGAAAAAAAAGACAAATATGTCATTCTAAGAACACTAAATGCAGCACAAAAGAAATGATACAAATCATCAACACTGCAAGAAACTTTCTCTCTCCGCGTCCTGCAGAGACTCTCGCAGCGGATCAGCAGAGGGGAGTATAGGGTCTCTAGGGGGCGCCGGATCCAATTCTGCTGCGTTATTTCGCAGTCGGAATCCGACCCGAACGTGGGCATGAGACTTTAAGGAAAATCCACAGAACCACTGTAATATGCAGCTATAACCACTTAGACATATCAGATATATCCCATCACACCTCACTCCCCGCAACGCGATAGGTTCCTATAACAGCCAGGACTACCATCGGTCCCCAGGTTTGCACTTCCAAACTTGCGATTTTGCCTGCGAGTGCAGTGCGTTTTGCAAGAAAAATGCGCACTGTGATTGCGGTTTTCACAAGCATGAAAATCACATCTACATTTTCCATAATAATTTTCTTTTACATTGCATCGCACTCGCATGTAAATCATATGGCATGAGAGCATGATGCGATTTGTTGTAGTTTAATAGAAGATAATGGGATTTGATCCAAAAATAGGAAATGCTGCGATTTTCCCATCCCGGACTCTGGGTCCAAGAAAAAAATGGCCCAAAAAACTAAACCATGTAAAATAATGGGTTCTTTCCATGCATCTCGTAACGCACAAACATTGTTTGAAAAATGGCCCATATACATACACCCAAATACTGATAGCCATGTAGTGCACTGCAATACAGGATTATTGCAGTGAATTGCATCAGCAATTACAGGAGTGCTCATAAGGCTCATGCCCACGAGCATTGCGGGATACGCCTGTGGATTTATGCCGCGTGAGTACTGCGATTAAAAACGTGATAGTGCCTGCGAGGGATCGCAGTAGAAATCCGTCCGTGGGCATTCACCGCTACTGGAAGCTTATATAAAAATAATGGCTTAGAGATCAAAACAAAAACAATAGGTCATCAGTATCAGATCAGGACAGGGTCCATCACTTGGGATCCCCGCCAATCAGCTATGTAAAGAGGTAGTTAATTATTGAGGGCCCCGACTAGTGGACCCCCACCGGTCGGATATTTACAACCTATCCTATTCTTTATCCTGAGGATAGGTCATCAATATCTTAGTCACCAAAAACTGCTTTAATGACCCACATGACAAAAAGGTACAAAGTGATCAAAAAGTTTTATGCACCCCAAAATGTGTCTGAAAACTATTGCTCATCCAGCTGCACCCCCGAAATGTGTTAAAAAAAAAAATATATATATATTCATACTCACCTAATCCAGCAGGCCTCCCTGGGTAAAGCTCATTTCCAGGTCATGTGCCCATCCAAGCATGTGACTGCTGAAACCAATCACTGGTCTCAGGCGACTCAATCAGCGGGGGAGGGGGGCAAGTAAGAGGTGAGTGTATATCCCCTGATTTTTCAAAGGGGCTTTCTGACAAATATAAACACTGGTGGCCCTAGGGGGCGCATACATTTCAAACCAAACAGAAAGGATAAAACACTGCTCACCTCCCACTGCCACTCTGCGTGTGCTCTGTTCACTTCAGGCTGCAGGGGTCACATGGGTTGTTTACCAACATGACTGCTGCAGCCAACAGAGGACCCGACAAGGACGGCACTGCTGGGGGCTTCTATATTAGCAGCCCAAATGCTAGGTTTAAAAGAGGTCACCTGTCAAACGGCCTCTGGGTCTTCCACTTAGGCCTCATGTCCACTTGCATACACAGATGCCACTGCTGAATCCCGCAGAGAAATCCATGCATGCCCGCGGCCATGGACAGGGAAAACACATTTTCTTACCTCTCCGGACGCTGCGGGGCTCTTCTCTTTGAAGGCCGGATCTTCTTTCTTCCAGTGCCGCACGCAGGCACCGTGCACACTTTTTCTTTTTAAATCTCCTGCTCTCCTGCGTATCCGCGGACACGGACGGCTTCCATGGAAGCCACGGGAGCCGTCCGTGCAGCAGATCCGCTGGAAAATGGAGCATGGTGCGATTTCTGCCCGTGCGAGTGACCCGCACACCGGGAAGAAATCCCATCCGCGTGTTTAGCTGCCCTACCGATGCTAATGCATCCCTATGGGCAGCAAGACACACGGATCTCCTGTGCAGGGGCCATGCGTGGATTTTATAAATAAAATCTGCCCGTGGACATTGGGCCTTACGGTGGCCTATGAGGCTCAGCAAGAAGCAGAGTCACGGTTCCCTGGTCAGGTGCGACGCCGCTGGTCAGGTGATGCTGGTCAGGTGCGACGCCGGTCAGGTGCGACGCCGCTGGTCAGGTGAGCTACTGCAGGCCGCTGGGAACCAAAAGCCGGGGATCCGCACAGTATGAAACCAGCTGTTGATACGCAACTGATTTCCAGTCAGAACCGGCACCAATGGTCCTCCAGCTCGGACATATAACACACAGCATTCCTCCCTGTCTATTTTAAAGCGGCTGTTCTTTTTATATCAGCGGAGGTAAGCTCGTACGTGGTGATAAGCCCCGCCCCCTGGCGTGTTGGCACTTTGTGATAAACCAGTGCATGCAGTTTGGGCACTCGGTCTCTGAATGGTGTAAACTCACAGGCTGCGCAGTTGGCGACCCGGATGTCCCATACATGATCTATTGGTGATAAGTCTGGTGACCAGGCAGCCATGGAGGTGTGACAATGTTGTGGGGCTCCTGTCACCCCCTTGTGTGCGCGGTAAATTCGCAGGCACATCACACGGTATGCAATGTCTACCAGGTCCCATTGAGGACAACAGGCGCTCCGAAAGAGCGTCAGAGGATAGAAGCCGCTGCGCCGCCGTCGCTGTGAGGGGAGATAACAGTTCACATGAATGGGTCAGGCCATAGGAGGCTCTGCAGCCGGACACCAGCAGGACTAGTAGCCAGCGGCTTGTTGGGAGGGTTCATGCCACAGCTGCCTACACAGGGGCACTGATATACCTTCTTCCTCCAGTCTGCCCCATGACAGCGCACACATTCACCACCCTAGGGGTGCCAGAGCTACACGTCCCCGGAGGTGATGCTATGCCGGGCAACTCCTGTGTGTCACCTACCTGCTCGTCCTCCTGCATGGACGCTGCCAGGGGCAGCCCGTCCGCCACTCGGGCTATCATTGTAAGCAACACCATGATTACCACAGCCGCAACTGAGCGATGAGTTGGCCGGAAGTGTTTCCAGTAGTTCCCTGTTGCGCTGGCCCGGGGCTCTCATTAATTTCGTCCGGCTAAACTAAGAAGAAACGTTCCGAGGTAGAAAGGTTCCGCCATGAGGAGGAGCCTGCAGGCTGTCATGTGCAGCGGCGGCGGCCGACAACACACGTACCCCTCGGCATTAAACATTCCGTCTTCTATGTCTCCTTGCATTTACACGTGCCGCAGTATAAGCACACAGCAATGTGTGGGGGGATACTACCAGCCCCTCATAGACAGCCTGCTTTGGAGGTTGGAAGGGCTTTTAAATGGACACAAGCACAACGAACAGCACCATAAGTTCTGGTGGTGTTTGGGGGGTATTTTTTCATACCCGCTCCTCCGTTACCGTGGTGTCCCCCGTTGAAAATGGCCTGTGGTCTGAAAATTTGACTCCTTTCAGGCTGCTGTGCGTTCCCTCTTAGAAAAAGTCCGATTTTTAGACCACATGCAGACTTCACCGGCGGACACCGCAGCAACGGAGGAGCAGGTGAGTATAAAAAATGCTCCGCTCCTCGTCATCTCCCTGAACACCGCCGTAGTTCAGTTTATGGTGCTGTTTGGTGCTGACTGTGTACCTTTGAGGTCAGTTTCACACAGCTGAGAAACTCGCATGAGATGTGTGTGTTGCGAGACGCACAAATCTCGCTCTAATATGAACCCCATTCTTTTGAATGGAGTCAATATACATTAACGATGTTTTGCATGTTCTATCTTTTCGTGTTCCTCGGAACACATCAACCATTGTTTTCAACAGGACAGGAAAACACATCACAGCGTGCGATGTAGTTTCCCATTGAAAACATTGGGGACCACCGATCCTCCACCGCAGCTGAAAGCCGCCCTGGAGGATTGCTAGCTCACAGAGGTGAGTGGAGGAATTTTTGACCAAAAAATGCACGTTCTCCAGCAAGATAATTTCAGCACCCGTAGGTCCAATACATGTCACTTTTCCCCCCACTGTCTCCTGGCACCACGATTAAAAATGCAGTGAATATACATGAAACTGCATATTTGCATATTTTTACGCAATCCCATAGTCTAATGGGTAATTTCGATTTGTTTATAATCACAAAAATAGGACATGCTGCACTTTTTTTTACATGAACAATTGGTCCACAAAAAAAACCAAAACGTGCATCTGAATATACCAATGTAAATCAATGGTAGTGTATGCTGTCCATATTACATCCTTAAAAAATATACACGTAATATGGACAAAAAATATGACAGATTCCCTTTAAGGAGGCACTGTGTTCTACCCTACACTTTGTGTAGAAGAAATATATTCATGAGTTATTAGACTGACTCTATTGAGGATGATTGTAAAGATGATCGGCTTGAAGAGGAGAAGGTGGTAAACCATAAGCCCATAACTGGTGTTGCTATCACGCTTGCTGGCTAGGAGTGGAAGAAGGAAGACATTAGGGGGACAGCTCACACAGTGAGGCTACTATGTCTTCCAATTCCATCTTCCAGGGAAGAGAGAGAGAGTATTTGAAGAAGATCTAGAAAAGCTTGCACAGTGGGCAGCGACTAACAGATTAGCATTTAAAGGGGTTGTCCCGCGCCGAGACGGGTTTTTTTTTTTCAACCCCCCCCCCCCCGTTTGGCGCGAGACAACCCCGATGCAGGGACGTACAGAAAGCTTACCGGAGCGCTTACCTTAATCCCCGCGCTCCGGTGACTTCTATACTTACCTGTGAAGATGGCCGCCGGAATCCTCTTCTTCCGTGGACCGCAGCTCTTCTGTGCGGTCCATTGCCGATTCCAGCCTCCTGATTGGCTGGAATCGGCACGTGACGGGGCGGAGCTACACGGAGCCGGCATCCTGCACGAAAGACTCCATAGAAGAAAGCAGAAGACCCGGACTGCGCAAGCACGGCTAATTTGGCCATCGGAGGGCGAAAATTAGTCGGCACCATGGAGACGAGGACGCCAGCAACGGAGCAGGTAAGTAAAAAACTTTTTATAACTTCTGTATGGCTCATAATTAATGCACAATGTATATTACAAAGTGCATTAATATGGCCATGCAGAAGTGTATAGACCCACTTGCTGCCGCGGGACAACCCCTTTAACAAGGAGAAATGGAAAGTCCTACATCTGGGCAAGAAAAATGAAAAAAAAAAAACACATACAGAATGGAAGGAATTGGGCAGCACATGTGAAAAAGACTTGGGTACACTAATAGATCACAGACTGCACATGAGTCAACAATGTGATGCAGCAGCCAAAAAGGCAAACACAATTCTGGGATGTATTAAGAGAAGCATAGAGTCTAGATCACGTGAGGTAATTATCGCCCTCTACTCTTCCTTAGTCAGACCTCATCTGGAATACTGTGTGCCAGTTTTGGGTACTCCAATTTAAAAAAGACATAGATAAACTGGAGCAAGTTCAGAGAAGAGTTACCAACATGGAAAGCGGTGTGCAAATCATGTCCTATGAGGAACGGTTAATGGATCTGGGAATGTTTAGCTTGCAAAAAAGAAGGCTGAGAGGAGACTTAATAGCTGTCTACAAATATCTGAGCGTCTGTCACAGTGCAGAGGGATCAGCCCTATTCTCATTTGTACAAGGAAAGACTAGAAGCAATTGGATGAAACTGAAAGGGAGGAGACACAAATTAGATATTAGAAAATCCTTTCTGACAGTGAGGGGGATGAATGAGTGGAACAGGTTACCACGGGGGGTGGTGGGTTCTCCTCCAATGGAAGTCTTTAAACAGAGGCTGGACAGACATCTGCCTGGGATGATTCAGTGAATCCTGCATTGAGTAAGTGTTGAACTCAATGCCCTAGAGATCCTTTTCAACTTTACGATAGTTTGTGTCACTTATCCCAAGCATTATGGGCTTTTAGGTAAAGGTACTTGTTGCTACGACCTCTGGATCTGGATTTTGCAAAAGTGGAATATACTGGATGTTACCTTGTCACCATTTGAATGCACAATAAATGAGAAAGTCTTTGAGCTAACTCTTCCTGCCTCTATGGACTCTCTTCTCTGGGGGACCCACACAGCACTACACCAGCTCACCATACCAAGGGGTGGAGACCAACTTGTAACACCAAGTACCCCAACTTTCTACTGTTGTAGTGGCCCAGAGTTGGGGGTCACTCCAGCACTTCAGAATTTGCATTTTTTGTGTATGTCTCATGTCACTGAATGTAGTGTCGAATGAAACAGTGATAGCTGCATTAACACAACAGTGCATGAAAGGGTTAATGTCTGGTGATGTCTGGAAAATGTATAATTTTTGTCTAGTTATATGTATTGGTCTATATGCATGTGGTGAGGTGTGTCAGGTGACTGTAGGAGTAGGAGGCGTTAGAGAAAGAGTTGAAGTTTGGAGATAGAAGGAGTAGGAGAGAGGAAGTGGAGGAGAGAATGGTGATGGAGAAGAGATGGGTTGCTCCTGTTGGAGTTGAGCCACTGCGATGTCTCTCCTCGTGGGAAGTTCATCCCCTCCAGGGATAGGAGTGCAAGGAACATTGGGAAGGAGATGGAGTGAGAACTGAATGCCGTCCGCTCCCCTGCTGCACCTTAGTTAAAAGGAACCAGTGAGAAAGTGGATTGTCGTGAGCAACAGAGTGCATTGTGTTTGAAAGTAATGTGATGTGTAAAAGAGATTGCCTCAAGAGAAGCGTCCATCAGATAGCTGCGACTGAGGATGTGTGAGCCTTGAGAGAAGAACTGTACTTTAATTCACCTGAGACAAGGAATGTAAAGTTTAGAAAGTTTACTCTGAAGCACGAAATGATGCACTTTGCAAAGGTACAGTGGCCTTTTTATGATTGTAATTACCCAAGAAAAAGAACAAAATCGCGCGTCCACGGTTTTTGTTGGAAAAGAACTCGTGTGTGGATTACTCTTTATTTAGGATGGGTGATTCATCGCTTGTCCAAGGACGTTGGCATCACGATGACAAACAAGAACTACTTTAAGGTAACCAAGGTTACTCCATGTGACCTCCTCTGTTAGTCATCCATCTAGAGGAGACCGTAGAGCCACCTGAAACCTACTTCTATCTTGTACCCCGCTGTCTCCTTGGCTAAGGGCATGGCACTCGGATGCTACACTGTAGTCTAGCTGGGTCGAAGAGAGAGACATTTGCCACTATGACATCAGCCATTACAAGGAACTGTTGCTTTAATTGATTTTGTACATTGCCACTGCTATATCGCTTTGTGATGGATCTGTATAGCGCCGTTGAGGTGCCCAGTAATTGTCTATTGACCATGTGCAGCCCTGGGAGGAAAGATGGAAATAGAGCGTTATTTTTTTTTTTTAAACTCGTTTTATTGAAGTATGTACATTCCACATACAGGCAAAGCACAACAAAACAGAAATTTAGTACATGAAGCACAATAATTTGGTGTACAGAAAGGGCAAGGGAGGGGAGAGAGAACTAAGCCCCCTCAGCAACTACGACACTTGAGCATTTAGAATTAACATGGTGAACATGTATCCAGATGATCAGGAGTCTCTTCTCGAAGTAGACTAGCTATCGGAAGCCCCTCTGGAGTTCTGATATTTATGAAGAGAGCAAGCGTGGAGGATAACAAGTGAGAGGGGAATTGCACCACTGACCCCATACTTTCTCAAACTTTTTAGGACATTGACGTCTTTTATAGACCGAGTAGGTAAATGGCACAACTGAATTGAGCAGTTTCCTCCACAAAGACAATGAGGGTTTTTTCCGATCCATCCATCTATCGTAAAGCGATAGTTTTCCTGGCTAAGAACAGAGTTTCCCTCAGGAATATTCTTATATGGTGTTGCCAGATCTCTTCATCAAGTACCTTAAACAGGCAAATCTCAGGACTCAAAGGTACAGGAATTCCCAAGATCTCAGAGAGGAGGCTTGTGACCTTAGCAGTATAAGAAATGAAAGCTGAGCTCTAGCAACCAATCACAGCGCAGCTTTCATTTTCAATTCAATGTCTCAACTTTTCCGCTGCAAAGGCCATTGTCCATTACTTCAATCCATGGAGAACAGCTTCCTGATGTGACACAGTATAGGCTGATGCTCTGCTCCTCTGATGTTTTAAGTGGTTATTCTACATTCTGAAAAGATATCCTATGTCTCAGAATATGGCAACAGATAGCAATTATACTTTAAAAATGTATTTTTTAAAAGTAGAAACTTTATAAATTTGGTATCGTGCTAATTGTAAAGACCCATAGAACAAAGTTCATATGTCATTTTTACTGCACTGAGAACGATGTAAAAACTAACCCTGTAAAAAAAGTGCAATTGCATTATTTTACACTTCTTGACACATTAAAAAAATTGAAAATTTCCTTATATTACAATAAATGGTATTATTAAAAATACAGCTTGTCATGCAATAAAATGAGCCCTCATATGGCTGTGGCAATGGAAAAGTTAAAAACTTATGACTCTTTGAAGGCAGGGATGAAAAAATGAAGATAAAAAAAAAACATCTCTGGTCCTGAAGGGATGCTTGTGTAATAGCATCAATTGCTGGGTTGCACCTGTGCTTGTAGGTTTAGTCTGGCAATTGTCGGGAAAACGCAAGTGGCTACTGCTAGCACTTTTGCCATAGCTGCCCAAGAGGTTCTTTGTTTTTGCATCTAACATTGATTTTAACCCTCAGTGACCGCCAATACGTCTTTTACAGATCACAAACTAAAATGTTTTAACACAAATGCAGGGAAACAAATCAGGAGAATTAGAGCTTCTAACACAGACAGAGAAATATGATGTCATAGGCACCACAGAAACTTGGTGGGTGATACACATAAGGTGGAATACAAGGCTTGAAGGATACAACTTGGATGGATGTTCTTGAGGACAGAAATTTCCAAGAAGGATGGAAGAAGGATGGGAAATTTAGCAAAATGAGATTCTCAAAACACAATTTTTAACAGTCCCTATAGGAAGGAAGAATTGGAAGCATTTGAAGAGACCAAGATGTATGAACATAGAACGTAAACATATTTTTCGTCCTTTTTAGCTTTTGTTTATCAAATGGAAATAGGGAGGCATATCGAAGGAGGAATATAATGCAGTGTGCAGAGGCTGCAGGGCAGATGTCAGAAAAGCTAATAATGGATTAAGGCTTGCAAAAGAGGCCAAAATCCATAAAACAGGACTTGGAAAATATGTCAAAAGCAAAGCGAAAATCGCCTATCTGATCTGATGCATCGGTGGCCGATATACACCCTTGTGAATAAAGCCTTAAGACACTCGTCATGAAGGGGTTAAATAATTCTAAGAATGCAGCAATTAAAAGTGGCGTTTTGTTTTGAGTTTGGAGAAACCACTTCTATATTAGTTGTGTAGATTTATTTAAATTGTTTCTATTTGTCTGATTTTTGCAAACAGCTGAAAGTCTGTAAATCTGACAAACCTAAATTGCAGTGAGGATTGAATAATTTTGATTGTAACTATAGTTGTGCCCTATCCTATGAATAGGGGATAACTTTATATTACTGGAATACCACTTTAAGCACTTGCAGAACTCCAGTGTTGTGACCTCATCGTAACCAAGACATCTGTCATCAGTGGAATGACATTCCAATCTCTGCCACCTGAACACAATCACTGAATCTGGAGAGAGACATCAATTAGTCCAGTTCTGAATAGGTGGAGGCACATCTGAGACCAGAAGAAATGATACATTGCCTCTTCATCCAGGAATACAGTAAGTAGATGGGAACAGGAGAATAGAGTCTGCATGGAGGGAGAGGATGTGCACTGTGCTGTATCATTACATGAAATACAGTATCATATATAGAAGATAGATTTAGTAATATATTTTATTTGAACTCAAAACTACCAATTACCTGATGTTTTTACACTTTATTGAAAATAGGCGTCATAATAACAATCCTATACAGACAGTAAATGTACATATATATATGAAATGTATGTATTAAGTAGACATAGTTGTGTGTACCTTTAGGTAGTCAATGTAGTCTACATATAAAAATGTAGGAACATGCAGTCTCATTTCATAGAGGTATTTCCTTTTATAGCGTGAGTTTATGTTGCCATAGTAACGTCAGGAGGCGACCACCAATAGGATTGCTGGTCATCAATTTGAAAGTTGTCAGTTGTGTGCAGTCAGTTATTGGTGGATGATGTACTTCCCTCCATTCATTACTAGTAGACATATGATAGAGACCTATACTGGAAGCTGTAGTAGGAGACCTATAGTTGCCCTGTGTTTAGGGCTCATTCACACGGGTGTAAGGACATTTCAGCCACACAAACACACCGCGTGTTTGTGTGACCGAAATGCACTGATGCCCACTTATTTTGCCGGCTTTGGCATGTATTTGAGTGCCCATATACACCACATGTTTGCACACATAAATGTTGTGTGCATTGATTTCAATAGGCTCTTGCGGTGTACAAACGCACACCAAGAAAGGTCATGCTGTGTATTTTTCACGTGATCGCACATTGCACGAAATTGAAATCAATGGGTACTATATACCGGGTATTATGCATGCGCAATTTGTGCGCGTAATACGCTGCACAAATACGCTCAGGTGAACGAGCACTTATCCCTATGGAGGGCATTTGCTGCCCGCTGGCCCCTCACTTGTAAGTCTGCTTCTGGGTCTTTTATCTTGTTCTCTATGGTTACATGTCATCGCTGCCTCTATTATAGATATTTCACAGCGATCACAGCTTCCAAGTCACGAATACCAAAATAAAATAATTTTGTAGGAAAGCGTCTCCAAAAGATGATGCAGATCAGCAAAGAAACTAAATAAATAGATGGAAGGACTCATCTGGTGTGAAGACCTGGGCTGATGGACCAAGTGTCACACCTGTAATCCTTCTGTCAGTAGAGAATCTCCTATGCTGGAGCCGCATCCAGATAGATGGAATGGAGAGCTGCAGATTGACCAAAACTCAAGCTGGTATGCAATGTAACTGACAATAGACTGTCTCTTACTCCAAGTAGGTGTCAGCATATTGTCATTTACATTGCATACCAGCTGCCATTTTATTTATTGTTCATCCTCCTATGAGTGCAAAGATTTTTTAACACAAATATCAAATTATCTTGTTGATACAGAGCTGAAAGCAAGTGACGCCAAGTAAAAAAGACAGAAGCTGAAGGACAAGATAAGTTCCATAAGACCTTCATAATAGTGATCAATGGGAAGCCAGGTAAGTATAATAATGTGAAAAACACAGAAATACACACAAGTATAAAAACACATTCACTTGAAAAGATCCCCGCATTATGATGAGTCCCTGACAGCATAATACAAAGCATATAATTATTATATATAGCACCCTGTTAGTATAAGCAGCAACTAAATACTTACAATGAATAAGGGGACATATGTATTAAGTCTCCTAGACTGGGCAAGATATAGCACCCTGCTAGTATAAGCAGCAGCTAAATATTTAAAAGTGATAAGGGGACATATGTATTAAGTCTCCTAGCCTGGGCAAGATATAGCACCCTGCTAGTATAAGTAGCAGCTAAATACTTACAATGGATAAGGGGACATATGAATTAAGTCTCCTAGACTGGGCAACATATAGCAGCCTGCTAGTATAAGCAGTAGCTAAATAGTTAATATGTTTAATATTATATGCTTGTATGTGCAAGGTTCTTCTATTTATGCCCCACACTTCATGTTAATTGGAAAATTCTTTCTCTGCCTTCTTCTGAGAGCAGCTTCACTCCTGCCATTGATAAGAAGGTGAGCTACAATCTATTGTTTACATTGGTAATGTGTATATTTATGCCAGTATAGATATTATATGAATATGTGTATATGTGTTGCACTTCAATATAATTAATGTATGTGATAACTTGACTCTGATGTGACTTACCGTACAGAAGAAGCAGAATACAGAACAAGCTGCAATGGAAAAAGCCTTCCAATTACACTCAGTATTGTCACTAAATAAACAGAGCAGGATGTAAATAACATTTCTCTTCCCATCGGGCCCTCCAGGGCTCCTTATTCAGATGGGTCCCTATACTGACACTGTATATGTAGAACAGGAGATCTTTAGTGTAATAATGTGAAAAACACAGAAATACACACAAGTATAAAAACACATTCACTTAAAAAGATCCCCACATTATGATATGAGTCCCTGACAGCATAATACAAAGCATATAATTATTATATATAGCACCCTGCTAGTATAAGCAGTAGCTAAATACTTACAATGGATAAGGGGACATATGTATTAACTCTCCTAGACTGGGCAAAATATAGCACCCTGCTAGTATAAGCAGCAGCTAAATAGTTACAATGAATAAGGGGACATATGTATTAGGTCTCCTAGACTGGGAAAAATATAGCATCCTGCTAGTATAAGCAGCAGCTAAATACTTACAATGAATAAGGGGACATATGTATTAAGTCTCCTAGACTGGGAAAAATATAGCATCCTGCTAGTATAAGCAGCAGCTAAATACTTACAATGAATAAGGGGACATATGAATTAAGTCTCCTAGACTGGACAAGAAGTAGCACCCTGCTAGTATAAGCAGTAGCTAAATAGTTAACATGTTTAATATTATATGCTTGTATGTGCAAGGTTCTTCTATTTATGCCCCACACTTCATGTTAATTGGAAAATTCTTTCTCTGCCTTCTTCTGAGAGCAGCTTCACTCCTGCCATTGATAAGAAGGTGAGCTACAATCTATTGTTTACATTGGTAATGTGTATATTTATGCCAGTATAGATATTATATGAATATGTGTATATGTGTTGCACTTCAATATAATTAATGTATGTGATAACTTGACTCTGATGTGACTTACCGTACAGAAGAAGCAGAATACAGAACAAGCTGCAATGGAAAAAGCCTTCCAATTACACTCAGTATTGTCACTAAATAAGCAGAGCAGGATGTAAATAACATTTCTCTTCCCATCGGGCCCTCCAGGGCTCCTTATTCAGATGGGTCCCTATACTGACACTGTATATGTAGAACAGGAGATCTTTAGTGTAATAATGTGAAAAACACAGAAATACACACAAGTATAAAAACACATTCACTTAAAAAGATCCCCACATTATGATATGAGTCCCTGACAGCATAATACAAAGCATATAATTATTATATATAGCACCCTGCTAGTATAAGCAGTAGCTAAATACTTACAATGGATAAGGGGACATATGTATTAACTCTCCTAGACTGGGCAAAATATAGCACCCTGCTAGTATAAGCAGCAGCTAAATAGTTACAATGAATAAGGGGACATATGTATTAGGTCTCCTAGACTGGGAAAAATATAGCATCCTGCTAGTATAAGCAGCAGCTAAATACTTACAATGAATAAGGGGACATATGTATTAAGTCTCCTAGACTGGGAAAAATATAGCATCCTGCTAGTATAAGCAGCAGCTAAATACTTACAATGAATAAGGGGACATATGAATTAAGTCTCCTAGACTGGACAAGAAGTAGCACCCTGCTAGTATAAGCAGTAGCTAAATAGTTAACATGTTTAATATTATATGCTTGTATGTGCAAGGTTCTTCTATTTATGCCCCACACTTCATGTTAATTGGAAAATTCTTTCTCTGCCTTCTTCTGAGAGCAGCTTCACTCCTGCCGTTGATAAGAAGGCGAGCTACAACCTATTGTTTACATTGGTAATGTGTATATTTATGCCAGTATAGATATTATATGAATATGTGTATATGTGTTGCACTTCAATATAATTAATGTATGTGATAACTTGACTCTGATGTGACTTACCGTACAGAAGAAGCAGAATACAGAACAAGCTGCAATGGAAAAAGCCTTCCAATTACACTCAGTATTGTCACTAAATAAGCAGAGCAGGATGTAAATAACATTTCTCTTCCCATCGGGCCCTCCAGGGCTCCTTATTCAGATGGGTCCCTATACTGACACTGTATATGTAGAACAGGAGATCTTTAGTGTAATAATGTGAAAAACACAGAAATACACACAAGTATAAAAACACATTCACTTAAAAAGATCCCCACATTATGATATGAGTCCCTGACAGCATAATACAAAGCATATAATTATTATATATAGCACCCTGCTAGTATAAGCAGTAGCTAAATACTTACAATGGATAAGGGGACATATGTATTAGGTCTCCTAGACTGGGCAAAATATAGCACCCTGCTAGTATAAGCAGCAGCTAAATAGTTACAATGAATAAGGGGACATATGTATTAGGTCTCCTAGCCTGGGCAAGATATAGCACCCTGCTAGTATAAGTAGCAGCTAAATACTTACAATGGATAAGGGGACATATGAATTAAGTCTCCTAGACTGGGCAACATATAGCAGCCTGCTAGTATAAGCAGTAGCTAAATAGTTAACATGTTTAATATTATATGCTTGTATGTGCAAGGTTCTTCTATTTATGCCCCACACTTCATGTTAATTGGAAAATTCTTTCTCTGCCTTCTTCTGAGAGCAGCTTCACTCCTGCCATTGATAAGAAGGTGAGCTACAATCTATTGTTTACATTGGTAATGTGTATATTTATGCCAGTATAGATATTATATGAATATGTGTATATGTGTTGCACTTCAATATAATTAATGTATGTGATAACTTGACTCTGATGTGACTTACCGTACAGAAGAAGCAGAATACAGAACAAGCTGCAATGGAAAAAGCCTTCCAATTACACTCAGTATTGTCACTAAATAAGCAGAGCAGGATGTAAATAACATTTCTCTTCCCATCGGGCCCTCCAGGGCTCCTTATTCAGATGGGTCCCTATACTGACCCTGTATATGTAGAACAGGAGATCTTTAGTGTAATAATGTGAAAAACACAGAAATACACACAAGTATAAAAACACATTCACTTAAAAAGATCCCCACATTATGATATGAGTCCCTGACAGCATAATACAAAGCATATAATTATTATATATAGCACCCTGCTAGTATAAGCAGTAGCTAAATACTTACAATGGATAAGGGGACATATGTATTAACTCTCCTAGACTGGGCAAAATATAGCACCCTGCTAGTATAAGCAGCAGCTAAATAGTTACAATGAATAAGGGGACATATGTATTAGGTCTCCTAGACTGGGAAAAATATAGCATCCTGCTAGTATAAGCAGCAGCTAAATACTTACAATGAATAAGGGGACATATGTATTAAGTCTCCTAGACTGGGAAAAATATAGCATCCTGCTAGTATAAGCAGCAGCTAAATACTTACAATGAATAAGGGGACATATGAATTAAGTCTCCTAGACTGGACAAGAAGTAGCACCCTGCTAGTATAAGCAGTAGCTAAATAGTTAACATGTTTAATATTATATGCTTGTATGTGCAAGGTTCTTCTATTTATGCCCCACACTTCATGTTAATTGGAAAATTCTTTCTCTGCCTTCTTCTGAGAGCAGCTTCACTCTTGCCATTGATAAGAAGGCGAGCTACAATCTATTGTTTACATTAGTAATGTGTATATTTATGCCAGTATAGATATTATATGAATATGTGTATATGTGTTGCACTTCAATATAATTAATGTATGTGATAACTTGACTCTGATGTGACTTACTGTACAGAAGAAGCAGAATACAGAACAAGCTGCAATGGAAAAAGCCTTCCAATTACACTCAGTATTGTCACTAAATAAGCAGAGCAGGATGTAAATAACATTTCTCTTCCCATCGGGCCCTCCAGGGCTCCTTATTCAGATGGGTCCCTATACTGACACTGTATATGTAGAACAGGAGATCTTTAGTGTAATAATGTGAAAAACACAGAAATACACACAAGTATAAAAACACATTCACTTAAAAAGATCCCCACATTATGATATGAGTCCCTGACAGCATAATACAAAGCATATAATTATTATATATAGCACCCTGCTAGTATAAGCAGCAGCTAAATACTTACAATGGATAAGGGGACATATGTATTAACTCTCCTAGACTGGGCAAAATATAGCACCCTGCTAGTATAAGCAGCAGCTAAATAGTTACAATGAATAAGGGGACATATGTATTAGGTCTCCTAGACTGGGAAAAATATAGCATCCTGCTAGTATAAGCAGCAGCTAAATACTTACAATGAATAAGGGGACATATGTATTAAGTCTCCTAGACTGGGAAAAATATAGCATCCTGCTAGTATAAGCAGCAGCTGAAATACTTACAATGAATAAGGGGACATATGTATTAAGTCTCCTAGACTGGACAAGAAGTAGCACCCTGCTAGTATAAGCAGTAGCTAAATAGTTAACATGTTTAATATTATATGCTTGTATGTGCAAGGTTCTTCTATTTATGCGCTACACTTCATTTTCATTGGAAAACTCTTTCTCTGCCTTCTTCTGAGAGCAGCTTCACTCCTGCTGTTGATAAGAAGGCGAGCTACAACCTATTGTTTACATTGGTAATGTGTATATTTATGCCTGTATAGATATTATATGAATATGTGTATATGTGTTGCACTTCAATATAATTAATGTATGTGATAAGTTGACCCTGATGTGACTGACCATACAGAAGAAGCCGAATAAGGGACAAGCTGCAATAGAAAAAGCCTTCCAATTACACTCAGTATTGTCACTAAATAAGCAGAGCAGGATGTAAATGACATTTCTCTTCCCATCGGGCCCTCCAGGGCTCCTTCTTCAGATGGGTCCCTATACTGACACTGTATATGTAGAACAGGAGATCTCCAGTGTAATTGGATGGCTTTATAGGGATTCTCTGGTTATATGTAAGTAGCATTTATATAGCAGATACATAGCTGATCACTACATGTGCTCTGGCCTTCTTATATAGTCATTCTTACCCTACTGAACCCTGAGCGCTGATCTCTGGATCTGGCCTGCAGGGGGCGCACAGTGTACAGATGCTCCTGACCGTAGATGAGGATAACAGGTTAGAGACGCTCTAGTGACGGGTTATCTAGCAGCTATTTATATATTCCCAGGGAAACGCTTTACCATTGCAGTGTGATTTTTGTACATTTGATTTTATACATATATTTATGGTCACTCACATCAGTATTATCTGTCCATTGGTGTTCTCATATAAGGTAGCACACAGCAAGGCTCCTTCTGGAATGACGCACATCATGTAGAATAAAAACATATAGATACAATGTGTGCAATGTAACAACTCTAAACGGTATTAGTTATTAGAAGGTTCTGCATCATATTGATACATTATAGAGGACAATGTGATCCTGTGCTCTGACACATGATGACATGAGCCACATGGAGAAGTGACACATGCTACATCTGAGTATCTCCTCTTCTACAAATCTAGTCTTAGTGTAGGGACCCATCTGAATGAGGTCGCCGTGACGGGGCAGATGGGCTCGCACAATTTGAATAAAATGTGCGCCAAGAACCTCACATTTATACCTCTAGTCAGTAATATGTAAATTGTGCAGAAAAGGTTTATCCTTGGGATCTCTGCTCAAGTCTCCAACTAAGATGATAAAGCAGCAACATTTACTTGTCATATTACAAGCAGAAAAAACAATTCGAGTCTCTTTTTATTGCAGTATACTAATTCACAGGTTATGATATTTTGGCTCATAACATCTTGATAAAGACTCTAGAATTTGTTGACATGTAATTCGAAGTTTCCATAATTCCCATTAATTTGGGTGACGATATCCCTATGACACAGTCCCTGTAAATAAATGATTATCATAAATCAAAAGGGCCACATGATCGGCTAGTATAGTCAGACGTAAATGGCTAGTACCAAGTTCTTCTGCTTCTGGGGAAATGAAGTATTATACACTGCCTTTTAAAATCATAGTACTGCTATCAGAGGTCGAGAGTGAGGAAATGAAAGTGGTTAATAGCAGTGTATTCCTTGGATCCGTCATCGATCATACTGACAGCTTCACAGGTGACGTAAAGCATCAATTAGCACTGGGGCTTACGGCCATTAAAGGAACGTTATTCACAGCCATCCTCTTCCCGATTGCAACATATGGCTGTAAAGTCGTGGACATTAATGATAGTAGAGAGAAAAAAAATGACACTTTTGATCTGTGGTCTTGGAGAACATTTTTAAGAATCCCCTGGGCAGGTAGGGTCACCAACAAAGCTGTCCTGGCCTGCATCAACCCAGAGGTGTCCCTGGAAGGCAAGATCATGAGACAGAGACTGACTTACTTTGGACATGTGATGAGGGCCAGTTCACTGGAAAAAGAGATGCTACATTGATGGTCGGTGGTAAAAGGAAACAGGGAAGAAAAAAAACCATTTTGGCTGGACATAATCAAGAAGGACACGGGAATGGATATTAGGCAACTGAAAGCAGCCATAGAGAATAGAGAAGCATGGAGAGGACTGGCCTACAGAGTATCCAAGAGTCGGACATGACTGAACGGATAGAATTGGAATTACTATAATGCACGGAGGAGCCATGTCTTTCAGGGCGAGGGCCACTGTTAGCATCTCTCCACTCTGACTAACCATCAGTAGACCCACCACCACCTATCTGAACACATTCAACAAATTGCATAAATTGTAACTCACTAATCTAGAGCTATTAACTTGAAATAGTTTTTTATGAACAGGAGCATTATGATAAAAGCATCCATATTCTCTGATATTTTAGGTAGAAAGTGTTATGTGCATGGCAATGGTGGAGAAAAGTCAAGCGCAATTTCACTAACATGTGACTTCACTAAACATTAGTAAGTTTCAACTTATGCATTTCCATGAATCCACCAAACATGAGCACAAACTTTACATTTAGTGACAATATGGCCTCTAAAGGCCCATTAAGACACATTGATCGCTCAAAATTCGCTCAAAAGCCATCTTTTGAGCGATAATTGTTCTGTCTAAACGCGCTGCCATCGTGCACTATTTGTTCATCGGTGATCTCTACCAAGCTAGAAATCACTGATGACTCTTATCAGCGCCGCATGCTGATTTTCTCAGTGGGCGGCACTGATAGTATTCTTTCAGCTGGTTTCCAGATGGCAGTTTTCAGCGGGACACCAGCTGAGAGCTCCAAGAACAATGCAACTTTTTTCATAAATAAAACAGCTGCTTTGTTCTCAGAGCTATCACAGTGGTATCCCACTCTGTCTGCATTAACTCTTAAATAGCTAATTAGCTACTTAGAGTTATGCAAAGATGACCGCTCAAAACTGTGGTTTGAGTGAATTTTGAGTGATCATCGTTCCATGTAAATGGGCCTTAAGAATATGCTCACACTAGTGTTATAGTAACAGATCCTAACCAACCCGGATCTCCATAGACTTAATGGGTCATCAAGCTTATACTTTGTTTTCATTGTTTTATTTGTAGTTGTTTTATTACAAGAAACAAAAGGGCAACAGACTGCAGACTACTAGTAGCCCTAATTCTACAGTCAACATAGCGTAAGGGCTTTTCCTGTACATGTGCTGTCCGCGTATCTCACAGACAGCACACAGACCCAATACCTGCATGTAAAATCAATGGATTCTATTATTTGCGTATTGCATACCCAAATATGCCCATGTAACACCGGCATCACACGGGCGTACTTGCGCATATTTGTGCAAATAAATCATAGTATGCTCTATTTTTCTGCACATTTGTGTACCAAGAACACATCTGGAACTCATTACACTTATTGGCCATTTCAATCCGTGCCCTTGCGCATGGAAAAAGTACATTAAATACACCTATGCGCACGCAAAAAAGCATTGTTCATTTTGCAAAAATGCTATGCAAATGTGCGGGCAAATACAGATACTCTCTTCTGAAGGCTGCAATAGGAAAGCACCATAGAGAAAGACCATGTGACTGCTATGGGGCCCTTGGACAGACGGGGCCTCAGCTCTGATTTACCATCCCTTTTGCTACACGGCATGGCCCTGGCCGGAAGAGATAGGCAGAACCATGGCCTCAGCTCCCCAGGCACCCAGCACAGTCATCCCTGCGCCCGCTGTAAACGGCGCCACAGCTCTGTGAACTCTGTTACTGGAATTCACATCTCAGCCCTGTTGTTAAAGAGGCTTTCATGGTAAATATACGGCATCCTTGTATTTTTTTTAACCATATAATCCCTTTAGAATTAATATTCCAATAAAAATATGGCTGCCAGAGGGGAATATTCCTTTAAATACACCTAATCTCTATAGCTTTGTATCGGGACAAACTATTTCCTTGATTTTTAAGCACATATATGAGTATTTGCATTGCTAAGATTCAGCATATGTAGTACTAATTGCATTCATTCTCTCCGTTTACACAAGCTTTTACACATTCGTATCATAACATATCCGTAATACGGCATTTGTTTCAATTGGTTTCATTTTTTTACAGAACAAATATGGGTCTGTTTTTTTGCACAATAAAAAATAATACAAATGATTACTAAGGTGACCAGATCTCCCGATTTAGGTGGTACAGACCTGCTTTGGGATCCTGTGTCTTGATTACCCAAGGGGCCCAAGCGGGACAGCCACTTGTCCCACTTTCAAGATGTCTGTCCTGCTTTTGTTTCAAAATGAGATTTCACCATGAAGGTGATTACCAGCTGGGTTGCCATGGCTCTCCAGCTGGACATCACTCTGTGGTGCTTCTGTGGAATGCACACACTGACGGAAGTGTGTGCACCCAGGATAATCCCCCCCTGACCTCTCCTTCTTAGTTCTGCAGTGCCCAGAAGAGGAGCAGCAGCGCTCCAAAGACCAGGAGGAGGTAAGTATATGGGTTTCAGGGAGGCTCTAATACTATTGGAGCTACTATGGGATCACTGTTATTACTGGGGCCAATATAGGGGGCACTATTAGTAATAGTGTTCTCTATATCAGTCCCAGTAGTAATAGTATTACTACTGAGGCGACTGTGGGGGTCACTATTACTACTGAGGCCACTGTGGGGGTAACTGCTACTACTAGGGCCGATATAGGGGACATTACTACTACTAAAGCCATTGTGGGGGGTCAATATCACTACTGGGGCCGACTTAAGGGATACTTGTATTACTGGGGCAACTGTGGCGGTCACTATTACTACTAGGGCCGATATAGGGAGCTAACTATTACTACAGAAGCCACTGTGGGGGACAGTATTACTACTGGGGCCGATATAAGGGACACTGTTACTACTGAAGCAACTCTGCATGTGCCAGCGTACCTCAAGCTGACTTGGGTTATGCTTCCCACCGTCAGCGCTCCCCGGCTTCTGGCTTCTAACAGTGCAAATTTTGACTGTTTTTTAAATGCAGAAATGCTGGGTACTTTGCCACGGAAATTTCCATTATGGACATTCCGCAGCACTTCGCTACGTGTAAACATACCCCAAATTAACTTGAGGTAGCAAGAGTGGCCTCAGCAGTAATAGTGCCCCCTATATCAACCCCAGTAGTATTAATGTCCCCTATATCGTCAATAGTAGTAATAGTGACCCCCCACAGTGGCCTCAGTAATAATAGTGAGCCTTATATCAGCCCCAGTAGTAATAGTGACCCCCTACAGTGGCCCCAGTAGTCATAGTGTCCCTTATATCGGTCCCAGTAGTAATAGTGACTCCTTTCCTGGCCTTCTGCTCCCCTTACCTCTCCTCCTGTGGAACTAAGGAGGAGAGGTCAGAGGAGGAAGATGACAGGTGCACACACTGCCATCAGTATGTGCACCCATAGCAGCGCCACAGAGTGATTACCAGCCATGGCAGCCCAGCCAATAATCACTATCATGGTGAACAGCTGTCGGCGAGCATGCCAGCAGAGAAGGCTCTGCGTGCCCCCTATAGCATGTGTGTCATAGGTTCACCACCATGGCTATAGGATGTTTACAGGATGAAGATGCCACAGGAGCCTCACCCTTCTTTATTGTCTACAACCGTCATTCTTGAGTTCTGTTACCCATGGTTACAGCATCAGAGGTAGTAGCAGCCAATATCACATATCTAGGTTTCCTTAAAATTGTCAGAAGGTCAGGAAGTCATACCTGACCCAGAAATTCTGACAGGAAATGGAAGTCTCCTCCTTGCTTCTCTTCTGCAATCCATGTGTGGCTGTCATCCAGAAGTATTCGACTAAAAGTACTCTCCTTCAAATTTGCGCTCAGATATCTGCATTTGTGATACTCCTCAGCTGATATGGCTTATTTCAAGAACTTGTCACTATGCCAGCCAATCGTACATTCATTACGTCTGAGGGGTTGAGTTTCGAAGAAGGCACCATATTTCTGATAAATGACGTCACTACCTATATGATTATATTGTACTTGGGGAGCCGTAGCTAATACAGGGTTTATATCCCAGGAATATATGGGTCCATTTCAAGATCTGAAGTGCCTAAATCCAATAACCTACAAGTTTTGCCTAACACCCTCCTGGCATATTCCTATGTCCTTGCATGTTTCCGCCCTGAAACCATTAATCCTTAACCATTCCTCAGTTTCTGGCTCCTATGTTTGCAGTTCCTGAAGAGGAATTTGAAGTGAAAGTAATCTTGGATGCAAAGAGAATTAGTGGGAAATTATTCTATTTGGTGGACTTGAAGGGTTATGGAGTCAAATATAAATGCTCGGAACCTGCAGAGAATATCAATGCCCTGTCCCTTCTTAGACACTTTCTTTTGTAATCCAGACCATAGAGGAGGGGTCGTGAAGGGGGGTACCATTATAGCCATGATCATAACCAATGGCATCCTCCACCTTCTCCTGCTGTTAGTCATGGCCAGCGCCATGTTTTTCATGTTCTCTGAGGCAGACACCACATCTCCTGTCAGTTTCCTGGTCCTCATAGGATTGGGTGTGCATGCACAGCTGGCCTGAAAAGTTTTCCATCCCCAGACAATCCAAACTAGAATCTATCTATTTTAAGCACCCTTCCCTGCTAGCAGGTGTCTGAGGAATGAGTCCAGTTTGGTATGCAAAGATGTGAATCTGTTCTGACTGATTCCTAGCTTGAGCAATGCTTGTTCTACCCAACTTCTCTGTCTTCTGTTCTTCTGACCGTAGCTTGTTTTTGGACTCCGCTGTGTCTGCTGCCTTCCCAAACCCTTGACCTGTTTAATTGTTATTAAAAAATCCACCTGTCTTGACCTCAGCCATGTTCTATTACAAAGTCTGTACCTGCTCCTTCAATAACGTGATACAGTTACTATGACCAGTTTGCACCAATTGCCACAACATTAAGACTATTTCTGAGGGTGCCATGCAGCAAAGACCAAATCCTGATGGGTGGGGTTAAACGGTGAATACCATCCAAATGCTTTATACAAAGGCAGGGACTACCACCTTAATCCCCCACATTGCCCAGACAATATTGGCATCAATGGAAAAATAGTTTGGGAGCTAACGGTGCCTTTCCTGCACAAGGAGTACTATGTACAGTATATACAGACAGCTACTACTGGTATAACAGTGTCCCACTATTCATATCCCTTCATGCCACAAACACAGGGGCCTGTGGGCCAGTAATTAAAAGCAGAGCGATGGGGGGGGCAGAGCTAGCCGAGCAGGAAGGAGGACGCAGACTGCTGGGCTCTCCAGAGAAGCCGAGGAAAGAGGAGTTTTGGGCCTCTCCTACTCCACCGGTAACCCGCAGTTCCGCACCGCTGCATTCCCCAGCTCAAAGGAACAGGAGGATACCTCTTGCAGCCCTCTCCGAGAAAGCCGCGGATCAGGGCCTACTTCAGCAGCCACATCCCCGGCCTTAATTTCCGGACGCCACGGGCCGGCGCAAGCCGAGGGGACGGCCGACGGGTGGCTGGAGGCAGAGGGACAGTTGGACCCATCACCGGAGACACGAGGGAACCCAGCGCTATCACTGGCCCCCCCTCTCTAGTTGCAGAAAGTGGAGGAGCGGGAATAAGCAGTGCGGGCGTTGCGCCCCCCCCCCCCTCCTGCTGCCACTGACATCCACTGAGCGCAGGACAACAAGGGTCATCTACAGAAGGTGAGGAGAGGGGTTGGGTGACCTATTAAGGTACCCCTGGACGTTTTTGCCCCGGGAGGCCTGTGGATTTCTGGTTCTGTGCTGCAGAGAGGTCCAGGCACTTAGAGGAGAATCTGAGGTGCTGCTGGCAAGCACCCAACAATACGCCTGTTAGCAAGGGGGACCACCTAAGTGCGGGAGGACAGCAGGAGAGACTCTCTAACACCCAGAGTGGCTATCTCTATGATTACAACACTGCAGACTCAAAAGGAGGAGAGGGAAAGATAAGTCTCTACAATCTAACATAATCTCAAGAGCGGCAATAAATAAAAAAGCGAACACTTACACTGCAATATACGTGGCATCACCGCTACAGAGACTTACAAGATATAACGCTGAAGCTAACTCATAGACCTTCAAAAGCTACAACTACATTCAGCTATCTTAAGATGGGGTACCTAGTACTACAAATTGCAGTTACCACCTACTAAATGCCCTAGGCTATGCCTGCCCTCTACAGCCAATGTGTGACACACGGGTGGTCTGAGAGAGATGCTTTGATGTCCTCCTAGACCATAACAGGGCTGGACCTATGCTCACCATAAGAAAAGCTTTACATTCAGAATAACGGAGCTCACGCCATATTTAATATGACCAAAACTAAATGAAAGACGTCTCGGGACTCGCAGCCTACACCTCGGGGCACCCTTCCAGAATTATTTGCGTCTCAAACTTAAGCCGATTTATATTCAGGGTCAGCGCCTCCAAGCCCGGCCACCTCTGAACAGCTAATCGATACAGCAATGTCGCAAGAAAACCAAAACACCGAGGCCCTTGCACTCACGGGACCTCAGACAGCGCTGTTGACCCAAATGAAGTCTATCTTCAAAACGGAATTATCCTCAGCAGTAAAGGATTTTACTGACCAAATGAGAGATCTTAGTCAAAGAACAGACAAATTGGAGTGAATAACAGAGGACATTGTGGATACCCTGGAAGACAACAAACAGCGCCTTGAAGATCTTGAATCCAGACTAAACCTCCTGGAGTCCAAATGCAAAGACCTGGAAAACAGGTCCAGGCAGGCAAATATTCGGATCCGAGGACTTCCCGAGTCGATAACAGTCTTGACAGAGACAGCCACCTCTCTCTTCTTCGCTCTTTTGCCTAACATAAATCCACAGCAACTAAGGATGGACAGAATCCACCTGGCCTTGACGCGCCCTCCTAATTCGGAACTACCCCGAGATGTACTTTTGAAGTTGCATTATAGTAAAATACGAGACCAAATCTTAACATAAAATACAAGTGGGGCTTCCCTTTTGTTCTTCTATTTCAACATCAAGGGAGATCGTACCCAACAAGAACCTTGCAAAAAGCCTACCAAGCTGCGGAGGCAGCCTGTATTCCAATTACGGATACGCCTCCCTCGATGGGGTCTGCCGCAGCGCCCCAGACGAACCTGGACCACGACAGGCCCGACTAGAAGACCACCTAGACCAGCTTCTACCCCAGCCAGGTCCAGATGAGGTAGAGACACGTGAGAATTGACCATACGAGAGAATACACTTAGATGGCTAAAGAATATGGACAACCTTGACACTAACGCTTTATTAGAATCTTGCTTATGTAGGTGGGGCCATATGCCCACATGAGCTCGGACATAAAGTAGTTTCAATATATCTAGATTAGTATATTATAGTTGCATGGGGACACCTTCTGTTTTTCTTATATTTTGTTCTGGTCTCCCTCTCTTAGCGCCGTTCTCTGCAGCTACCCTCCCCCCCCCCCCCCGCCCTAGAAACTTTCGGGTTGGGGGCAGGGAATCTGTTAGACACATCTTAAACTTAATTGAATGTTGATGGGGATAGGGGATCTCTACCCCTTCCCTAGATGTAGGATGTAGAGCTTGATAAATGGTTTGACATTTTAATAAGCATTGCAGGTCCGGCCCTGCTTTTCATGTTGTTCCACAAAAAGATGACTGCCGAGCACCCATTGTTGGGAAACGCAATCAGTCATCCTTGGTTGAGTCTCAAGACTCTTTTCCCTGTTCACCAGTTTATGTTCACCCCAAAACTGAGAGGTACGTTAAGTGTACAAAGGTGCCTGAAATTTTTTCCATTGTGCCGTGAAAGTCAAAGGGTGTTCCCTCCAGCTACAATGGGGGTATTGCTGAACACAGAAGAACCAATGGAATATAATTTAAGCTGCATCCGCTCCGTTTTCCCTGCTTTATACACAAAAGTCTTGAAATTTACATATTTGTAAAAAAAAATAAGAAATTATATATTTTTTTCACCTGTTTAACATTAATTTAGGCAAAAAGCTGTATCCTCAAAATGCTTAATTCCCCCCCTAGATGAATTCATTAAGGGGTCTAGTTTTCCAAATAGGGTAATTTGTGAGGGTTTTCCATCATTTTGGCAGCTTGCGGGTTGACAAGTGTGAAATCCCTTCAAGTAAAATTTCAGTTCTGAACGCCACTAGGTGCTCTATTCCTTTTGGGCCTTGTTATGCATCCAGACATAAGATTAGGGCCACAATTGTAGTAGACATTATGATTAGTTAGCGTAAAATGTCTATTGATTTGTATAAAGGAGATGTATTAAGCAGCTGTAGTGATTTAATGCTGTAGAGGCTAATGACCGCATAATTTCATTATGGTAATTGCTGGACAATGGCATGGTGAAAGATGTGTGTTCTATAAAGTTAGCCTAATATAAAGCTCCTCTGCAGCCTCTAAGAGTTAAAGTCACATTCCTATACTGTATTACTTGTATCCACGTTGGGCATCTTCCCAGCCCTCCCCCACTCTCAACTTCTGAGACAAAGAAACTACTTTTGCCTAATCAGATGTTGAGGGGGGCAAAGACTGGCTCATACACTGGACTTGAGATAGAGGTGGGGAGGGGGCGGGGGGAATTCTATATGTTACTGATGTAATGTGTTATACGCCCATAGAGGGCAGGTATGTGTTTCAATAAAGTGAGGGTCTGAGCATTGTACACCCAGATCCAGTTTAGACTTGAGACTTATAGCTTGTGTCTAACTTGGTCGCATGCGCATGCATACTACACAATTAGGAAGCTACAGAATACCCTGAAACCTGCTGGAGAAAATACTATCCAGTACACAACGGGTTTTTTTCTGAACAGAGGAAAAACAGGGGTATCCATTTTGGGGTGCATAGCCTCAATTTCACGTGCAATGTCTAAAAAAAAAATCTGTCTTTAAAATGCCAGATTTGCAAATATATAACATTTTTTTCTGAATTGTATTAACTCCTGAAAAAAAAACTGTGGGATCAAAATAATCATGACATCCCTCAATGATACATTAAGGAGTGTATTGTTTATATTGGGTCTTTTGTGGGGATATCTATTATTCTGACAACTATGAGCCTTTGCAATCTTGGCTTGGTGTAGGAAACAAAATATTTCCCAAAATTTTAACAGTTAATGTTCAATTTGTACATCTCTTAAATTGCTCAAAAAAAAGCCTAAAAGGTTTTTCACATGTGTTTCCAGAATAAATGAAACAGATGAAAATATATCTCAGCAAAAATATGTACAGTATGGCTTCCCATATTTGACATATTGCAGTTGAAAATATGAAAAAATGAAAATGTAAAAAAAAAATTCCACAATTCTGGCGCTTTTAATAAATCTACACATTTTCTATGGGTCTATTTTTACCACTTAAATTAAAGGGGTTGTCTCACGAAAGCAAGTGGGTCTATACACTTCTGTATGGCCATATTAATGCACTTTGTAATATACATCGTGCATTAAATATGAGCCATACAGAAGTTATTCACTTACCTGCTCCGTTGCTAGCGTCCCCGTTGCCATGGTTCCGTCTAACTTCGGCGTCTTCATGCTTTTTTAGACGCGCTTGCGCAGATGGATCTTCTCCCTTCGGCTGGTCTTGGAAGCATCGGCGTTTTGGCTCCGCCCCCTTGTACGCGTCATCGCGTAGCTCCGCCCCCGTCACGTGCCGGTTCCAGCCTCCTGATTGGCTGGAATCGGCAGGTGACGGGGGCGGAGCTACGCGATGACGCGTACAAGGGGGGCGGAGCCAAAACGCCGATGCTTCCAAGACCAGCCGAAGGGAGAAGATCCATCTGCGCAAGCGCGTCTAAAAAAGCAAGAAGACACCGAAGTTAGACGGAACCATGGCAACGGGGACGCTAGCAACGGAGCAGGTAAGTGAATAACTTCTGTATGGCTCATATTTAATGCACGATGTATATTACAAAGTGCATTAATATGGCCATACAGAAGTGCATAGACCCACTTGCTTTCGTGAGACAACCCCTTTAAGTACAATATGTGAGAAAAAAAACAATGATAGAATTACTGGGATATGCAAAACCTTTACAGAGTTATTCTATGTTAATGTGATATGTGTCAGTTTCATAACTTGGCTCCATCACTAAGGGGTTAAATTAAGTGATAAAGCTAACCATATCTATAAAATCACAAACAGACAAGACAACTTATTTGAACATATTTTTATTTTTTTTATAATTCTGAAGTTCAGTGTATAACAGAAAAATAATTGTAACAACTCTTCATAACTTATTTTACAATTTCAAATATAATAAAACTCATCCAAATATTGTCTTGATTATCTTCATCCTTCAACTGTTTCAGGTCAGCTGAAAAGATGGTCGTAATACATTGTTGCTGCGTTTGACCTAAAGTTGGAAATAAAAAATTAGTGTTTGTGACAGTGGTAGAAATACATGGAAGATATTTTTTTCTACTAGAGCTTTTGGAAATCAAAATGCTAACGACCACCGGCCGGTACGTGCGTGTTACATGCTCCGCCCCTGAGCACATGATGGTGATGTCATCACAGGTTCTTCATCCCTGTGCAGATACTAATGAGCACCTGTCTGTGAGTGAGTAAGTTACATGTTCCACCCCTGATCACATGAGAATGACATCATCACAGGTCCTTCATCCCTGTACAGATACTAACAACCACCTGTCCATGGGGGAGTTACATGCTCCGCCCCTGATCAAATATTGCCATACTTCTCTATCTAGTTCATAATAAGAACTACTGCTGGCAAAAACTGGAAGAGATGCCAATAAGAACTCAATTGATTCCTAGCTGTTGTTTTCTAACCCTTTTTTAGCAATTCAGAATTGAATTACGGTTGATTGTCTTTTGGCAAAACCACCACTTTTTATAAATACGTGTACTGTTTTTAACACAGTAATGGAGCTTAATCATTCATGTTCGATTTGCACATGTTTAATGTACATTACATTGAATGTCAATGAGTCCATCCTTGACCTACTGAGATGATTACATAAGTATTATTTGTATTCATGATCTGACCAGATCAAGTTATGATAGATTTTATATATCTTCACATTAAAACAGTTGTGAAATTGTTCCAATTTAAATAATGCAAATTGAAACTTTATTTTTTCATATGCGTACATCAAAATTCTTATTTGTCTTCTGTACAAAAATTTGTTGAAAATTCAATAAAAAAATATTGTTTCAAAAAATATATTTTGAATGTTTTATATCATTTATTTAATGGCCTTTTATCTTTTTACTATTCATTCCTGTTTTTTATTTTCATTCTAACAATTATACTTTAAGGTATAAATTCTCTTCAGTCTATCATCAATTAAACATGTATTATGCTTTATGTTTTACTAATTACTAGCAATCACTTACCAGTAGATTTAATCTTGCTTTCTTCAACACACTACAGGTAGACGTAACTGCAAAAAAACCCATAAATTTATGTTTAATTTAAATGTTAAAAATCTACATTCTCAATATATCGGTTTAAATTTACAGTTACGGGGACTGCACTGGATATATACTGTACAGCATACAAAAACACAACACAGGTCCTATTGTTTACAGCATCTTCTACCACTTTTGAAGTAACCCTCTGGTTTCAGGACAGAATTCTGTTTCTTCTTCTTCTCTGCCGATGTCCTTCCAATCCACTGGTTCAGGATCCTGTTTTTAGCTGTCCAAGATGGCCACTGCAATTTTCTAGCTGCCTAATGCACACTGTGCACTGCTCTCTGATTGGCCAGTGGGGATTATGTGAATAATGCTGACCAATCGGAAAGCAGGTAAAGAGAATTGGTAATCTAATAGTACCAATACACTGTGGGGATTAGATAGTCTGAAGCTTGTGTCTGCCATCTTGGATCACTAAAAATGGGACCCGAAATGGGCAGATTAAAGGGCCATCAGCACGGAAGACCAACAGCAGTAATATAACTGCCCCCTGTGGTCCAAGGACAAAATGTTATCCTGAAAACAGACGGTCGCTTTAAGCGGGGTATCAATTTCAGTGTACCTTTTGATGAACATTATATATAATACATACACAGACCATTAAAATACCTCCTTAATATTGTTTAGGTCTCCCTCACTCTGCCAAGACATCAAACAGCTCTGAACTGTTGAGGCATGCACTCCAAAACACCTATGAAGTTGCCCTTTGGTATGTGGCACCAAGACATTAGGAGTAAATTCTTAAAGTCCTACGAACTACAAGGTGGGGACTTCATGGACCTGCCTTGTGTTACCAGCACATCGATTGCCCCATCCATTAGGGAATACCATTGCCATGAAGGGAAGTAGGGAATCACTAAAAATATGTATTGACAAATCTTCCTATGGGCTGTGATAATTTACTGAGAATAGGAAATTAAAACATAACTTGTATTAAATGTGTATTAAGCCCTTAGTGACCACTCATATGTGTTTTGACGTCTTGTGTGTCTGGGCTTTATTTTACATGGCCGTAAAAACATGCTCAACCTGTAGACTAAAGGAGTGGGGTATGCGAGTGTGACAGCTCCCTGGCTAAAGCTATCATCAGGGGTCACGGTGTGCAACCCCAAGTTATCCAATGGATAACGGTGATTGCATAAAAGTAAAAAAAAGTTAAACAAAGTCAAAGTTTCATCTCCCCTCACCGATCAGATCCGTGAGGTTAGCTGAAACTACTCACTTCCGTCCTCCTGCAAGGACCTGACACCGTCTTCTGCGCATGCACGCCAGAAGTAAAATGTTTGGCGCATTTGCAGAAGGCCGAAGAGGCAGGGAAATTTAGAATCTCCCTGCTCCCGGCTCACAAAGATAGCCGAGAGCAGGGAGATGTCACTGGGGGCTGCGGTATGCGGTCCCCAGTCACGTGAACACTGTTATCCAATGGATAATGTTGATCATGTAAGAAAAAGTTTGTTTCATCTCCCCTCACGGATCATATCCATGAGGGGATATTAAATTATGTACCTAAGGCCCCCGGATTTATACATAGAACTTATACCCGCTTCTGCACGTGTGCCTGTCTGCAAAATGGCGTGCGCACGCGCAAAAGCCAAGGATTGGCGGGGAAATTTAAAATCTTCCTGCTCCTGGCAACCAAACATAGCCGAGAGCCTGGAGATGTCACTTGGGGGGCTGTGGACATTCTGCAGCAGATTTGCAGCAGAAAATCTGCACGAAAATTTGCATTAAACTGCATTAAAAATACATGTCAAAATCCAAACCATTGGTGCAGATTTTCATCTCTTCTTTTACGCGGATCTGCCGCAGATTTCACCCTTTCAATGGAAAGTGTGAAATGTTTTGCGTATTTGCATTAAGAACTGTGTTAAAATCTGCACCAATTGTGCCTCTTTTGGACGCTCTTTTCATTGTGGTTTTGATGCTGATTTTCCGCTACGTGTGAAGTACCCTCATGGTGCGTTCAGAAGGCAGAATTTTCCACATGAATTCCATCTCTAAAAAATGCGGCAAAATCCACGACTTTCTGCTGCTGCTTTTTCTGTAAATTAGGCTCTATCAATTGGCAAAATCCATGTGTGGAATTCCAATGCGTTTCTGACACGACTTCTTGCTGCAGAAACTAGATTTTTTGCATCAGAATCCCGCAGAGCTAAATCCGTGTGCGGAACCTTAGCAAAAACCATAGCAGAAAGACTCGGATTTTGCCATGTTTTTTAGAGACAGAATTCCACGGTTAATTCTACCGTATGAACATACCTCCAAGGCTGTGCTACCACACAGTCAAAAACACTTGCAGCTTAAACTCAGCCCAGCTGTGACTACCAATGGCAGCATGATTGTGACAACATTATTGGCAAAATTGAGCGGCCACTGGCTGCAGGGGCTGGGCGCTGAGCAGGATATCACCCATAATTGTTCGAACTTAGACTAAAAGTGACCAGCCTGTTAAGTTGATAGTATTCAAGTGTTATTAAAAGCAAAATACCGGGTGAGGCAGAAGTCTGTACACACCCATTTAACTGGTGTAATATTGAGAAAATTTACCTCCAATGTGTGAAAGTATTAATTTTAATGCAGTATTAATGGATATTGCATTTTTTGGTCAAAGAGATGTTTTTAGCAGCCATTTTGACTTTTGCCACTTTTAATTCAACTTAGTTTTTTCAACTGGGAAGGGGGTTATGGGGTATATCAATTTTGGCTAGAATTTACTAAGAAAACTCTTGAAGTGTCTGCTTTGCTCTATTATACGTTGGTTATTTGTGCCTGACATTCAGGGCCTTTTTTACTGATGGATCACTTAACGTCGACAAGTAATCCCAAATGTTACAGGGTACCATCTGTGCTTAACGAGGACAGCGAGTTCCCACTTTAGTTTCAACAGGATGACATACTCCGTACGTTACTGTGCTGTATGCAACTGACTGGATGTGCAATTCCCTGGGCACTTGATTGGACGTAGAGGTCCGGTAGGATGGCCACCAAGGTTGCTGAACTTTTGTCTCTGGGGCCATTTAAAGTCCCCTTGTATGTTGAAAAAAATCAGCAATATGGTCCACCTCAAATGGAATCCAACAGGGCTGTAAAGAAATATCATCTGCAGTTTTTAAGCATGTTTACGAAGACTGGATTAAATGTTTACCATGTGAATCGGGAAGAACAGTGGACACATTGAACATGCCACGTAAAGCATTTTGTGAAAAGTTGCCTTCACTTAACACCTAAACAAATAAACCTATGACAAAACTGACACTTTCAGTTTGCTTCTGAGTAAATTTTAGCGAATACTTATATATCACCCCCTTCCCATTTGAAAAACCTGAGTTAAATTCAATATGGTAAAGTTCAAAATGGCTGCCGAAAACATCTTCTCTACCAAAAAATGTGGCTTCCCTCCCAATTAATACTTTCATACATTGGAAATCAATTTTCTCATTATTACACCAGTTAAACAGGTGTGTCCAAACATTTGTCTCACCCTGTAATCAGGTGTATAGATTTTTATGTTTCATTGTGTTGCAAACAGATATACAGATACCACATACGTTGCTTTATGATATGCTTTTCCATGCCTTCTCTTGCAAGATTTGTGTGTTTCACACGATCTGATGCTTTCTGTAGAAGTATTTCTTGCTGTTTTATTGTGTTTTTCAGGGTGCAGATCTCATCTTTCATTACCTGTTCCTGTTATAGAAATCATATATCAACAACGATGCAACACAAATACATGACATACTAGATAATTTAACCCCTTAGTGACCAGGCTTTTTTCCATTTTTGTTTTTTCCTACTCCCTTTTAAAAAATCGTAGCTCCTTTATTTATCCATCGACATCGCTGTATGAGGGCTTGTTTTTTGCGGAACGAGTTGTATTTTTCAATGGCACTATTTATTGTACCATATAATGTACTGAAAAACTTTTTAAAAATTCTTAGCGGAGAGAAATGGAAAAAAAACGACATTCCACCATCTTTCGGTGCGTCCTGTTTCTATGGCGCACAAACTGCAACAAAAATGACCTGATATTTTTATTGTATGGGTCAGTATGATTACTACGATACCAAACTTATATAGTTTTTTTTTTTGCTGTAGTACTTGTATTTTTTTTTAAAGATATTTAATTTTTTTCAATTATTTTCTGCGGTCATTTTGTGCGCGCAATAACTTTTTTATTTTTCTGTCGACGTAGTTGTGCAAGGGCTCAATTTTTGCGGGATGTCCTGTAGTTTCCGATGGTATCAATTTGGAATACATACAACTTTTTGATCGCTTTTTATTGCATTTTTTCTGGAAGACAGGGTAACTAAAAAAGTGTATTTCTGGCATTCTTTATTTTTTTTTTCGGACGATGTTCACCGTGCAGGAAAAATAATGCACTACTTTGATAGATCGGACTTTTACGGACGCGGCGATACCAAATACATATTTTTATTTTATGATTTAGATTTTTTAGTAATTGATATGGCAAAAGGGGGGTGATTTAAACTTTTATTACTTTTTTTTTTTTTACAATTTAAAAAAACTTTATTGATTTTTTTTTCACTTTACTTTGAAGTCCCCCTGGGGGACTTTAACATGCGATGCTTTGATCGCTCCTGCAGTATAACGTAATGCTATAGCATTACGTCATACTGGTTTTTTACAGGCAGTCTATCAAGCCACCCTGTGTGGATAGCTTGATAGGCAGTCTGCTAAGGCAGCCCTGGGGCCATTCATTAGGTCCCCGGCTGCCATGACACCTGCACGGCTCCCCCATATCTCACCGCGGGGGGGCCGTGCGGGACTCCCAAACAGCGCTCGGGGGATTTAAATGCCGCTGTCAGAATTGACAGCAGGATTTAAAGGGTTAATAGCCCCGAACGGCCGAGTGCGGCTATTGCCCGCGGGTGTCAGCTGTAATAAACAGCTGACGCCCGCGCTGTATGGAGGGAGATAGCGGCGCTACCTCCCTCCATATACGTCCTGCAGCTGCAGGACGTAAAAACACTATAGGGTGGTCACTAAGGGGTTAAGAGAGACTATCACCATAATACAGTATCTGATGAAACACGGAACCCTTTTCTCTTTTGCTTTTTAGATGCTTAATTCAGTTTTGTGCCATTTTCTGAGAATGCTGATAAATGTGAAGTTCTGCACAAGGGCAGGGAAAATACATGTCCCATTACATACTGAGGCCTTATACACACAAGCACTTTATCGCGACTATTTAGCTGCGATAAAACGCCGACCGGAAATCGACCAGCATCTGAAGCATTGGAATTCATGGATTTCATGGGCAATGTTCAGCCGCGTAAAATCGTCCGTCTGGAAAAGATAGAACATACACTGACAAATCCGGCGGCCGAATTTCAACACGACCGCCAAAGATAGGTCTTGCCCTATCTTTTGGCTGGAATATACTGGCGGCTCCTATAGACTCCTGCGGGAGATCATAAGAGCCATAATAAAAGGGCAGGTAAGGGAGTTTAGCAGCCGCTAGCACTACTAAACCATGTCAGCTAGCTCTATTTAAATAATGGAAGCCATGCTGAGCATTTCTCCTGGCCGAAGAAATTCCGGTCTGCGGCGTATATACACTGCACCCGGTCGTGTGAATGGGCGAGAAAACACAAGATTTAACTACAACCCGGTCATGGCTCTCTCCCGTTCATGCGATTTTCAGCCATGATGCACCCGGCGAAAAATCGCAATGCTCGTGTAAAAGAGGCCTTAAATGGGAAACCACTGGGCAAAACGGACAGGGAAAAGGACTTGGAGATTTTAGTTAACTGTAAGTTTTACTGGAGCAACCAGTGTCAGGCAGCTGCTAGCAAGGTAAATAGGATCATGGCCGCATTAAAAGAGGTCTAGGGGTGCATGATGAGAACATTGTTCTTGCTCTTTACAAGTCACTGGTCAGATGACACACGGAATATTTTGCATATTGAGGGGCAATCTAATAACCATGTATAAATATATCAAGGGACAATACAGAGATCTCTCCTAGATTGGCAAAAAAGGGGGTTCTCTACCCTAAGAGCAGTGAGACCATGGAACTCTCTGCCTGAGGATGTGGTGATGGCGAATTCAATAAAAGAGTTTCTTGAACGATACAATATTATATGTTATATTTATTAATAACTTCAAAGGGTTGGTGATCCGGGAATATTCTGATTGCCAGACTTGGAATCAGGAAGGATTTTTCTTCCCTTTAAATTGGGAAAATTGGCTTCTACCTCTTTGGGTTTTGGGGGGGGGGGGGGGCTTCCTCTGGATTAACATTGCGGGGTTGGGGGAATGGACTAACGGGGATGAACAAATGCCTTTTTTCAGCTTAACATACTATCTTACTATGTTGCATTTCTTTTAAGTTGAACATTTTCATTTCTCCGTTCCATTTGAGGAGCAGGCAAAAAGGAAATAGAAACAGACTTAAACAGTTCCATCTTGTTCCGCATGATTTTAGTGGGTTTCAGTAAAAACTGAAATATTTTCGTTTATTTCCTTTTAATTCCGTTCCATTTCATTTCCATTTTTTAATCGGAACAAGTAGCGCAGATGAGAAATGGAAATGCATAACTGAGAATAATGCTACTGTAAACGAGCCCTTAATATTTGCCTTTCTTTTTTATCTGTGGTACAGCAATACAGAGGAATGCATGCAAAATTTAGACATCAATGCCCCACATGGAAATTTTTTAACTAGTACTACAGTGTTTCCCCAAAAATAAGACACTGTCTTAGATTAATTTTGCCCCAAAAGAGGCAGAATGTCTTATTTTTGGGGGGAGGGGGAGTCTTATAATACTCACCAAGTAGACAGTGTTCGGGTCCCTCGCGCTGGTCTCCGGCACTGCTGCAGGTTTCCGTGTTCTCCTGAATGCTGACAGAGCATTTCTTCCCAGTAGCGGGGCTTGAATACCCCGCCTCCAGCAAGCAATTGTTCTGATTGGTTCATCGAGCGCCGCATCAGCCACTCAGAGCCGGCGCTTGATTAACCAATCACAGCCAGTCATTGAATGACGTCACTGAAGAGGAGTAGAGTGCAAATTATTCAATGCACCAACATCTTTGAAATTATGTTTTGTGAGTTTTGACAAAGTCCATTCTGTATATTGTGATGCTGCGCAGTATGGCGTGCTACAGACGTCATTTTCCATACCTTTGTGTTTGTTTTTTGAATGTGAAAAGGACACTGATGCAGGTACAATGAACATAAAACTCTATTGTAGTTTTTGAACATGAACTGTTTGCATCATTCTTCCAGCAACCATGTTTTCTTTGCACGGCTCTTGAGTGGGATATGATGATATTTTTTTCATTTAAGTGCCTCCACCAACGCATTCTACAACACTAATCTATAAAATTCTGTTTAAAAACTATAAAACGTAGATCACCTATCTCGAGCATTTCCCCCACCTGACCCTGCCCAGCTCACCTCCGCCTACTTTCTACTATATCCAAAATTTCGGAGGTGGTCGTAATTTACGAAAAACAGACAATCCTTTTGGTGCCTGGATGCGGCAGCCAGTTGAAGATGAGCAGCAGGGTAGGAGCAGGGGCTGACATGGGAATAATATCTGCTACCACCACACAATTGTGCCCTACACCCCTTACCCCAGGTTTGAATATTTACGCTTCCCACATGTCTGATCCAGGTTTCCCTCTCTCCACCACTAGATTGCTAGGAAGTACTTAGCTAATGATGTTCTTAACTATGGTTATAATTCTGAATATCACTTATAAATACCTGTTTTGTTTGCGATTCGTTAACTTGTTTGGCAGACGGAATCGTACTCAAAAACAAATTCAGCATAGAATTTGATTCCTCCAAAACATTATCCAGGGATCTAATAGTTGAAAACAATTTATTGACGTTTCCACGATCCATCACCTAAGAAACCGACAAACAACATAATGTAAAAACCATTTTTTTTTAAACGTCTGCTTAAAAGGAATCTATTAGCTACTTTTAGCCCTATAAGCTTAGCTTATGTCCCCAAATTAGCTGACCTGCTGAGCTCAGGATGTAAGTTTTATACTTACCTTCCCCATCATTCCCTCGGTGTCAGCGCTTAAAGCGGCTTCTGCAGTGTATTGAGTAGTATACTAAGTAGTCCTCCCATTCTAAGTTTAGAATGGGAGGACTATATAGTGTGCGGCTCAATGCATTCAGTGGTGGTTCTCATCGCTGACACCAAGGGAATGACGGGGGAGGCGAGTATAAAACTTACATCCTGAGCTCAGCAGGTCAGCTAAATTGAGGACATAAGCTTAGCTTATAGGGCTAAAAGTAGCTGATAGATTCCCTTTAGGGATGAACTGTCAGGTCTGTTTTAGTAAATAATTGTATTCTCTGTAACAATCCTAAAGCATCTTCTCTTATAATTTTGGGTTGTCCTATTCCTCTTTCATTTCTGCTAGGAATGCATGAATAAATTGACAACTAGGTTGCTAGTGGAGTATCCCTTCAAAATCTCACATGGTCCAAACAATGCCAAACTGTATAGGAACACACCTGTATAAACTGCAGGCATCATGTTATAGAGCAGGAGGAGCTGAGCAGACTGATATATAGTATTATGGGGAAAGAGTCAGTATAACTTGTATTTTATTCATTTATATCTCTGCACATCCTGAGTTGAATAGTCCAATGTGCGGTCTTATCAGTGATTGACAGCCATGTGTGTATGACTGTAAATACAGGGAGGGCTGTGAGAATCCTGTCACACAGTGATAATGAGGGAGATAGCAGTTCATCATCTCTGAATACTTATGGTCTTAAGGTTATTTAAGTGAATACAAAGGGTAATGATAATCACATCGTTCTCCCAACAGGCAGCAATGGCTCTGGCTTTAGCTGCCCATGTGATACGGTTCTCATGCATCATGGGATTTCTAGCAAAGAATAAAGGAAGCAGGGGAAATCTAAAAATCAACATGGTGTCTGATAAGTATCAGACAAGAGGCTGCACTACATTGAAGTGAGTGCAATGTACATAGAAGACATTCAGAATGAGGGAATGGGTGCAGTGATTGGAAAATGAGTTTTCACTGAAGTGGCCCTTCGACTGTACAACATTATGAATATAAGCAAAAGATACAACATTGACTTTACAAGCATTTAACTGTATTGCCTTATGTTAAAAGGAATGTGTCATCAGAAAATGACCTATTATTTAAAATCCTTTTGATATTAATTATATTTTTAAGATTTTTGGTATTTTTTTTTTTTATTTCACCAGGTTTAGCAGTTTTCACTCTAGCTACTGATCCTCAGATAATAGGCTAAACGAATAAAAGAATGCAGGCTATCTATAAGCAGAGAGATGGTGAGGGAACACTTAGCTAACTTACATGAATTCAAGTCTCCAGGTCCAGATGAATTACATCCTAGGATACTGAAGTAAGCAGCAGAGGTAATTGCTGAACCACTCGAATTTGAAAATTTGAAAAGTTTGGAAAAGGGTAAATTTTGTCCCTAGCTTCAAATAAGAGAAAAAGATGGATCCAGGAAACTACAGGCCTGTAAGCCCCGCTTTTATACTAGAAGATTTGTGTATACTAATAGATCACTGACTGAATATGAGTCAACAGTGTGATGCAGCAGCAAAAATGGCAGAAACAATTGTGGGATGTATTAAGAGAGTCTAGATCAAGTGAGGCAATTTTCCCTCTCTATTCTTCCTTAGTCAGACCTCATCTTGAATACTGTGTCTAGTTCTGGGCACCCTCATTTTAAAAATACATCGACAAACTGAAGCAAATTCAGAGAAGAGCTACTATTATGGTGAGCAGTTTGCAAACCATGTCCTATGAGGACATAACGTCTTTCGGGTGCTGGTTAGGAGACGCTTGTGTAGTAGCCATGCAGGATTGGAGAATAGTCAGGAGGAAGCTGGAGGTCATCACCAGGTAGTCACGTTTGCAGTACAATGACTCAGGTGAGAAGCAGAGTCAGATGGGAAGCCAGGAGTCGTCAGCAGGTAGTCATGTTTGCAACAGAAATGGATGAGGTGCAAAGTGTAGTCAGATGGAAAGTCAGGAGTCATCAGCAGGTAGTCACATATGCAGTACAAATGGATAAGGCGGGAAGTGTAGTCACATGGAAAGCCATTAGTCATCAGCAGGTAGTCACGTTTGCAAAACAAATATATGAGGTAGGAAGCGTTGTCAGATGGGAAGCCAGGAGTCATCAGCAGATAGTCCCATATGCAGGAAAGGAGCAGGTGAGGACAGGAAGCTTGATACAGGCAATGGAGCACAATAATCAAGCAATGCAAGAGTGTCAGGCCCAGGCTTTTGTAGCAATTCCTAATCAGGAACAGGTGGAGCTAGAACAAGGGCTGGATAGTATGATCTGGAAAACAAGGTCAAAGTATGCAGAGGGATTTGTCCAAATGCCTGGTTAGCTCAATAAGAAGGGCTACTGCTTGGAGTGCAGGAGGTTCCCGGATCAAGTCCTCACAGATAAATGGTTAAAGGACCTGATCTGGGAATGTTTAGCTTTCAAAAAAGAAAGCTGAGAGGAGACTTAATAGTCATCTACAAATATCTGAAGGGCTGTCACAGTGCAGAGGGATCAGCCCTATTCTCATTTGTACAAGGAAAGACTAGAAGCAATGGGATGAAACTGAAAGGGTGGAGACACAAATTAGATATTAAAAAAATCTTTTTGAAACTGAGGGTGATCAGTGAGTGGAACTGGTTGCCATGGGAGGCTGCGAGTTCTCCAAAAGGCTAGACAGACATCTGTCTGGGATGGTTTAGTAAATCCTGCATTGAGCAGGGGGTTGGACTTGATTACCCCAGAGGTCCCTTACAACTCTATGTTTCTACATCATGTTTTGAATTCTTTAATATTCATCTCATTTTCATCAGGCAGGAGTAGAATGACATGTTACACACACACACACACACACACACATATATATATATATACATGCACAATAGGTGATGGTCATGGCTCTCATACCTCCCTCTCCCTGCACAATGACCACTGCACATGTAAAATCAAAGAACGTTTCCAGTCTACAGACACCCATAGTTCATGTAGCTACTGTAAAGCATCTCTCTAAATGGTGTCAGCAGCAGCTCAGGCCACGTGGCTGCCCCATAATTGTATGTACATAAGATAGAATTAAAAATCTACCATCAGAAAATAAATACACTGAATATTTGTCAGTATCTATTTTATATAGTGAAAAATAGGTCATGCTTTCAATTTAAGCGTGTTGAATTATTATTACCTTGCTTCCATGTTCTTCAAGGAAAGGTATATGAAGGAATGACTGTACACATATCTCAATGTTGTGTAACAATGTCTTCCCATCCAATATGCTTTTCTTCAAAGCACTGAGATCCTCAGTGTGACAAAAGATATAAAGCTCATTTCTGTTGAGCGTATCCATCTGCGGAATACTATCCAAAAATATAGAGTTGCAGCACGAATCTAAAAGAAAATGAAGATATTTAAAGGGACCCTCCAGGCCTGAACAAACAAAGATGGCTGCACTGCTTCTCCGACTACTTGATGCAGACTGTGCACAATATACATCGGTAGTCTAAGACACACAATGCTGATCTGATATACCAGAAACAACATATTTCTATTTCTGTACAACTTGATAAGGGCCAGTCACATAGTAGCCAATCTACTGTGGCAGAGGAGAAGTATCTGTTATGCTGGATTCCAATATGGCCGATTCTCCTGGTACATAAGCCACTAACCCTCTCCTAGAGGTGTTTGACATTAGTTTTTTTGTCACCTCTCCATTGAAATAAAAATCTCAATTGAAACAATTTAAATAAACATGTCCGCTTGGATCGGGGGAGATATCAGTTGGCTCAATAAGTGTACTGCCAAAAGCTATCAGATGTGAAGAGCTAAGTTTAGGGCATAGGGGTACTACAGAACTGTTTACAAATAGCATGTACACGATAATTTATGTGTACAAAGAATATTGCTGGATAACCCATATACAATACAGAGTATGGGAAAGTTTAGTGTTAATTTCAGTGTGCTTTAATTTGTAAATGCAACAAAACCCCAGAAGACTCTACCCTGTTCTTCTATAGACAGGTCATTATGTGTAGTCTTCACTGTTTATTTTTCATAGAATCCAGTTCCATTGAAGTGCTTATTCATCTAATATAACACATATCTAGCCTATTTTATAATATAATTATACCTCCTATTTTCATGCACTTGCAATGTACCAAGTACTGCAATAAATGATAGTAAAAAAAATGTATCCTACTTGAATATCCAAGTATTAACTATTTATATGAAACATGTGATTATCCTCAGTGAGAGAAACCAAGTAATCTTGTAGATATGATACCTTTTAACCCCTTGAGTGGCGGGTTTCCTACCACCCTGTCGTGCCCACCAGGGCAGGTTTTTTAAAATGGTCTAATCATTGAATTTCAACTAATTTTGCAGTTGCGTCTCAAGAGCCATAACTTTTTCATTTTTCCATTGACATGGCCATATAAGGGCTTGTTTTTTGCGGGACAAGTTGTGATTTTTTAAACAGGGGGGAGGAAAAAAAGAAATGGGGAAAAAAGAAAAAAAGGGGCCATGTCATTAAGGAGTTAAATAATGTATTAACTTCCTTCTCTGGGTCATTACGACGCATGGATACCACATGTGTGATTGTATTTTTGATTTTTTACAAAGTAAAGGGAGACAAGTGTTTTTATAATTTTTTTCCTTTTTTTCTTTGCTTTAAAGTTTTTTGTTTTTTTGTCCCTTTAGGGGACTTCCACAGGGACCCATCAGGACCCCCTGATCACATTCCGGGGGTCCGATGGTTACAGCCCTTTACATGCTGCAGTGACAGCCATTTACATGCTGCAGTCACATAGACTGCCGTATGTAAAGGGTTAACACAGCAGAGATCGGAGGTTTTCTCTGATCTCTGCTGTAAGAGCTGGTACCTAGCTGTCCTCTCACAGCCAAGCACCAAGCTCTCCCTGCCACAGAGACCATCGGCTTGCTTCTGACAAGCCGATGGTCTCTATGGCAACCTGCAAACAAAGCAGGAGATTGTCGGCATATCGGCAATATCTTCTGCTGGTTTTTCAAAGCCCTTGCTTTGTTCTCTGTGGGTCTGTGCAGGCCGAGCACACTGTCACAGCTTGTGGCATTGTGCTCTGCAGCTCCCATAGTGATACATAGCCCGGAAATCTTCCGGGCTATGTCGCTATGAGCAGTGGAGCTCATCCCGGAAAATTTCCGGGCGTGCCACTCAAGGGGTTAATGGCTAACAAAAATACATGATGTTATAGCGAGCTTTCGGGTGGTTATTATCGACCCTTCATCAGGCTAATGAAACTCGTCTGTATGGGTGGAAGGTGTCCTCAAACCACTGGTGAGGACCACAACCAGCTACTTGCAGGACACCATGGACCTACTGAACAAACTGTCTACCATAGGTCTCCTCCCAGATTGTGCAATCCTGACCACCATTGATGTGGAGTCCTTATAATCCAACATCCCACATGAAGATGGATTGACCGCCTGCCAGGCGCACCTTGAGGCCAATGGGGTTGCCTCTGAATCCATGTTACAACTCACAAGGTTCATACAATTATTTCTCCTTTGGCAAAGAGATATTATTGTAACTCACCGGAATCACCATGGGCAGTAAAATGGCACCACAATATGCCAGCCTTTTCATGGCAAAACTGGAGAGTGACTTTTTGGCCTCCTGCCCCAGCAAACCACTGGCCTACTTCCGCTACATTGATGATGACATCATAATCATTTGGACCAACACTGAACAAGAACTAATAAAATTCCATGATAGATTCAATGCATTTCACCCAACCATAAACCTGACATTAAGCTACTCGTACACAGAAATCAACTTTTTGGACACCACCATAAAAATTTCAAACAACTCAATACAGACATACCTATACTACAAACCAATTGATCGACCCACATACCTCAGTTGAGACATTTACCATCCTAAGCACATCAAAAAGTCCTTTGTCTACATCCAGGCCATCAGATACAACCGGATCTGCTCCAACCCAACAGACAGAGAGGAACATTTACACAATCTCAACAAGACATTTTTAAATCAGGGCTACCATCCCACCACAATTGATGACCAAATCACCAGAGCCACCAGGATACCTAGAAATCAACTATTCTAATACAAGGAGAAAGAAAAAAATGGACGTGTGCCTCTAGTAGTGACCTACAATTCACAGCTAGAGGTTCAAAGGAAGACTGCAAAGAAACTCCATCATACCCTACTCAAGGATGACAGTTTGAAAACCATATTCCCGGACACTCCCCTCCTGTGTTACAGGTAACCTCCTAATTTGAGGAACTTTATAGTCAGGAGTGCATTGCCCTCAGACACGTAAAAAGAGAACTTATCCCTGTAATTTAAGGAGCTGCAAGACCTGCTCACATGTACTGACTGAAGAAAGGATACGGATCCCCAAAACACAGCAGGATTAAAAGATCCCTGGGACATTCACATGTTCCATGTCCAATGTTGTGTACCTGATCCTGTGCAGTGAATGTCCTGTTGGGGGGCTTTATATCGGAGAAACAAGACAAAAACTGAGAGGAAAAATGTTTTTCCTCTCTAATTGAGATCTCATCGCCACTCAATTAGAGAGGAAAAACATTTTTGTGGTCACGAACATAGCATAGAGCAGATGAGAGTTATACCGAAAGGCAACTCCAAGTCACATCATCACAGAAGAATTTGTTAGCATAAATTTATGGCCATGTTTGATACCCTCAAGAATGGAATGAACCTTGGCCCGGGATTCTTGCATAAGTGGAGAATATGAAAGGTATAAAGGAGGTCAAGAAGGGCGTCCTCTTCCCAATTATTGTTTTTTTTTTTTTTAAAGATAAAAATACAGAAATTGATTTGTAAAATGTTGACATCCAATAGGTGGTGCTGCAGGGCTAGTGTTTCCATCTCCTTCTTATTTGCATCTCTTTCTATGTTTGGACTTTAAAGGAGAGATAACAGACATGGTAAAACTGTCACATTCCTTAGCTCAGTGGACTGTTTAAGTATTTATCTCTTTTCTCAGGTTGTTTAGTGTTATTTTAAGTGCAGACAGTCTCAAATTTCTGTGTGTGAATATTTTTTTAGATCAAGGAGTGTCTCTGCATTTGCGTTGCATTTGTGCCTCATCCAAACCAGTTTTATTAGCCTGATAAAGGGTCGATAATAACCACCCGAAAGCTTCTTGTAACATCATGTATTTTTGTTAGCCATTAAAAGGTATCATATCTACAAGATTACTTGGTTTCTCTCACTGAGAACAATCACACTTTGCTCTACTGGCTAACACCATACCAAACTTTTTTTTTGTTTTACCTATTCATATGAAAAACACTTTGTTTAAGGTCTCATTCACACGATCGTATATACGCAGCTATTGGAGCTGCATTCAAAAATTGTGACCATGTGAAGCATTGGATTCCAATGCATTCATTCACATGAGTGATTTTCGGGCATGTAAAAAGATCGCGCCATCAAATCTAGAACAAGCAATCGTTGATTTTTCAGGGGGGGAGAGTTTAACTGTGTCCGATGCTCAGAAAAGTAGACAACTGCCTCTATTTAAGCTACTAGTAATTATTAGGAAATTATAGTATCAGTGTTTCTGGTGGCGAGCTCTGCTACATGCATGTCACACACACACAGCTCTGCTAAGTAAGTTCAAAGTTGAAGTCACAATTCTATCATAAAAGCTTTATTAAATAAGGAACATTGTAAAAGGTGGTACATTGCCATGTAGATTAAGTTTTGGCATTTTCTCATAGTCTTTATAGCTAAATAGATCCCAATTCCAGTGAATAATCAGCATTTTCTCTTTAAATCTTTCCAGAGACAATTGAAAGGATATAATGAAGCACCCCAAAAAATTTTTTCTATTATACAATACCTGAGTCTTGGGTACTGTCTTGTTCATAGCTGGAGCAATCACTTGTTGCTGACAACTCCGAAAAGCCATCTATCTCATCATTGGCAGAGAACTGGTCACGTAACATGATTGATCCATCTGACTCTGAGTAACCATGGCTGTTGGATGGAGAAAAAGAATGATTCTCAGGAGTAAACTGGAAAGTCTCTATTAGATTATTCTTCTGCGGAATCTTTATTTTAGGTCTGTTAAAAGAACATCAACAGCCAGTTAACTTAAAAGGGTTGCCTCATCAGGATAACCCATGACCATATACTCCATTAGGGCATATAGATATTGGCTTTTTCACACTTTTTAAGGCGCCCCCTGCTGTTCTTTTGATGTCCTCTCACACCTAATGTGTTCTGTGCCAGTGAGAAGAGCCTCTTCCAGTGTGCTGATTTTGTTGGCTAGCCTACACAATAGCAGATATGATGACACTACCTGTGCACAAGAGGATGTAGGTTGGGTAATAAGCTACTGGGCATATATGTCTATTAGCACTCAACTTTGTGACTTGTTGAATGGAATTAAAAGAACACTAGGGGCACCATAAGATGTAGGTTACAGTAATATCTAGACATATTATGTTTTGGTGATATAACAGTGACCTTTGATTTTCAATGGCTGAATAATTATAATTATTTTCTTGACTGCAGAGATGACATGCCCATGCATTCCACATGAGCAATTATGGGTCTCAGTTTTTGTGCCATATACTGCTAAGGCCAAGTGATTATCTGCAGTGGGTACGTTATCATAGTAGCAAAGTACACAAAGCATGATAGGGAAAACCGAAGCTGCAATGCTGTAAGGGCTAGCTGAATAAATTGATCATCATAGCTTCCATTTGTGTTATCAGTTTTCTTGGTGGTAGGGAACCTTTTAAACATCTTGGATAACCCCTTCAAACAGCACGATAAACTATGTAAAAGTGAAACATAACAAATAAGACCCAAAATAAGTCTAAAACACCCAAAATAATAAATGTTAATCAATGTATATCCGATTGGAAGAACGTCTTAAGTGGGGTACCACAAGGCTCTGTCCTAGGCCCAGTGTTGTTCAACATTTTTATAAATGATCTAGATGAGGGAATTGAGGGGAAACTGATCAAATTTGCCGATGACACAAAGCTAGAAGGGATAGTAACACTAGAGATGTGTGAGAGAGAAGATTTAAAAAGATCTAGACAGGCTGTGAATAACAGAATGGTACTTAACAGGAAAAAATGTAAAGTCCTACATCTGAGCAAGAAAATGAATGAAAAAGGTACAGAATGGGAGGAATTCGGCTAAGCAGCATCACATGTGAAAAAGACTTGGGTATACTAATAGATCACAGACTGCACATGAGTCAACAATGTGATGCAGCAGCCAAAAAGGCAAACACAATTCTGTGATCTATTAAGAGAAGCATAGAGTCTAGATCACGTGAGGTAATTATTCCCCTCTACTCTTCTTGTGTCCAATTCTGGGCTCCCCAATTTAAATACGACTTTTTTGTTTGTTTTTGATGTCTCAGCCACGTTCGTAGATATGTTCCTTCGGGCTAATGCCCACGGACGGATTATCACTGCTGAATTTACGGCCAGATGCCTGTTGCAAATTCTGCAGCAATGACTGTCCATAGACATGCTGTGTTAAAACGTTCTCCCCTGCGCATGAGCGGAAATCAATTGTGATTTTTCCACTTGCGGGGGGAGAATCGCAGCATGTTCTATTTTGTGTGGAAAATCGCACAGACGGCTTCCATTGCAGTCAATGGAAGCTGTCCCACGTTATTCCGCACTGTGGGCACTGCGGAGTATCATGGGAATCCGCATCACAGCCCAGCGCTGCACTGCGCGTGTGCATCAGGTGAGACACTTATGGTGGATCTGGACAGGTGAGTATAGGGTCTCTGGGAGGCGCTGGGCCTGATTTCACTGTGAGCTTTCGCAGTCGGAATCTGACCCGGCTGTGGGCAGGAGGCCTTATAAATGTAGCAACTGTTGGTGAACTGTTTTCTGATTACCATCACTTCATTGGTTATGTTCTCTGATTGGTCATTATCTAATTACGTCTATTATGGTTTCTCCATATAAGCCTTTGCAGTGCAGTGTATTAAGCAACCATGTTGTTATTAAGAGATCCTGCAAATCGAAACAGTTAGGTGGTTTAATGTGCTTTCAATAAAACACCAGATTTTACAAGCCAGTTATAAACAATAGTAGATGGCGGGGGTCCATTGACTGGGGCCACCAGAAATCAGCTGTGTGCTAGGCTGGTGCGCTACTGACTGCAGCTGATTTCTGCAATCCCACTGCAGTGGTCTGGCTTGGTATTAACTGCAAGGTTCCCATTCACTTCAGTGCTACAGCTACAGGCGAAATGTAGTATAACAAGATGGACATTCAGATGAATGACTGTCCTATAATACAATGACGAACTAACGTCTGCCAAAAAGTTCTGGGTCATCGAGGTGGAGCTTGAGCAGTGGACCCGCTAATGGGTCATATGAGCAGAAGTTGTGATCTTGGCACAACCCCTTTAAGTGCTAAAATTCCTTCTACAGACTCTACCAATCAGCTATTAATATGATATTTACCTGTTTACCAGTAATTCGTTCTTCATGTTTGTATGTACTTTTGAAAATCCTTCTGCAAATGAAAAAAAAAAATAATAATAAAAAAAAAAATAAATAAAAAAAAAAATATATATATATATATATAAATACAAAGCAATATATGTAAATTAAATGTATAACATTTTTGGTTGATTTTATAATTTGAATATAACTATTTTAGGCATGACAGCTGATTTTTAATGGAGGTAAGGCTAACGTCAGCACCTGGAAGACTCGGGCAGGTGTGGCTGTGGTCCGAGAAGGAAGAATGTTTGATAACTGCCCTGTTTCCCCCGATAGTAAAACCCCCCCTGATTTTTGGGGGAGGCTTGAAATATAAGACCTCCTCTGAAAAAAAGCCCTAGCTAGGCTACATGTAAAAAAAAACAATACTCACCTACCGCCGGTGATCCAGTCCTCACGCTAGTCTCCATCGCTGCTGCAGGCTGCCGCTTCCTCCTTCAAGCCGACAGAGCAGTTCTTCCTGGAAGTGGGGCTTGAATACCCCGCCTCCAGGAAGCTAATGCTTCGATTGGTTAAAGGGGTTGTCCCGCGCCGAAATGGTTTTTTTTTGGTTTTTTTTAACCCCCCCCCCCCCCCCCGTTCGGCGCGAGACAACCCCGATACAGGGGTTAAAAAAACAAACCGGAGAGTGCTTACCTGAATCCCGGCGGCCCGGCGTCTTCATACTCACCTGCTGAAGATGGCCGCCGGGGTCTGCTCCCTCCGTGGACCGCAGCTCTTCTGTGCGGTCCATTGCCGATTCCAGCCTCCTGATTGGCTGGAATCGGCACGTGACGGGGCGGAGCTACACGGAGCCGGCATTCTGCACGAGCGGCCCCATTGAAGACAGCAGAAGACCCGGACTGCGCAAGCGCGGCTAATTTGGCCATCGGAGGCCGAAAATTAGTCGGCACCATGGAGACGAGGACGCCAGCAACGGAGCAGGTAAGTATAAAACTTTTGATAACTTCTGTATGGCTCATAATTAATGCACAATGTACATTACAAAGTGCATTAATATGGCCATACAGAAGTGTATAGACCCACTTGCTGCCGCGGGACAACCCCTTTAATCCAGCGCTGTGTCAGCTAATGAAAGCCGGCGCTGGAGTAACCAATCACAGCCATTCAATGATGTCATTGAATGGCTGTAATTGGTTAGTGGAGCGCCGGCTCTCATTGGCTGACGCGGTGCTCGATTAACCAATCAGAGCATTAGCTTCCTGGAGGCGGGGTATTCAAGCCCCACTTTCAGGAAGAACTGCTCTGTCGGCTTGAAGGAGGACGTGGCAGCCTGCAGCACCGATCGAGGCCAGTGCAAGGACCTGAACGCCGGCAGTAGGTGAGTATTATTAGACACCCCCGAAGATAAGACACTGTTATTAAAAACATTAAAAAATTAATATTAGACAGTGTCTTATTTTCAGGGAAACATGTTATAATGAGTTGCTCCCTTCTTTGCACAGTTTGTTGTGAGACCTGCAGTCATCTGCTCTCCATACATCACTGTGCATGGACCAGCTTTTGGTGCATCTTCAATAAGGCTCCTCTTGTCAACCTCCTATCTGGTTTCTTTTTCTCTGAGATGCCAGAGAGTAGAAGTTGACAAGAGAACATGTTGAAAATATAAGGCTGCTGGCTGTGCACCAAAATGTGATACTTTATATCAGGAGAAGCAGTATGGAGTCACTCAACTTCATTGTGTCTTCTGCTCTGACTGGTTCATCAGTACTGTGTTCATATGTAAGTTCTGCAGCGTTCTAGCTCGTGAATCTGCAACTCTCACCGTATCCTTAACCATTGTTTAGGTCATACTGGGAGCTGTAATATCACATGATTACATTCTTTAAGGCTGAATTCACACTGATGTTTTTTTGGTGACTCCTGTCTTACACAAAACGAAACTTTACAAAATGGAAGTGAAATGGATAAAAACCTGCGATTCCCCCGTGATTGTGCTGCTTTTTGCAAGAAAACTGGATTGCATTGTTGCAACCTAGGTTTTTCATGCTGTGAAAATCACATGTTGTTTCAATAGTAAAAAATAGAAAAATCGCATTGCACTAGCATGCACATCATATGGCATGCAAGTGTGATATATATAAATTTTTGCAGATACATTGAAAATAATGAGCAATATCGCTCGCTCTGAATCCTGTAGGCGAACGCTTGATCCTGATCCTGCAGTGCAAATACGGCCGTGGGCATTGGGCCTTATGCCCACTTTTCTAATTGTTTTCTAATGCCTCTATAATAAGAATAATCTTTATTTATATAGCCCCAACATATTCCACAGCGACTACAAAACTGTGGGAACAGAAACAAAACCACGGTTACATGTAGTAATCAATTGATGGAAACAATAGGGGTGAGGGTCCTACTCCAGCAAGCTTACATACTACAAATAATGGGATGATACAGAAGGTAACGGGGCTGGAGATGCGCACGGTATGGCGGGGTGGAGAGTGAGGGATGCTATACACACAGACAGTGGTTAGGCCATATAATAACTGACATCGGCAGGAGAATGAAAATCTATATGGAAAGCCTTCACAGGTAAGATTCTAAAATATAACGTTTATTAATTATGATTAAAAGATAATATCAAGAAGGCCAAAAAGACAAACAAACACACAGAGGGGAAAGATCACTGATGAAAGTTATCACTCCAAGATCGCTTATAATAGTGTGATATCAACGTACACTCGGACGCCTAGACATAAAGATAGATATGAGACTAGGCCTCTTGTGAGAGACAAATTAATATATACTGGTTATTAATGTGCAAACCAGATCCCTGACAAGGAGTGTATTTTGTGGCTCTGGTCTCCATTAATGTTGGGCTTTAACCCGTTCAGGTCACTGCCATTTAATCCACTCCTTGTCAGGGATCTGGTTTGCACATTATTAACCAGTCCGTGGATCCTGCTGGTGGGCTGGTTCATTTTCTCTGTATGGTGCTGGAGAAATGTAGAGAGGACAGCCTCTGACTCCTGGCTCTACTATAGTTACTAGCTGTATCAGTGTCCTGTGAACGCCAAAACAGTTGACACAGAACTTGCCCAGATATTTGAGGCATTGGGCTAGAGGTCCAGGGCATATGCCCTAGATCTCCAGTGCTAGCAACTCCCCTGCACTATGGTGACTATGTTAGTAGACAACCTAAACATTGTACAGATGTACAGAACATGGGAAAGTTTTGCAAAAGAAAATTCTGTAAGCATCATGCAAAGCAGATGTTTTTTTGTACATCTATCCATCAAGTTAATATCTTTTTAATTAATAGGATATTGAAAACTTACTGCTGTTAAGTTTACTGTTCAGTTTCTTTGCCAACTGATTCCCTTGGGTTAAGTGCTCTCTGAAACTTTGTCCCATGAAGTAATCTACGTCATTAGCTCGAAGGATCTCTTCAAATGATTTTATGGCCTCTTCCAAATGTTGAGTAAGAATATGACACATACTTTGTCCTTCTCTCAGCTTCTGTCGCAGTAATGATAGCTCCCGAGCCTGTGCTTGAATCAGCCAATCGTATTTTCTGAAACAGGTGAAACAATGTTAGATTTTTCAAATGCAATAGAAAGGACATTTAAAGGAATTCCATTGGCAGTTTTGCTCATGAAAAACTGCTGATAGATTTATGTAGAAGTCTGTGCTGCTAATCATTTCTGTAGAGCATCTGATTGGACAGAGAGTGAGAGCATGCGGTGGACACACATTGGGGATTGAACGATGTAATGCAGTTGCTGTCTGTTTCTTTCTTTGTTTGTCTGTCTCTCTTTTTGTCTCTCTCACTGATTGCCTCTCACTTTATTTGTCTTTGTATCTGTCTCTTTCATTGTCTGTCTCTCTCTCTCTCTGTCTGTCTATCTCTTTTTCTATGTATCGCTCTGTCTGTCTGTCTCTTGCTCTATCTCTCTATTGCTCTCTTTCTGTCTCTATTGTTCTCTGCCTCTCTATCACTCCATCTCCGTCTCTCTATCACTTTCTTTGGGTCTTACTATCGCTCTTTCTCTCTGTCTCTCTATCGCTCTGTCTCTCTGTCTGTCTCTTGCTCTCTCTCTATCTCTCTCTCTTTCTGTCTCTATTGTTCTCTCCCTCTCTATCACTCTTTCTCTGTCTCTCTATCACTTTCTCTGGGTCTTTCTATTGCTCTTTCTCTCTGTCTCTCTATCGCTCTCTCTGTCTGTCTCTCTATCGCTCTCATTCTGTCTGTCTGTCACTCTTATCCTATCTGTCTGTCCCTCTCTCTATCGCTCTCTCTTTCTGTCTCTATTGCTCTCTTCCTCTCTATTGCTGTCTGACTCTCTATCACTTTCTCTGAGTCTTTCTATCGCTCTTTCTCTCTGTCTCTCTATCGCTCTCTCTGTCTGTCTCTCTATCGCTCTCATTCTGTCTGTCTGTCACTCTTATCCTATCTGTCTGTCCCTCTCTCTATCGCTCTCTCTTTCTGTCTCTATTGCTCTCTCCCTCTCTATTGCTGTCTGACTCTCTATCACTTTCTCTGAGTCTTTCTATCGCTCTTTCTCTCTGTCTCTCTATCGCTCTCTCTGTCTGTCTCTCTATCGCTCTCATTCTGTCTGTCTGTCACTCTTATCCTATCTGTCTGTCCCTCTCTCTATCGCTCTCTCTTTCTGTCTCTATTGCTCTCTCCCTCTCTATTGCTGTCTGACTCTCTATCACTTTCTCTGAGTCTTTCTATCGCTCTTTCTCTCTGTCTCTCTATCGCTCTCTCTGTCTCTCTATCGCTCTCATTCTGTCTGTCTGTCACTCTTATCCTATCTGTCTGTCCCTCTCTCTATCGCTCTCTCTTTCTGTCTCTATTGCTCTCTCCCTCTCTATTGCTGTCTGACTCTCTATCACTTTCTCTGAGTCTTTCTATCGCTCTTTCTCTCTCTCTCTATTGCTCTCTCTGTCTATCACTCTCATTCTGTCTGTCTGTCCCTCTCTATCTGTCTCTCTCTGTATCGCTCTCTCTATTGCTATCTCTATCTGTTTCTTTTTCTCTATTGCTATCTCTGACTATCGTTCTCTCTGTCTGTCTCTCTATTGCTCTCTCTCTTTCTGTCTATTGCTTTCTTTCTGTCTGTCTCTCTATCACTCTCTCTGTCTGTCTCTCTTAGCTCTCTCTGTCTGTCTCACTATCTCTCTATCACTCTCTATTTTTCTGTCTATCACTCTCTCTGTCACTTTCTCCCTGTGTTTCTTTGTCTCTCTTTTGCTCTCTCTCTGTATGTTTCTCTCTGTCCCTCACTGTCTCTCTATGGCTCTCTGTCTCTCTGTTGTTCTCTCCCTGTCTGTCTCACTATCTTTCTCTCTTTCTGTCTATTACTTTCTCTGTGTTTCTGCATCTCTCTTTCTGCCTGTTTCTTTCTGTCTCTCTATCGCTATCTCTCTCTATCACTCTTTCTCTCACTGTCTCTCTATCGCTCTCTCTGTCTCTATCACTCTCTCACTCTCTCTCTATTGCTCTCTCTCTCTGTTTGTCTCTGTCTTTCTCTCTCTGTCTCTGTATCACTCTTGGTTGGGCAGTATATGGTGCAGTTTAGCAGTGTATGCTGTGTTGCTTAGCAACATTTCACTCATTCCAGCGCATGCCTGAAGCACAGCAGTGCCACCCATAGACTTAAAGGGGTTGTCCCGCGAAACAAAGTGGGTCTATACACTTCTGTATGGCCATATTAATGCACTTTGTAATGTACATTGTGCATTAATTATGAGCCATACAGAAGTTATCAGAAATTTTTCACTTACCTGTTCCGTTGCTAGCGTCCTCGTTTCCATGGAGCCGTCTAATTTTCAGCGTCTAATCGCCAAATTAGACGCGCTTGCGCAGTCCGGGTCTTCTTCTTTTCTCAATGGGGCTCCGTGTAGCTCCGCCCCGTCACGTGCCGATTCCAGCCAATCAGGAGGCTGGAATCGGCAATGGACCGCACAGAAGCCCTGCGGTCCACCGAGGGAGAAGATCCCGGCGGCCATCTTCAGCAGGTAAGTAAGAAGTCACCGGAGCGCGGGGATTCAGGTAAGCGCTGTCCGGTGTTCTTGTTTAACCCCTGCATCGGGGTTGTCTCGCGCCGAACGGGGGGGGGCTGTTGAAAAAAAAAAACCCCGTTTCGGCGCGGGACAACCCCTTTAACATTGTAACTTTCAACCCACCTGACAGTCCCTGAATGTATTAAACTCACATTTGATGATTTTACGGCAGCGGCGAGCATGTGTGTCATCTAATGACCCCAACATCATACACCAAAGTTACAGCAAAGCGGGCAAAGTGTGGTGCAAAAAAAATCATGTAGGCTTATTTATATTAGATTAGTGGTCACTCTGCCAAAATGCAAAAGTTTATGCATTTTTTTAATAATAATTTTTTTTTTATATTTCAAGTTCTATTTGCATACCAGAACAGTGAAAATTGTCCAAGCTATCAGAGGTGCAGAAGGTCTATAATCCCCTGGCAACCAAAAGGGTTAATCAAGCATCGTATAGCTAGTAGTCATAGTGTAAGAGTAAACTGGCACAAAGCACATGACAAGGAGTCTAAAGCTGGGTAAAACCAAGCCAAATATTTCACCAGGTTAGTAGCCAGAAAGCAAGAAGAGGAGGTACGATAGTTCAAGCTTGTAATAGAGCGGGCAAACCACCAGTCTTCCATGAGGGAATAACTCTGGAATGAGGACAGTTAAGTAACAACGTAGAAACAGCAATACAAATCACTTAACGTAATATTGTTTAAGATGGAAAATAGCAGATTAAATACAGTTTGTGACTTACCCAGGACTTTGAACTGGTTTTAGGTGACACTGAGTTCCTACATCTTTCCGGAGATGGTAAAAATAAGATTCCAGTTTGGATACTCTGTTGGCTAATTGATCTAAAAATATATCTGAGTGATGTCCCGTTGTATCAGAATGCCAGCCCTCATCTTCTTCTGTGAAGCTGTGGAATTTGGAGGATGGACAACTTTGGCTTTGAAGATGCTTCTGAGATGTCTGTAATTGGCCCTTCAGCTTTTTCACATCCTCTTTTAGCCCATTGACATCTGATTTTCGGTCAGTTTGCCAAAAGTCCTTGTTTTTACAGGGTGTCATATGAGACCAGTATCGATCATTAGAGTCTTTCTCCACCATGTGGTTGACTTCAGTAAAAATGTCCTCATCCTCTTCATATTCTGTAGAAATTAACATATACATGTTTAGAATAAAAGTGTAGGACATGGTACAACCTCTTTGAGTCTGGGAATATATGTTTTAATATACAAGTATATACTATATATAAAATATTCATATATAATGTTCCTTCAAGTTACAATATTGCTGCATGTGTGATTGGCTGGAAGAATCATCCAATTTCACTTATAAAACATAAGTACCAAACTGGTGCCTTTCTACAGTGTAGTACTATATGTACTTTACTGCTCTTTACATGTGCTGGGATGAGCAGTTCCTGTGAACACCAGGTGATGGTTGCTCCATTTTGTTTTTCTGGCACAATGGGTGCCGTACAGGACCCTGAACAAAAACTCCTGTCAACAAGATAGAAAGTGATTTACAGGTTTTAGCAGCTATTTCTGACTCCTGAAGGCTAGCAGTGCCCGTCTTCCCCAGACTAGGAGCACCATGTAAACAGCTCACACCCTACTTGAGAAGTTCAGCTTTCCCTGAGCTAGTGGGTGCAGACAATCTGCTATGATGTGTCCCATACACAGTAAAATGTGATTATTCCCAGTAAGAAAAAACAAGTTATCTTGTAGATATGATACCTTTTAATGACTAATGGCTAACTTTCATGTTATTATTCTTAGAAGCAATTTCAAATCACAAAGCCACAGAAGAATTTGGGGGTATAAATTTATAACAACCTTTGACACCTTCAGTAGAGGCCTAAATTCTTCAAGAGGATTCATGCATGAATGGGAAGTATGAGACATCTATAGCAGAAATAACACTGCTGGCCTGGTGACCCTCTAACATTAATTCAGGGACCATAAAACCTTCTCATCTTTAACAGTAGACTATTTTGTATTTCTCTACCCATCCTGTTGTAGTATCCTGTTAAGTGCAAACTAATCCCACCCATGTCTGTGCCTTGTCATAAGTATGTATATATATATATATATATATATATATATATATATATATATATATACATAATATTACATTCTAAAAGGGGATGAAGAGGTTACCTGTGTGTTAACAATTAACCAGACAAGCAAGGGTTACTTTTCAGGTTTTTCTTTGGTTTTAATTATGTTTGTTTTAAAACAGAAATGAAATGTAATACCGATGAGGTGATCAAGATCCTGTGTGGGATCGAAACGCGTACTTCATAGTTTTATCCTGTTTTGTATGGCACGTTACTAATAAAGGCAAGAAACTCTTCACAAGTTACCAGCTCCCTATGGTGTGGATCTTGAGCTGTCATGCTTCGGGGCTGTGGCCACTGACCTTTCTCACCTTGCCACTCCAGCAGTGGCCACAGCTTTTTTTCCTTTGCTCCTGACGCCAGCGGCAAATGCTGCATCCTTTCCCAATCCAGACTGTCTGTCTCTGCCACCCTTGCTGCATGTGTGCACGGCCTGTCTTAAAGGGCCAATGTGTATAGCCAACTTTCCAGTCCTAGCCCAATTTTGACAGGTCTTGCGAAATTTAGATCCACTGCTCCCACTGGAGGGTGCCTCAGCAAGTAGTCTCGATTGTGTTCAAAGGTGTCTTCTGTTCTGATATTTTTCCTGGTTTTAAAACCTAACTGACCATACTTACTCTGTTTGCTATTTCACCTGACCCTTGGCTTGTTTCTCCATTATACAAGAATTCTGCCTGTCCTCATCTGAGCTCTGTTCAATGACCAAGTCCCTGTCTACACCCTCTGGTACCATGTTATGGTAAACCTGACCAATTTACCTCAGTTGCCTCTCAACCATGACTATATCTGGGGTAACCATTTGGGGTTCCCTGCAGCGAAAAACAAATTCCAGTTGATGGTGTTAAAGAGTAAAAAACAAACAATCTGACCAAATTAGTCACTGATGCTAGACTAGTCTGGGCCAGTATTTTGAAAACTGTGAACCTTGTGGGGTTTTCTTATGTAACAGTGTCGAGGGTATACTCAAAATGGTGTGATTGAGAAAAAAACATCCATCAAAAGGGGATACTGTAGATGCAAATAGCTGGCCAGTAAAAGGGGTCAGAGGGGGATGTCAAGTATTGTTCTATCAAACAGGCAATATACAGTCAAGCAAATTTCAGCCAAATACAAGGTTCGTACTACAACTGCTGTGTCTAAATGCACAATTTGTTCCCTAGCACCGGTGAGATATAACTGCAGACAAGCATTTCAAACATCTTAGAGAATCAGAATGGCAAAAGAGCACAACATTGGATCATTGAGCAATTAGGAAAGCATCTTTTGGTTTGATGAATCCAGATTTATGTTTTACCATTCTGATGGGTTGTCAAAATTTTGGCACAAGCAGTACTATTGATTTATGCAAAGTTTTTGTAAAGTACAGTGACCATTTATCAATGTACAGTACTCCCACCTGGACTTGTTATTTCTTCTCGATCTATTTCATTTTCACTCTTTCCACAGGTTTCATAGCCAAGATCCTGAATATCCATGTGAATTTCTCTGGTATCATGCTTCGAAGGAGGTCTATCTGCAATAGAAAAATAAATAACTCAATCATTAAGTACAAGCCGAATGGAGCAGTATAAAAAAGTATATTTAATAATAATAATAATAATAATCTTTATTTGTATAGCGCCAACATATTCTGCAGCGCTTACATAGACAGGGGGGATACAGAAAGACAAAAGTACAAACATTACAGAACCACGGTTACATAGTAATCAATTGATGGAAACAATAGGGGTGCGGGTCCTGCTCCAACGAGCTTGCATACTACGAATAGTGGGGTGATACAGAAGGTAAAGGGGCTGGAGATGTGCACGGTATGGCGAGGTGGAGAGTGAGCGATGTTATACACATAGACAATGGTCAGACATTTAGCCGTGTGACGGCAGAAACAGTATGACTGCAGGAGCAGTTTATGATGGCTAGCAGGGATTGCAGTCAGTAGGTCAGGGAGCATGTTATCAGGCGGAGTACCAAGGGGTTTGTTTAGGGAATGCGGTATGCCTCCCTGAAGAGGTGCGTTTTTAGAGCACGCCTGAAGTTCTGCGAGTCCTGGATTGCTCGGGTAGCCTTTGGTAGTGCGTTCCAGAGGACCGGTGCTGCTCTGGAAAAGTCTTGGAGGTGAGAATGAGAAGTTCGAATTAAAGGGGCACTCAGTCTGGTTTCATTAGCAGAGCGGAGAGCCCGGGCTGGTTGATGGATTAAGATGAGGCAATATAGGGTGGCGCTGCGCTGTGGAGGGCTTTGTGGATGAAGGTAGCGAGTTTAAATTGAATTCTGTATTTAACGGGCAGCCAGTGCAGTGACCGGCACAGGGCAGAGGCGTCCGAGTAGCGTCTGGACAGGAAGATGAGCCTGGCTGCCGCATTCAAGATGGATTGGAGAGGGTAGAGTCTGGTGCAGGGGAGGCCGATCAGCAACGAGTTGCAATAATCGAGCTGGGAGTGGATGAGGGCAACAGTGAGCGTTTTTAACGTGTCCACAGTGAGAAAAGAGCGGATTCTAGCAATGTTCTTGAGGTGCAGCTGACATGTTCGGGCCAGAGATTGGATGTAGGGGATAAAAAAAAGATCAGAATTGAATATGACCCCAAGGCAGCGGGCATGTTGTCTAGGAGTTATGGTGGCGCCACACACTGAGATGGAGATGTCAGGATGAGGTCGGTTAGTGGAGGGTGGAAATACCAGTAAGTCAGTTTTAGAGAAGTTTAGTTTTAGGTAGAGAGAGGACATAGTGTTAGAGACAGCGGACAGACAGTCGGTGATGCTTTGGAGTAAACAGAGTTAAGCAGAGATGTCACGGGAAGAGGTGTATAGCTGGGTGTTGTCAGCATACAGGTGGTATTGGAGGTCAAATCTCCTGATGGTTTGTCCAATAGGGGCTGTGTAGATAGAGAAAAGGAGGGGGCCGAGGACCGAACCTTGGGGGACCCCAACAGCAAGGGGAAGAGGAGGGGAGGTGGAGCCAGCAAAGGAGACACTGAAAGAGCGGTCAGATAGATAGGAGGAGAACCAGGAGAGAGCAGTGTCCTTTAGGCCAATGGAGCGTAGCATACTGAGGAGGAGTTTGTGGTCAACAGTGTCAAATGCTGCGGAAAGGTCGAGGAGGATCAGTAAGGAGTAATCGCCCCTCGATTTGGCTGTCAGTAGGTCATTGGATACCCTTGTAAGGGCAGTTTCTGTCGAGTGTTGAGGTCGGAAGCCAGACTGTAGGGGGTCTAGGAGAGAGTGCTCTGATAGGTAGCTTACAAGGCGGGAGTAAACCAGGCGTTCTAATAGTTTGGAGATGAAGGGGAGGTTTGAGATGGGTCGGTAGTTGGCAGCATCAGTCGCGACCAGCGTCGGCTTCTTTAGCAGTGGGGATATGATGGCGTGTTTAAAATCAGAGAGAGATTGAATATAGTGGTGAGATGGGAGATGACTACTGGGGAGAAGGAACGGAGGAGGTGTGAGGGGAGGGGGTCGCTAGCGTAGGTGGTGGGGTGAGCAGAGAAGAGCAATTTGGAGACTTCTTCCTCTGTCGCTGGTCTGGGTACAGACAGTGAGCAGGAGCTAGATGGAGTGCTGAAAAGACTAGGGTCAGGGCTGGTCTGGGATTGGGAAGTTATTTCCTGACGGATGTCATCGATTTTCTTTTTGAAGTAAGCAGCCAGCTCTTTGGCACTGAGATCCGTCACCGGGGGCTGCGGTTTAGGGCTGAGAAGGGAGTGAAAAGTATCAAAGAGCCGTTTAGGGTTGTGCGATAGGGAGGAGACTAGAGAGGTGAAATAGACTTGTTTGTCATGGTGGAGGGTGAGGTTGTAGGTTCTGAGCATGAATTTGTAGTGGAGGAAGTCTGTGGACGTTTGCGATTTCCTCCACAGCCGTTCAGCACTTCTAGAGGACCGCCAGATGAAGCGCGTTTGAGGCGCGAGCCAGGGTTGCCGCATTCTACATCGGATGGCTCGGGTCCTGGGGGGCCCCGCTTCATCCAGGGCATGTTTGAGAGCGGTGTTGTAGTGAGCAGCAGCCAGGTTGGGGCAGGCGAGGAGAGAGATAGAGGACAGAGAGGACTGTAGGGATTCAGCAAAGTCCTGGGTGTGAACGGCCTTAAGGTTCCTGTAGATACGGTAGGTAGGTGGGTGTGGAGAGATGTTAGGGAGTGACTGAGAAAGAGAGGAGGTTATGATCTCAGAGCAGGAGAGGGGAGTTAGTGAAGTTGGAAGCAGAGCAGAGACGGAGGAAGACCAGATCAAGAGTATTGCCATCCCTGTGAGTGGGAGAGGCTGTGAGTTGAGAGAGACCAAGGGAGGAGGTGAGCGAAAGAAGCTGAGAGGCAGATGGGGAGTTGGGGTCATTAGTGGAGATGTTAAAATCACCTAAGATGAGGGTTGGAATTTCACAGGATAGGAAATGGGGGAGTCGGGCAGCAAAGTGGTCCAAAAACAGGCGAGCAGCACCTGGGGGGTGGTAGATAACTGCTACTCGCATGGACAGCGGACGGAAAAGCCATGCATTTGAACATAAACACTTTGATATTTACTGTAATAAAATAATTTGATAAAGTAATCATTTTTGATTGACTTTCTCACTGTTTCTGTTTTTTGGTGTTCCTCTTGTTTAAGGTTACCTTCTAAGTGCACTCCTTAAGAAGACATGATACGTTTCCGGACCCATGGCATAGGCCTCTCACTAGCCAAGCCAGAAACCTACTGCACACTGATGAGGGGCAAAAACCCTGAAACAGTTGTCTGTGTATGGTTTTCTGGCTTTTGGTCAATTTCCAATTGTAGTAGCCCAGTACATCCTGGTCCCCTCCATAAATGTCATACATGTTTGTCCTATGTGGATGCACTGTGCATAACCTGCCTTGTCATACCCAGTGTGTGTGTGTTGCACAGCTGCGGCGCTTGAGAGGTTAACTTTAATAAAATCCAAGTCTGCATGTAAATGTATCAATTCTGTCATGTCATGTGGTATCAGAGAAGGTATAAATAGGAGTGATTGAGAGCAGGAAAGGGACTTCCATCTTGTCTGCTCCTGGAGTTCAACCTAACACAGAGCCACATGTAAGCACCTCCAGCTTCCTTGTGGTGAAGATGGAAGAAGAGGAGAGATTTCCCATGATGTCTGTATTCTGTATGTGAGTGGAGTGAGCCCTCAGTAGTGAGAGAGCAATTGTAAGTAACTACAACTTCTGACAAGGCCAGTACAGAAGTACTACCTCTTTGTCTTATTTTTCTATTCAGCCGTCCAGAGCCAGGATCACCGGGTCACACCCACGTGTCTCCAAGTCAGGGTGCAAGAAAATAATCTTTACTACGTTTGAAAGTCATTTGCCTGCACTGTAAAGTCTTAAAGTGAACTGTCTTGCAATAATTGTTTCAAGTTTATCAAGTAAACGTTTATGCCGGGCTCTAACCGTTCCTAAGGACCCATGGTACTCAAAGACTGTCCATCTGCATTTATTCTCCGCCGAGGATGATTCCGCTGTGTAGGAACGGTGGCGTCACCCGTGTCAACTACTACCCCTGTTATCCTGTTATTGGCATTCCCTATCCTAGGGGTGTCTTTGGCGGCCTGCAGAGATACTCTGGCCTTAGCTGCGTGTTATCCCTCAGGAAAAGGAACTTGGTAAGTGCCACCATGACAAGTCATCACTTTACCTCCCAGCTCCCCATGTATGTCAGGTGTCCGGGGTCTCCCTATGGGACGCTGCACAATCATTGTTATAAAGACTTGTATAACATTGATTTGCAGGAATGCTGCCATCCAATAGGTGACGCTACAGAGGTATTGTTCCATCTTCCTTATTTGCTCTTGTTTAAGTCGTAGCTAGAGATAGTCATAATAGAGTGCTACAACTGCAAGGAATGAAAGGAAATCAATGGAAAGTAGGTCATGCAGCAATACATTGCCTATAGTAAAGAAGCAGAGCATGATAATGCTATCTACTCAACAAGTAAGGGGGTGAACTGCAAGTGACACATATTTGTCCCCTTAAAAATTGCATTGCCATACTTTAAACTGTAAATCAATGTTATTACGCTTAACGTGTAAAAAATGTTATGTTGATTACTACTGTAATGCATTGCTTATGCCATGTACCTAAAGAGTCTTGGCACTGGCTACTTCAGTACAAGCTGGCAAACCTTTGTCTCGGTGGTGTTGCCATTCCAGTGTCAGTTGATGAATAGGAGATATCAATCAGAAAATGGCATTACTTGATGCCCTGCCCTGACAGTGAATGTTGTGGCACTAAAAGCATTGCTCCATAGCATGTATAGGTGGGGTTGAGGTGTACCCATATAATCCTGTATGCTTGGCATGATACCTTAGTAAGTGTACGGACATTAAGAACATGAGTAACACTAAGACCTGTTGTAAGATTGAGCAGAGGCCTGGGCTTAGTCACTCACTAAAGAGCATGCTAGTAGTTGTCCTGTAACAGTGACGGGAGCATCGGACTAGGTATTGAAGGGGAAACGGGTAGAGGGGCACCCGCTTGACCTGTCTCTTAAGCTGCATCTACTCTTTTGGGAGTCGCACTGAGGGGTTAGGGGACGGTTGTTTTTGTTACCTTTTTCATTGTTCTCCGAAAAGTTAAAATATAATCTTCTAGCTAAGTAATATGTGTCAGGAGGAATGTATGCATATATATGGGCAATGATGGTTTTCCTGTTTTTGTATTTCTGCAATGTTCTATATCACTGTGATGGGCACCTCCGATGCCAGCTGTCTCTGCCTATTTGTTAATTGCCTTGGCTAAATAAAAAGTTCCTTTAAAAAATAAGAGCATCTAGTGGACTATGGGACAGTGAGAGGTCGAGAGGGTGACTAAAGCCTGATAAGGAGTGTTACCCTGCAGCCACTGTGCGATGATGGAGAGAGCGCAGTGTGAGATGGGTCCTGGAACTGGAAGCCCTCAGAGGTGTCACTTAGAGATCTCAGTCTCAAAGAGAGAAAGATGCAGAGGCTAGTAAGTCTGAGAGACTTTACAAAGGAGCCAGTGGCTATGTGTTGTCCCAGAAAATCCTTTAAGCCACAGAAAGTTCAGCATGATAACCTACAACCTTGTCAAAAGCCAAAGACAGAGACATAGAGTATTAGCTTCTACAAGCTGACCATACCAGTAGAGTCTGAACCACATCTGTAGCTATTCTCCTCCCACAACTAAAGAATTCTACGGGTGGCCCCCAGAGTCAGAGAGGAGTAAATATTAAAGTTACTGCCAAGCTGAGCTGTGTGTTGTATTTCTAAGATAAAGTCCCATACGCTGTCTCTACCGGAAAAGCCAGTATTTATAAACACCGGTAAAATGCTGCCGGGAGACCATAAGTATTTTACCGATATGCCCGAGGATAGGAGGCCTTAATCTGGGTGCTGTATGATATCTCTGCTGCTCATGATGGTCCTTCTGCTGGACACAGGGGCTCCTCTAGGGACAAGCTGAACAAAAGCAAACTAGCTTTTAATAGCTTTACAGTAGAATAGAAGTGTTAGATCGTTTCAAAAATAAGTCTTTTTGTGCTTTGTTTTATACTGCAGTTTTTGTGGCAGTTTTTATGCACTTTTTGAACCAAAGCCAGAATGGATCCAGCAGGCAAAAGAAGTATGAGTCTTTCCATTATACTTTCCATATCATTTGAATCCATTTCTTGCTTTGGCTGAAAAACCTGTATGAACAACTGCCACAAAAACGTGTGTGTGAAACCACTATTACCCCTTAGTGTAATCCTGCATGTGATAACCATGAGATAGCTCCTGAAAAGTGATCTCTACAGAACAGGAAGCATCAGTCTATTCGGAGGCTCAGTGGCCAGTCTAAAAGTAACAATGTTTCACAACTTTGATACAGTTACAAGTAAAAAAAAAATCCAAATAAGTAAAAATGATAAAATATCAGGAGAATTGGCTATTTTTTGACAAACCATTAGAAAATATCTTAATGTATCTGACTCTGCCATAAGCCTCTCTGTTGCAACAGCTTTTCATAGACAAAAAAAATTAAAACCAAATACATACCTAACTGGGATCCGCTTTGTTTTTCATTGTATGAAATTGATTTGTCTTGGATCTGAGTGTTTTGGGTCTCCAATAGAAGTGGTTGTGGGCACGTCTGCATACTGCTGTGTACCAAAAGACTACTGGCTGCTGGGCAAGTGTCATTCTGCAGCAAAAGAATGTGAAGTAGAAGTATAAAAATAAGGTAATGTATATGTAAATATAAAATAGTTCTACTTTGCATAACCAATGTGAACATGTTCATTAGGGTAGTTTCATAAGGCGTTTAGGTAAAATGAAAAAGTGGCAGTTTTTCATGTGTTTGTTTTAGCCAACGCCGGGATTGGATTCAAAGGAAATGGCAAATATAAAGGAAGGACTTATATGTCTCCTTGGTGGATCCACTTCTGGCTTCGGCTCAAGAAACTGCATGAGAAACTGCCACCAAAACTATATTAAAAAAAACTGTGCGAACCGGTGGTTAATGTCCAAATCTCCTTTCCATGACAGAGAAAAGACGACAAGAAAGATTAGAATATGCTTACCAAGAAATAGAACCTCCTTGATGCTGTCTTCTTAGGAAAATGCTCTTCATTTACTGTGCTTGATCCATCTAAACTTCTCTTTAAAGAGGTTTCCTTTGACTGGCCTGTGATCGCAGCATATGTTTCTGTCTTTAGATCCTTCTTTTCCTTGGAGTCATTAGTGATGGTAGTTGAGTTCACGGTGCTTTTTCTCTCCATCTGTTTCACATAGTTTTGATTCTTATCATCCCAATTTATTTGTGCCTTTTGCTTTCTAATCTCTTTTGCCATATCTGCTCCTTCCACCTCCATTTCATCTGTCCATTGTTCCAATGTCCCACTTGCCTTTTCCACATTTAAATTGAACTTCTTATTTTGACTCAGATCATGTTTCACATGACTGCAAATAATAAAAAAAAATAAAGAATAACACTTGTATTGAACTGTTGTGGTTCAGTTATGTAGATACTCAGATTTGGGACAAGTGATATAATAACAAAGAAAGAAAAAAGTAACATAGTGTATTATTGATACGTATTCCACACTAAGGGCTCAGTCACATGGGCGTTTTTTCGTGCAAAACGATGCACACAAAAAAATTGCGTGACCAAAGCCAGCGTCACGGCTGAAAAAAACGCTGCTAGCAGTGTTTATCAGCCCAAGGTGGCTCGGTCACACGGGCGTTTTATGCTAAAAAAGAGCGCTGCCCGCTATCCTCTGCCACAGCGGCAGAGGAGAACGATGTTCTCCCATTGAATTCAATGGAGCCGGCAATACAGCCGGCTCCATCGAAAGCAATGGGCTGCCGGCAATTGCTGTAATAATTTTCAGGGAAGGGCTTCAAATATAAGCCCTTCCCTGAAAAGCATCCAAAATAAGTATAAAAAAAATATATATATATATATATATACTCACCTTTTTGCAGCTGCCAGGGATCAGCCGCGTCCAGCCGGCTCTTCTCCTGAACTGCTTTCTGTAGTATTCAGCAGGCGGATATTTTTTTTTTTAATTCGGTTTTTTTATTAACATGTGCATTGCAAAATACAGATTACAGATAGATAATAAGAGCATTATTAGATATACGATCTACATAGTTTGTTATGAATAGATCAATGTTGCGTCATTGCTGTATTTCTTAAGTTGTATAAACAATTTCAACAGTAAACTTTTAACTTTTTAAACAAGTTTGCTCTGTTTTGTTCTTGTTTCGAAAAAAGGTAGAATGCAGGACTGTAGGCGCTTCTTATTAAGGGAGAGGAGTGTAGGAAAGGGAGAAGAAAAGGAAGGGGGAGAGGGAGGGGTAGGGAGAGTTTGTGGATGGTTAAGGGGTGGCGGGGAATGGTTTGTGTAATGGGGGTTCAGGGTTTACTCCATTGACAGGGTAGAATGGGCGTCCAACCAGTTCCCCCATATTTTATGGAATTTGGCTGGGCAGCCTCGGCCTTGGTAGATTATTTTTTTGTAGGAAATGACGGTGTTCACCAGCTGGATCCAGTGTGGGATCGAAGGGACCTCTACGGCCATCCATCTCATGGCTATTACTTTTCGTGCCAGGAATAATGCTTTTTCAAGGAAGATGCGGGTGTGGTGCGGCCACATCTCCTCTTCCAGCAGGCCGAACAGTGCTACTTTGGGGTCTAGGTCAACAGCTAATGGAGACGGCAATAGTGAATTTATAAGGTCGGTTATTTTGGACCAGTAGTCGTTGACTAGTGGGCATTCCCAAATTAAATGCCAGAAGTTCGCCTCTGGTTGGCGGCATCTGTGGCAGGAGCTTGAGGATGTATTGCCCATTTGGTGTAGACGACTGGGGGTGAGATAGGCTTGGTGGATTATGTATAACTGAATTAATTTATTGTTTATAGCCGGGGAGACTGACAGGTGGGATTCAGAGATGTCCTGCCATTCCTCAGGTGTAAGAGATGGGATGGCTTGTTTCCATTTGTCGTACACTGGAAGCGGGTTGGGGTCTATTTTAGCTGAGAGAAGGTGCGTGTATAGGGCAGAGATTAATCCCTTAGGTCCTTGGGACTTGAGAATACCGATTGTGGGGAATTTAGATATGCGGGATGAGGTGGGCGGGAATTGGGAATTTAATGCGTGTCTTAGCTGGAAATACCTGAATAGCTGAAGCTGCGGAGATTGTAGCCTGTCACGTAATTGTGTGAATGTAGAGAGTGTTTCTTCCATATATATGTCGCCCAGTGTGTGTACTCCCTGAGCCGTCCAATATTGTGGGTCTGGGACTGAGTGTAGTGCAGTGAGGCCCGGGTTATCCCAAAGAGGGAGCTCGGGTATTGTGTTTTTGTATTGTTGTAGCGTCTTTACTTCCCTCCATACGCCAAGAGCTAATTTATGGAGCGGGACTGTGTCGGCGGGGTTGGTGCACTCTGGAAATTCTAAAAAATTTAGGAGATTATTGCCTTTTACTTGTTTTGCAAGCTGTTTATCTGCTATAGGCAGTTCCCTGTCCAGTACCCAAGCTCGTATGTTTCTCAGTTGTCCTGCCAGATAGTAGAGTCGAAGGTCCGGGAGGGCCATTCCTGCTTGTTCTTTGGGCCTTTGTAATGTAGTCAGGCCTAGCTTGGAGCGGGAGGAATTCCATATAAATGTAATAATAAGAAAATTTAAGGATTGAAAATAACGCTTGGGGACTCGTACCGGCATGTGTTGCAGTGTGTATAAACATTTGGGCTGAATAGTCATTTTAATGAGATTTATGCGTCCGGCTACAGAGAGCGGTAGCCTGGCCCATCTCTCCAGTTTGTGTTTGACATTGTCTAGAAGTGGGGTTATGTTTTCTGCTATGGCGTTGTTATGGTCGTGTGACATGAATATCCCTAGGTATTTAAATGATGAGACCGGTTTTAATCCGTACCTGGTGGCACAGGGGTCATTTTTTGGGTTGAGGTCAGTGTAGAGGAGTGTTGATTTGGACCAATTGACATATAGTCCCGAAAAATAGGAGAATCTGTCTATGTGAACCATAGCTTGGGAGAAGGAGTGTATTGGGTCCGATAGGAAGAGTATTGTGTCATCCGCGTACATTCCCACTTTACTTTCGAGGTCTGCCCATTTATGCCCTTCACTTCGGGGGTGTTTCTCAGGCGGATCGCTATAGCTTCAATGGCTATGGCGAACAGGGCCGGGGACAGGGGACATCCCTGTCGGGTGCCTCTCGCCAGTTGAAATTCAGTCGACGGGATGCCATTTACAATTACATTTGCGCTTGGGGATTTGTATATGATTTTAATCCATTGTTGAAATATAGGACCAAATCCAAACCGGACCAGACAGGCCTCCAAAAAGACCCACTCCAGCGAGTCGAAAGCCTTTGCCATGTCTAATGAGACCAGAGCCCAGGGCATGTTGTATTGCTTTCCTATCTGGATAGCCGTTTGGACTCTGCGGATATTTATCGTCGTGGACTTCCCTGGCATGAATCCCGTCTGGTCCGGGTGAATAATGGAGAGGATTACCTGATTTAGCCTGGTGGCCAGGATTTTAGTTAAGATTTTATAGTCTGTGTTTACCAATGAAATTGGGCGATAGGAGCTACAGTCTACAGGGTCCTTCCCGGGTTTCAGTATCACCACTATGGAGGCTTTATAGAATGAGGGCGGGAGTGATTTGTCTGTTTGGGCCTGGTTTAGCGTTTCCAATAATAGCGGGGCTAATTGTTCGCTATATTTGCGGTACGTCTCTATCGGGAGGCCGTCAGGGCCGGGTGACTTGTTGAGGGCCATGTCCTGAATTGTCTGTTGAATCTCTTCTAATGTGATTGGGGCTTCCATGAGCTCAACCTGTTTCGCAGAGAGGGTTGGGAAGTTTAAGTCCTCTAGGTAACTTAGAATGTCTGTCAGAGTGTTCTGGGAGGGGGAGCTATATAGGTTAGTATAGAATTCCCTAAAGCAATTTGTAATGGATATGGCATCGGTCAGCTCCGCACCGTGTTGGTTCCTAATTTTAAGGACCGTGTTAGTGTTGTTATCGCGTCTAATAAGGTTAACAAGTAAGTGGCTGGATTGGTTTCCCAATTCAAAATAATGTTGTTTAGTAAAAAATAATTTACGCTTGGTTTTGGCATGTATCTGGTGTTTGTGGAGGCGGAGCAGAGCAAGCCAGGCCATTTGGTTGGCGTCTGTAGGGTTAGCTATATATGTTTTTTCGGCCTCCATTGTCTGATCTTCCAGCTCTTTGTCGGTTTGGGATGTCGACTTTTTAATATGTGAAATAGCTGACTTAAGAAACCCTCTAATGTAAGCTTTGAGAGTGTCCCATTTCAGGGCAGGGTGAGTATGGTCGTTGTGGGCATCTAGAAATAGGGATATGTGAAAGGGTGTTTGATCATCCGGTCCAATCAGCTTCAGCCAGAATGGGTGGAGTCTCCAGGTAGGGACTATGTTTTGCTGGGGAAATTTCAATGTTAATAATATAGGGCTGTGGTCGGAAATGCCTCTTGGGCAGTGAGTAATGTTAGAGAGGGACAATGCCAGCTCTGCGGAGCTAAATACATAATCTATCCTCGCCAGCGCATTGTAGCCCGGGGAATGACAAGTAAACTCCCGTGTATCGTTGTGTTGGTGTCGCCAAAGGTCGATCCAGCCGACACTTTCGATTAATTGCTTCAGGGAGGAGCTTGGAGTTGGGGTTATGTTGGGAGATGTGTGAAGTCTGTCTATGTTGGAGTCCATTACCTTATTAAAGTCACCCATACATATTACCCCTGCCAGTGGGTATTGATGCGCGTATGTTATAGCGGTTTGGAGAAGATGGAGGTTGCTGTGTGGGGGGTTGTAAATAGACAGGATCACATAGGGTTTGGAATCTATTTCGCCATAAATAAATATGAATCTCCCCTCGGGATCTCTGCGGACATTAATGGGGTTCCAGCGGAGCGACCTGTGTATCAGGACAGAGACGCCTCTGGAAAAGGAGGTGTGGAAGGAGTGAGCTATCCACTGTACCCATGGTTTCGCCAGGGTGTCAGCCCTTTCTTTGGTGAGGTGGGTCTCCTGTAAGCTTACAATGTGTGGATTGATTTGCTTAATGTATGAAAAGACTGCCCTTCGTTTGAGTGCAGTTCCCAGACCCCGGACGTTCCAACTAAGGCATTTTAGGGACATATCTGACTACGTGGGCGGGTTCTATAAGTGTTATATCTATTCCCATAGAGTGGGGAGAGGGAAAGGTTGTTGGCATGTATGGGGGAAAAAGTTGTATTAGCGCAGACCTGCAAAAAATATTAATACAGAGCAGTAAACAACAGTTTAAACTTTTAACTTTTGGCATCCCGCTTAAATTTCAGCGTGGATGTCAAAACCAATATATGAAAAATTTACAAAACAGTTTAGCTACAATCTACTTAGAAGTAGCAGGTGTTATAATGTTGGGGGGGGGGGGGGGGGAGAAGTATCCCGGTGGCCTATAGAGGTTGGTATCGATTCGCTAGGCCCAGAGGCGATTTGGAAGTGCCTTGGTCCTGCATTTCACCATCTATAAGTTATAAGTCAGGGGGGTATCAGCCGCTTCGATTTTGATTAGGCTCAAGTCCTGGTATAAGTGCGGCAGGGTCAGTTGTCTTTCAGTGGTTCCGGGTGCATATCCAGCCATTCCGTAGCCTCAGCGGGGGATTGGAGGAAGATCACTTTCCCTTGGGCTACGATGCGCAAGCGGGCTGGATACGCCATTGAGTATGGGATGTTTCTTCCCTTGAGTTTTCTTTTTACTTCTGTGAAGGTGGCTCTTTGTTTTTGTAGTTCGGCGGAGAAGTCCGGGAATATAGACACTGTTGCATTATTGTATTTTAATGGACCTTTTAGCCTAGCCTGGCGCAATGCGGTGTCTCTATCTCTGCAGTTTAAGATCCTTGCTAGGAATGGACGCGGGGGGGCTCCCGGTTGTGGCGGTTTTGCTGGGACCCGGTGGGCTCTTTCCACTGTAAAATGAGCGGAGAAGGTGTCGTCGCCCAATAGGGTTTTTAGCAAATTTTCAGTGAATGTTTCTGGGTGGGATCCTTCTGACTTTTCGGGTAGGCCTATTATGCGGAGGTTATTGCGGCGTGACCGGTTTTCCAAGTCGTCCATTTTGGACTGGCAGAATTCTGTGACTCGTGTGGCTTTTTGGACGGCCGCGGAAAGTGGGCGTAGGGAGTCTTCTGTATTGGATATGCGGTCCTCCATCTCCTGCATTCTGCCTCTCATGTTCTGCAGGTCCTGCCGTAGCAGGGAGACATCAGATTTTATTTCTTCTATTTTGTTGGCAAGCGAGGACTTGCAGGTGTTGATTGCGTCTAGGAGTTGTCGCATGGTCGGTTCTGAGGGGTGTCCCGTTTCGTCCTCGGGCTCTCTCATCTGAGCGGGTCGTGCCGCTCTGGGGGTATGCTCAGGGGTCTCAGTACGGACATACTCTTTCAACTTGTCGGCTGCCGATCCGCTTTTAGCCCGAGTGCTCATAGTGAAGGATATTGAGTCGACTGTGAGGAAATGAGGATCTTTGTCTTTTCCCGATTTGTACGATTCTAGTAGCACTTGGAGGGTAAGGGACTTTGTCTTCTCTCCGTCAACTGCAGTATGGTATAAACGGTGCCGGGGACTTTGGCATGCAAGGTAGATTAGTTGGCTGTTCTAGCGAATTGATGCTTTTCTTATGGGGCTTAGATGTTTTTGGCTGTAAGGTCCATATGGGTATACGGTTGCAATTGCTGTTAGAATATATGGATCTTTGTCTTCTCCTGCCTGATGTGGTGTAATATGAGGGATATCAAGACTGTTGTTTGCAGTAGAGGCCGGTGGCGGCTTTAGGGGTTTGGCGCGGTTTTCAGAGTCTTAAATGTTATTAACTGTAGAGCCTTTGTGGATTATATAGTTGTAATGTCTGTTAGAGAGTAGTGGTCCCGCAGCTTGGGCTGCAACTATACAGGATTTATCCGGTTTGGGGTCGTTAGAGAGGTAGGGGACAGCGTTGATCTCGCGTGGCGACACCGCTCATCAAAGCTGGCACTGCTCCGTCCAGGCGCCTCAGGCGCACAATTTGAGTTACAGGGGGTGCCTTTATTGGTCAGGTGGACTGAGATCCGTATAGGGTTTGAGGTGTTAAAGCGGACCTCTCCTCTCCTTCCCTCCAGGGCACCAATGTGTATGTGGCAGTGTGGGCCGCTAGGGTTGAGACGGATTATAACGTCCTGGGCTATTTGCCCGGTTTATCGCTCCGGGGGGGCGATGATGTTGGGTGGATGTGTTGTCCCCCAGCCCCCACAGGTTACTCACGGTTCTGCCGCCGGGTCCAGAGGGGCGAATCTTCAGGTGTCCGGCAAGTGTTGACGCGGTGTTGTAGGGCAGCAGGACGGCCGGGTGAGCCGCGGCCTCCCACGCAGTTGTTATGGTGGTTGATGAGGTCCGGAGGCTGGGAGGTCGGCCGCGCTCCCCGTCTAAGGGGGGGGCCCGATCACCCGTCGGCCGCAGAGGGTCCCCGCGCAGTCCGTAGACGGGCGGCCGCAGAGCCCCGTGGCTCCGGTCAGGATCCGACAGCAGGAGCCTCCTGCTTGGAGGCGAGAGGGCGGGCTCCTCGGCCGCAGGGAGAGCGGGCACGGCTCGGCTCGTTGCTAGGCGCGGGGCGCCGACAGGCGGCGGAGGACCGGAAGCGGCGGGGTTCCCGGCGCGCCGCGGCCCCCGCTCGGGCTGTATTGCGGCGGTACGGCTCCTAATGTGAGGAGGTGGGTCGCTCGGCTCCGCGGGTCAGGGTCCGGATCGGTGGCTTTCGCCTCGCTAGGATCGCGGGCAGCCGGTGACAGCAGAGGAGGAAGGGAGAGAGATCCGGAGTAGATGCAGCGTTCGGGTAAGTCGCGGGTCCCAGAGGGGGTGAGGGAGGACGGTCCGGTGTGCCAGCAGGGGGTCAGTGAGGTCGGCGACAGGCAGCGGGCGGGAAACACAGCAGGGCGTTGGCACGGCCTCTCCTTCGTCTCGGCCCGCAGCCTTGTAGCAGGGGTCAGGAGGCTGTAATTGCCCCCAGCTGCGGTCCGATGGTTCTTGCAGGGTCTATGGGTCCATAGGCGATGTTCTGGACATCAAAGGTCCGTAGAGGCCAGGATTTTATGCGGATTTTGACAGTTTCCCCGGGGAGCTCTCCTTACTTGCGACTCTCCATGTTGGTCGCTAGCCACACCCCCCCAGCAGGCGGATATTTAAAATCCCCGCCTGCTGAATGGGCTGCCTCTGATTGGTCCCAGCCCTCAGCCAATCAGAGGCAGCTCTCACTTACCCATTCATGAATTGAGAGGAGAATTGGCAGAGGCAGAGCAGAACGATCTTTAGTACATGTTCTCAATGGGGTCGGCGCTGCTGCCGCTGGCCCCATTGAGTGCACATACAAAAACACCAATTTGCACAAAACGCAGTTACATGCGTTCTGCGAATCGTTGTGTCATATCATTTTCGGCACATCCGCATAAAAAACGGACATGTGACCGATCCCATTGCAAAGCATTTGGTATATTTATATGCGGATCGCAAGCGCATCTGCAAATCGGGCAAAAAACTGCCCGTGTGACAGAGCCCTTAGATTTCCATCAGGATCCGCAACATTTCAGCATTCAATTTTAATGTTATGTAAATCCACATACATACAGCACAGATTTATTTTATTAAATATTTGTCATGTTGGGAGACTGCAGACAAATTGGCCTCACTGACTGGGACAAAATCCGTGGGAGGATCTGCATGCAGATCTGCAGCAGAATTCTGAGGCTCAGCCACATATGTTTCGGAATAATCCGATGAGGATCTGACACTAATATTACCGTGTGAACATGCCCTAAGGGTTCTTTCACACATACAATTATGTAGTGTCTTCCTAGTTTGAAAAGATCGTTATAAATTTCATTTGTTTTTTTTTTACAAACTTTTATATTGGCCACATGACTTATTCAGGGAGGGCATGTGTTATATGTTTTTTAGATTCAGTTTAGGGATGGCTCCACTATACAATATATGTTTATAGATAGCTAGTGGCACGCTCTATACAGCCGTGATTTGTGATTTTTTTTTGTAGCTCATGTTTCCCTATGGAGCTTCCTAGTTTATCGCATCGCATCTCAAGAACTAGTAATTTACGTGCAATGCGATACACTTCTCTACCGCTAAAATAAGCCCTAGATGCATTCCCTGAAAAAAAAGGAAATACTTACCTAAAAGGCTCGGCCAGGTTCTCCCACTGCTCTCTGGAGCTCCGACAGGCATCCTGCAGTCCTCGTTTGCCCACAGAAGATCACTTCATGGTTGTGGGATAGCTCTCACTGGCTGAGTAGTGCAGGATGAACCAATCAGTGCAGCATTTGATGAACCAATGCGAGGACTGTGATTGGTTCATCCAGCTCTGCATTGATTGTCTAAGCAGAGTTTGGAGAACCAATGAGTGGAACAGGTTACCACGGGAGGTGGTGAGTTCTCCTTCAATGGAAGTATTCAAACAAAGGCTGGACAAATATCTGTCTGGGATGATTTAGTGATCCTGCACTGAGCAGGGGTTGGACCCGATGACCCTGGAGGCCCCTTTCAACTCTACCATTCTATGATTCTATGAATTGACTGAGCTGCGGTATTGAGTGCCCAATTCATAAATCCCACCTCCACAACATCATTGGTTCTTCAAACCTTGCTCAGCCAATCAATGCACAGCTCATCACATGTGAAATAACCATATCTTCAGGACAGGTCATCAATAATAAATCAGCAGGGGTCTATTGTCAGGGACCCCCACTGATTAGCTGTACTTTGGGCTGCTGTACTCATGCACTGGGCTGATTTCTGCAGGAAGCAGACAGCTCCGTGCCCATTTCAGTAGCCAGATTTGGTATTGCAGGCCAAGTTCCAATTCATTTCAATGGGAATTTAGCCTGCAATGCCAAGTCTGGCCACTGTAGTAGGAATAGAGCTGTCTGTTTTCTGCAGAAATCAGCTAAGTGCTTCAGCACAACAACCTGTTGAATAGCTGAATGGTGGAGGTCCTGAGGGACTCACTTCCTGACAATCTACTATTGATAACCTATCCTGAGGCTTTAATCCAAAAACAGAATCAGGTCTATGAAACAGTAAACTATAAGGTTATGTCCACCTTGGCATGTTAGTCCCATTCTAATAGGTCTGATTACACTGTTTTCTTCAACTGACAGTAAGGACAAAGTTTAAAAATTGTGAAGCAAGATGAAATAAGTCATGTTATAATAAGATCTGAGAAGGTGAAAGCTGGAATGTGATTGGTTGATGAATGTTGTATAACTTTTCATTGTAGAATAAAAGAACTTAATTTGTAAAAAAAAAAACAGTAAAACTCCCTTAAAAACAAACAGATAAAGATGAAATCCTGTGATTAGTTTAGCAGATACCTCACATCTCTTGGAAACTTTAGAGCACCTTCAAGCTCAGACCTGCGAACATGCCACACCGCTTCCGTCTTGTTCTTGCTGATCAAATGATTCGGCCCATTCATTGGCTGTAACAGATTGTTTGTAGGTTTGTAAAACATCACAATGAAAAAAGCAAACAAATAAGTATACAAATACTTCTACAGCAAATATAGAGTCAACAAGAAATAACTGAGTTGGCTGCACATTACTTACTGAAGGAACTGGGCAAAATATATGCAGTATACATGAGAGCATCCCCTCAGTACATAACAGTATACTGGTTTCCTGTTCCAACGTGAATGGATGGCAAAAATGTAATTTATTAACTGCCCAAGGCTTTTTGCACACAGGCAATTGTTGAAAAACGGACCGATTTTCATGTGTATTTCCTTTATTTACGCCTCAGGCTTTATTCACACAAGCACTTTTACGCTGCAATTTAGACGAAAATGGCTAAAAATCGCGACTACCTGGTACATTGGATTCCAATGGATTTGTTCAGATGGGCAATTTTTAAAGGTGTAAAATCAGCCGGCCAAAAGAGAAAGCCATACGGTGCGTACTCCAGCCGGAAAAGATAGGTCTGGACCTATTTTTTTTCCAGAATACACCGGTCGGTCCCAAAGACTCCTATGGGAGTCTATTAGAGCTGCCGGAAAAACGAAGTGGGAGGGAGTTTTAGCAGCAGCTCTGCTAAACTCCCTCCCCCTCTCCGCCACTTGCCAGCAAAGGGAGGGGGCAGGACAGGGCAGGACTAAGCACCGTCCCGCCCCCTCCCCTTGAAGCAGCCAGCAGGGGATGAAGAAGGGGGCAAGAGTTTAACACACTAGCTATGTGTCCGGTCCCGCCCCTCCTTTTGCCAGCAGCCCACAAGGGGTGGAGAGCTAAACTCTCTCCCCCCGCCCGACGGTATTCCAGGCTGCGGCGTATACACGCTGCACCTGGCCATCTGAATGGACGTTAAAATGGGAGATGCAGCTGTGACTTGGTCACGGCTGCCTATTCATGCGATGGCCAGGTGGCCAAAAATTGCAGCGCCTGTATGGAGGAGCCCTAAGTGGAATCTGAGTGTCATCCACTTTTTCCATATGTTAAAAATGGGAATGTGGCCCAACTGATGTAATTTATAACTTCAGTTAAAATCACAGAAAAGGGAAATATAAACAGACAAAGAAAAATCACAGAAAGTGGCCATAATCGCGAGAAAATCGCGCAAGATTTGTGCATATAAAACGCAGCACTTTACAGCCGTGTGGAGCTGTGTATTACCACATTTATGATTGCGTATGACTGTACATGACAGCGTATCTCACGCATGCACTGGCTTCCTGGTTTGTTCTTTTTTTTTTACCTTTCCTTCTATTATCTCTAACGTTGCGTAAACACTCTGCACGTATGCAATGTAATTGTGTATGTACAGTGTTTTTATATGCACCCATAGAGAATAATTGGGCTGTACGCATGTAATACCTGGTAAAATACAACACGCTGCATTCTTTTTTATGTGCGTAATATACGCAATGAATGTACACAAGTGTGAATAGATCGATGAAAATCAATGTATTTTCATTGACTCCATTCATCGCGGATCATGCAAACTTCACAGCTGTGGACAAACCCCCAGAACTCCCGTGAACTTCCATCATGGGTGCTGCAAAACAGAGTTTTTGGACGAAAATGAGAAAAAGTAAGAAATATAAAACCCCTTTCTAAACTAAGAGAACTTTCTTTACTGGAAGCCCATAGATTTATTTCATATTCCATTGAAAGTGTAGGTATGCTTTGGGAGGGTTCTGTAAAACTTCAAGGGATACTCAGGAAGAACACACAGAACCTGCAGAGAAGTGGGGCCAGCAGAGGCGTAACTTGAAGCTTCTAGGCCCCGATGCAAAACGTGTAACAGGGCCCCCAACTATAATGCTTTACTCATAGTACTGGGTTCCCTATATGGAGAAGAGAGGCCTTATGGGCCCCCTATGGCTCCTGGGCCCATGTGCAACCGCATCCCCTGCATCCCCTATAGTTACGCCCCTGGTGGCCAGGTAGGCTTTGTACATCATCCTAAAATGACTTACGTCATCCTAACATGCTATATCTTTCTAGATGATCAACTCCTAAATTTTTTGAACGTTTTTTTCCATAATTTGTCAAATATGATCACGATCGAAATTTACTTCTGAGTCAATTTATCCTTGAGGGCCTCAAACAAGTTTTGCATAACAAAAGTTTTTGGTTGACAAGCCTTTTGTCAACCACAACTAAGGTAATCAGAACAATGATCTTTACCTTATTTATTTCTTCCTTCATAATTTCACCACATCCGTCTTCTTCAGGTTTTGGAAACTGATTTGTTTGCATTACAGCACTGTACGCATTGTCACACATGCCTGAAAATCAAGAAGAGTGGAGCAATGAAAGGAAGTAACAGGATCAGACTATTATTTGTATAGTGATAGTGCCAACATTTTCTGAAACACATAGTTGGTACATTTCAGCTGCTTCTACATCTGCGCAAGGGGTTCACGTTTTCCTGCTTCGTTCAGGGAGCAGGAAAGGGGAATCCCCTGTCCGAACAGGTCCATCTTATGACGGAACCAAACAGCAGTCTGTTCATCTCTGCTCAGCTGCCCGGCTTTTTACTTGGAATAAAAGCGCTGCATGCTGTATTATTTCTTCCGGTACTTTTGTGCTGGATCTGCGATGGAGCAACAATAGAAAGCAGCATCAGTGAAAAACAAAACTATCTAATATGGTGCAGGACATGATTCAAGACTCCCTTGTAGCAAAGAACATTGAAACTTCAAGTCGAGAACTTCAAGTATAAAATGGGTCAATAAGTGAAAAGTCATTAATTGACCCACGCTGCATTTCAGCTCATGCATAGGGGAGCGCCCGAAAAGTGTGTGGTCACCCCATAGGTGTCTCCACACACTTTTTGGGTGCTCTCCTCAAGGAGACACGACACCACTTCTGATCCACGTCATAGGTCCCTCACAGACTAAGCCAGAATCCTACTGCACACTAACGAGCAGCAATCACCCCCAAACACTCTGTCTGTGCATGCTTTCTGGCTTGGTTTAATATTCCCAATCATTGCGGACGAGTTATAAGGTCACTTTGAATTGAAGTAATGCAGCCATCCAATAGATGGTGTTTTTTTATCTTTCGTATTTGCAGCTCATGCGTAATAATAGTGCCTATAGTCGCAAAAAAAGAGTAATCGAGCCCTTGAGAACTAACTGGATTAGAGCATTGACTAGTAATAAAAAGTGGTCTGGTTCTTAATCTAAAGGCCCATTTACACACAACGATTATCGCTCAAAACGCATTTTGAGCAATAATCGTTACATGTAAATGCTGGGCTTGTGATTATTCACATGCTGGACTCTGCAAACTGCTTATGGAGGCCCATTCACATGCAAATGAAGATGATAAAATGTTAAGGTGCATTTACACATACAGATGATTGCTCAAAATTCATCAGAAATTGACAGTTCTAAGCGATCATTTTGCATAGGTACTAATGGGCTAAACAGCCCTTTAGTACTTAATGTGCATGTATTTAGAGAACAGTCGGTGGTCTGTTCTGTAAATACATCGCTATTCTCTATCGGGTAAGCGGCTGTTAATAGCTGTTAAAGAATGTTATCAGCTGTTATCAGGGCTGCCTGCAGAGAAAGCAGCAAGCGGTCCGTCTTATCTTAGTCTCGTTCTTAATCTAAAGCCCTATTTAGACACAACGATTATCACTCAAAAGACGTCTCTTGAGCGATAATCGTTGTGTGGAACTGCACTGACATCGCGCAGTTTTCGTTATGCCGTCACTCATTGTTGATGAGTCTTATCAGGAATTTACAGCGGGATACAGCTAATACTATTGTTTCAGCTGTATCCCGCTCACTGATAATAGGCTGGGAATAAAGAACAGAGCGGTCCAGCTCTGTTCTCCATAACCTGCATGGAGCGCTGGGCTGTATAACAGTGCTGTTATACAGCCGAGCGCTCCGTGCAGAAAACAGCTGGATGCAGAATACAAGCTGGGACACCCCACTTGTCTTCTGCATCCTCCGCTCGGAGTGCTCAGCTGTATAACAGCCCAGCACACAAGAGCGGGAAACAGCTGGATGCAGAAGACAAGTGAGGACACCCCACTTGTCTTCTCCATCCTCCACTCACAGCGCAAGGTGATCGCTAATCTTGCGCTGTAAATGACACAATCTTTTGAGCGATAATCGTTGCGTGTAAATGGGCCATAAGTCACAATTATAGACAAAGACAATCTTATTAAACTAATAACATGCAAACAGTTGCACAATTACATGTCTTTTATTGAGCACATTGAGTAAACAACTACAGTGGGGAAAAAAGTAAGTATCTGTGTTAACCCTTTTCATTTTAATAATTTTGACTTTTTTGTACACGCCAATATCAATTATGTTCATTTTCTTATTGCTTACATTTTATACATTAAGTTGGGCAAAGTATTTTTTTTTAACATTTTGATATATCCTACCAAAAGTATTTTGACACCAGAGCAAGACTCGTGATGGCTTGTGATGTGTGGTGGCATAACCTGTCTAAACCATAGCGTACAGTTCCCGCCATAGGGTGCTGACACTAACTTGGTTTTCACTTGCTTGCAGATTGCTTCCTATGGGAAGTGCTGTCTGGGGAACTTTTGGACAGTACGAGAAGCCAGCGAGTGCTAATGAGGTTTTTTTACGCTGTTGTATGCATGGCTGCATTCCTTCAATTCAGCTTGAACAACCTCTAACAGCAAGTGAGCGATAGTTTTGTTTTCCCATGTAACGATTATCACTTTCGCTCATTTGGACAATTTTTTAGCGATAAACTTTATGTGTAAAAGAGCCTCCTTAACTCTTGTGACATCTGTTGGTTAAAAATCAGATTACAGACCCCTGATATTATCTGATATAGATAAAGTTTCTATCAGAGTTTCTATAATTGTTTTTATGGAATATCTATTTAAGCAATTATTTAATGTTTGATGTTTAACTATTTCGTCACTGTTTATATATTTCATAGACTATCCTATCTCAAATCGAAGGTTATAGCTGGGCATGGCTTATAATAGTAATTACAACCCCTAACAGTGAAGAACTAGACTGCACCCTAGTATCATTTTGTACAGGTGAAGATTTGGTATCGTGTTAGCCAGTAGAGCAAAATGTGATTGTTCTCAGTAAGTGAAACCAAGTAATCTTGTAGATATGATACCTTTTAATGGCTAACAAAAATACATGATGTTATAGAAAGCTTTCCAACCTCTCAGGGTCCTTCCTCCAGCATAATTAAACAGATCTGGATGGGACATATATATAAATGTACACACACGAAAAGGCACAGACATAACAAAACTAATTGAACAATACCAGACAAGATGAGCAGAGAAGCAAATACTTAATTAGTCCACGGGTAAAGAATGTGACAGTTTTATGATCTCTAAATTGGTATTAGGAGGTCACAGGCCTGTGTGTTACCTCTCCTTTAGACCTGCAAATAAGGAAGATTAAACAATCTCTCTGCAGCGCCACCTATTGGATGGCAGCATTGCTTCAAATCAATGTATGACTTTTTAGCGAGTCTTTAAAACAATGATTAGGAATAGCACCCCTTCTGGTTGCTCTCCTTGGGAAGAGACAATGCCATCCCCCAACCCACTCAACCCCCAGGTGTCTCCACACACCCCCTGGGTGCTCTCCTTAAGGACACCCCTCTTAAACTCCTTCAGACCTTTCATATTCTCCACTGATGGAAGAACCGTGCTCTGAGGTTCATTCCATTCTTAAGGGTATCAAAAATGGCCATAAATTTATACTCCAAAATTCTTCTGTGACGCTATGACTTGAAGTTGCCCCTCAGTATGATAACTCTCATCGGCTCTATGTTGTGTCTGTGACTAGAAAAATGTTTTGCGATAGGTAATTCAGTCTTTCTCTCTCTAAATGTGTGGCGATGAGATCTCATCCTGGCTCTCAGTTTTTGTCCTGTTTTCCCAATATAAAGCCCCCCAACAGGACAGTTACTGCACAGGATCAGGTACACAACATTGATGTGGAACATGTGAATGTCTCAGGGATCTTATAATCCTGCTGTGTGTTGGGGCTTTGTATCCTGTCCACAGTCAGTACATGTGAGCAGGTCTTGCAGCTCCTTACATTACAGGGATAAGCTCCCTTTTGTGTGTCAGAGGGCAATGCACTCCTGATTATAAAGTTCCTCAAATTAGGAGATTGGCTGTAGCACAGAAGGGGAGGGGCCGAGAATATGGTTTTCAGACGGTCATCCTTCTGTAGGGTATGATAGTTTCTTTGCAGTCTTCCTTAGTACCTCTAGCTGTGAATTGTAGGTCACTACTAGAGGTACACAACTGTTTGTTCTTTCTCTGTGTATTGGAGTAGTTGATTCCAGGGTATCCTGGTGATTTAGTCATTAATTGAGGTGAGATGATAGCCCTGATTTAAAAATGTATTTTTAAGATTGTGTAAATGTTCATGTCTGTTGGGTTGGAGCAGATCCATTTGTATCTGATGGCCTGGCTGTAGACTTTGGACTTTTTGATGTGCTTAGGATGGGAACTGTCCCAACTAAGGTATGTGGGCCAATCAATTGGTTTTCGGTATAGGGATGTCTATATTGAGTTGTTTGAAATTGTTATGGTGGTGTCCAAAAAGTTGATTTCTGTATATGAGTAGCTTAATGTCAGGTTTATGGTGGGGTGAAATGCACTGAATCTATCATGGAATTTTATTAGTTCTTCTTTAGTGTTGGTCAGGATGATCATGATGTCATCAATGTAGTAAAAGTAGGCCAATGGTTTGTCTGCGGCAGGAGGCCAGAAAGTCACTCTCCAGTTTTTCCGTGAAAAGGTTGGCATATTGTGGTGCCATTTTACTGCCCATGGCGGTTCGGGTGAATTGCAGGAATAACTCTTCGCCAAAGAAGAAGTAATTGTGTGTGAGGATGAACCTTGTGAGTTGTAACACCGATTCAGAGACAACCCCATTAGCCTTAAGGTGTACCTGGCAGGCGGTCAGTCCATCTTTGTGTGGGATGTTAGAGTATAAGAACTCCACATCTATAGTGGCCAGGATAGCACCAACAGGGTGGGGACCTATGGTAGACAGTTTGTTCAGTAGGTCCATGGTGTTCCTAATCCGAAAACCAATTGATCAGAGGGGGAGAAAGGGGGCGTGAATGAGAGAGACTTTAGCGCTGCCAACGGAACCCTGGGCTGTGGTGTATGTACACCACAACCCGGCCGTCTGAATTGGCGAGAAAACAGGAGGTTTAGCAGTGACCTTTCTCTCGTTCATGTGTTAATTTAGTTCATGGTGCTGTAATGATGTGACAGGTTCTCTTTAAATTATCATACTAGTAATTATTATGAAATTATAGTACCAATGTTTCTGGTGGCACAATACATACATTCTTCATCCCATACAACAGCGATCACAAGCAGCACAGCACTCGAAATGAAGGACCTATGATGATGTCACCATCATGCTCTGCCCCTGATCACATGACGGTGATGTCATCACTGGTCCTTCATCCCGAGTGAGTTACATTCTCCACCCTGAATCACATGGCGGTGATGTCATCACTGGTCCTTCATCCCGAGTGAGTTACATGCTCTGCTCCTGATCACATGACGGTGATGTAATCACAGGTCCTTTATCATGAGTGAGTTGCATGCTCTGCCCATGATCACATGATGGTGACGTCATCACAGGTCCTTCATCCCAAGTGAGTTTCATGCTCCACCCCTGATCACATGACGGTGACGTCACCAGCCGGCAGCATTTAATATGTTACAATTCTTGTTTGACATATAAATGATTGTAGTGTATATATCCATTGTCAAGACGATCTTGATTACTGATGATAACACATGCATACGGGTGTGAAGGTTTGCAAGGGTGTCTCCCTTGCTTTGCTGTTCGTGATTCGTGCATTTTATTTGTCTAGGGGATATAAAGATATGGGGGCTTGTGTGAATACTTGACAAAAGTAAAAGTAAGAACAATAAAGTTTTTACTAATTATATAAAAAAGTAATAAAAGTTTAAAGCACCCCCCTTTTGCCATATTTATAATAAAAGAATCTAAATCACACCAGAATTTTTGTTTACGTTTTTCAGTACATTATATGGTACATTATATAGCACCATGAAAAAATACAACTCGTCGCGCAAAAAAACAAGCCCTCATACAGCGACGTCGATGGATAAATAAAGGAGTTACGATTTTTTAAAGGGGGGGGGGAGGAAAAAACGAAAATGGATAAAAAAAGGACTATGTCCTTAAGGGGGTTAAGGGAAGTGTATAAAACAGTTAAAACTGAGGATTATTCAAGTTTACCTATGACGAGGACTAACACAGCAAAATATGAAAAAGCGATGTGCTGTATAGGAACCTACAGCGGATTTACTTATCAGGTTGTAAATTTCATGATGAAATTTACGGTTGGACTGTTTCAATGTTTCAGTTGAAAGACTCAGACCTGGCAATATTATTTAGGCAGAGCCATTAGTCTGCAGCAGTGATCTGCTTGATATCTTCTACAGCTACCAGCTATTTAGGAGAGCCATATAAAGCATTGGATGATATATATTAGAGGTGGCCCTGCGCTCCCAGGCTTGCTGGGCAGGAGTTTGCATTTTTAATCCCTATGTCTATTAGTATTTTAATTTAGTTCAATCAGTTTGATTTTAATGAGGGTCTTCAGCTGGGGCGTTTCTTGCCCTTTGGGCAATTTTGGTGTCAAGAATACATTATGTGTCGCCAGAATGTTTAGATATTTGTCAGCTATCACACCGATGGTGGGGTGTGCATTTTGAACTAATTGCCTTGGGTGCCAACTAAACTTCTCCCAGCCCTGCACATTGATAAATGATCTATATTTTTAAAGTGTTTTTATATTTTTGCTTTGGACAGTTCAATAAGCAGCTATATATTTATTCTTTGCGAAAATAGAGTAGAGTGTTCAGAGGAGGCGATTTCTAGTGAGACTCAGATGGTCTCCACTCAGAGTAAAAAAAATGTCACTGTGCTGTGGGCCTTATTCTAACGTATTTGGTATTTGGGTTAGTGTGCTATCCATGTTAATTCACAGATAGCACACTCACCAGTTATAGCCTATGGGGCTGTGCACACAGCTGTTTCTTATGCAGACTGACTGTCCGTGTAAAAAAAAAAACTAGCTAGAGGTATTAAGGAAAACCGCAAAGAAACTCTATCATACCCTACACAAGGATGACTATCTGAAAATCATATCTCTGGACACTCCCTTTCTGTGTTACAGGCAACCTCCAAAGTTGAGGAACTTTATAGTCAGAAGTGCATCACCCTCCGACAAACTAAAAGGAACTTATCCCTGCAATGTAAGGAGCTGCAAGACCTGTTGACATGTACTGACCGCGGACAGTATACAAATCCCCAACATACAGCGGGACTATAAGATCCCAGGGACATTCACATGTTCCACTTCCAATGTTGTGTACCTGATCATGTGCAGTAAATGTCCTGTTAGGGAATATGTTGGAGGATGAGATCCCATTACCACACGATTCAACAAAGAAAGTCAGAATTACCTGTGGTTGAGCACTTTTCTAGTCACAGACACAACATAGAAGATATGAAAGTTATGATACTGAAGGACAGTTTCAAGTCATAAAGCCATAGAATACTTTGGGAGTATAAATTTATAACAACCTTTGACACTTTCAATAGAGGACTAAATTCTTCACAAGAATTCATGCGTAACTGGGAAGTATCAGAAATCTATAGCATAGATAACACTGCTGGCCTAGTGAACCCCCCCCCCCCCCCAACACTAATTCAGGGACCATAAAATTTTCACTCCCTTATCAGTGGCTATTTAAAAATGTTCGTATTTCTGTTATAACAAATTATTCACATTCATGTCTGTGCCTTGTCATAAGTATGTATGCCTCTTCAGATCTCTTTAAAGGGGTTCTGACACAAATAATGTTTTTATGCTTTAGCAGCCATTGTTCCCTGGTCTGCCTAATGGACCCAGGGAACCCATGGTTTAATGGCTGCTAAAGCATAAAAAGATAACACTTACCTGTTCTTCTGTTGTTGTTGACATCGGGGGGGTCATCCCCCAGCAGGCGCTGTTCCTCCTCTTCTGTCTGCACGAGCCGCGCCACTCCGGGATCGCGCGCATGCGCAGTGGAGAGGTGCCCTCTGACAGGAGTCAGGACGGGCTGCGTCTCCACTGCGCATGCGCAGCACTCCGGAGTTCAGCAGGACGGACGGGCCGCCCACAGCAAGCACTGTGCGGACCGTCCGTTCACCTCGGAAGTGCCTGACGGACGGACCAGAGCAGGAAGCGGTCTTTTTGACCGCTCCTGCTCTGCTTTAAAGGCACAGAAGAAGATGTCGGCTGGAGGGGACATGCCTGGCGATCGGGCCAGGCCAGGCAAGGTGAGTACAATTTTTTTTTTATGTCAGAACCCCTTTAATTTAAGCCTGAAGCAGAACCCTGAGTAGGTTTGCAAGCTCGCTATTACACCATGTATTATTGTTAGCCATTAAAAGGTATCATATCTACAAGATTACTTGGTTTCTCTTGCTGGGAACAAGCACAAAAAACTCATAGCATGTTCTTCTATTTTTATCACAATCACAGTTGAAAATTAGGACATGCAACTGCATGCGAATGTGTGGGCCATCTGTGTATTGGGCAGCACACAGACAGGTGTCCGTGTGGTGTCTGAAACGACTTGCAACTGACCCTCTCAGGCGCAACTCGCATACACATCAAGTGTGCACCCAGCCTATTACAGTCCCCGTTTTGCAGCTACAGCCCAACCAATTCTATCCACTTTTTTCCCATATTTATCTCTGTTTGCCCAGATCAGTCAGTCACCCATTAACAGTGAGTGGTGAGTACCACCCACTTGACACATTGACAGTGTCGGGAGATGGATCTAAGAAGAGCCCATTTAGGTGAAGGGAAATGAGTAGAGATGAGCGAGTATACTCGCTAAAGGCAATAGCTCGAGCGAGCATTGCCCTTAGCGAGTACCTGCCTGCTCGAGACAAAAGGTTCGGTTGCCGGCGCAGGGGAGCGGTGAGTAGCGGCAGTCAGCAGGAGGGAGCGGGGGGGGGGGGGGGGGAGGGAGAGAGAGAGATCTCTCCCCGCTCTCCCTGCCCGCCGCCAGCACCCGAACCTTTTGCCTCGAGCGGGCAGGTACTCGCTAAGGGCAATGCTCGCTCGAGCAATTGCCTTTAGGGAGTATACTCGCTCATCTCTAGAAATGAGTAAAAAAAAGTCAGTAAGGCCATGGCTGCAGGGCTGTGGAGTCAGAGTCAAGTCCCATTTTGGCGTACAAATGTACCAACTCCAGTTTATATATAAAAAAAAATGTACATATATTTAGAAATATGGAATAGTTAATTAAATGCAGAATTTGTTGCATATTTCCTTTCATTGGAATTTAGGAAAGTTTTGAAATGTCCTAAATATATATTCTGTTCATCTAAGCCCCTATTTATAAAAAAAAATTGATAACTAGGATGTGGAAGCAGCAAAAGAAAATCAGTTATTCCCTTCCCTCTCCATTAGACTAAATATCATTATGCTGCTTCTTCAAGGCTTTTAGTTGAACAGAATCCGTGCAGCACTATCTGCACATGCTCAGTAGTGAAGCTCCTCCTCTACAGACCAGAGGAAATTAATAGAGAAAACGTACCACTTAAGAAACATGAGTCATATATGAAGCAGTCAGAGGTTTGGCCTATCGATGGTAGAACCACATTTCTTAACTTCACTGAATTAATAAGGGTCCTCTTACACAAGACGACTGTTAGGCTCTTCAGCACCCGACAGTCACCCCAACGATAAAATTGCTCTTTTAGTCTAACTTCACACAGGCGAGCGTGATATTGGGACGTGAAACTCAGCCTGATATCGCGTTTGGGAACGTGTGATTTCCCCGCGGATGCGAGGGGTTTGTGTAAAAAACACCTTCAAGGAAGTAGCTTTTAGCTGCGCCACAGGATTGGCAAGTATTTACCATTGTTTTCAATGCAAACTTCGCATTGCACTTGCGTGCACCCGGCACTCTGTGTGATGTTTTTCTGGCCCCATGAAAAACAATGGGCGAGGCATTCCGGATTGTCCAAAGATAGGCCATGCCGCAATTTATTTCCCACACCGCGTTGCAGGAAAAAAATTTGCTCATGTACATGATCTCATTCAAAAGAATGGGGTTCATTTTTGCGTGAAATTTCTGCATCTCGCAACACACAAATCTTACACAATTTTCTCGGCCGTGTGAAAGCGGCCTTACTTTTCACACAGTAAATGGAGGCGAAGTGGGTAGAGATTGTTCCGGCCAGCTGCCTCTATTCACAGTAAACAGGCCATCTCCAATAGATGAACGACGGCCTGTTTACACAGGCCGATCGGCATTGATTCTTATGTCCGCAGATACTGAATGACAAATGAATTACACCGGTCAACACGATTTTTTCCACGAGAATATGTAATGGTGATTCTAGTAGTATTTCACCTCCTGAATTCAAATGTGTTGTTAGAATTTTTTTATCAGGCGGGGTTTATTTCTGATATGTATTTTTTCTTTATAAATGTAGGTGTTCTTTATGGTTTGCTACTGGATGAATTACCTTTTTTTATTTAGTGCCTTATTCTGCAGCATTTCTGCATTTGAGATCTAAATTTCCCAAACTAAAAGAAGGAATTTTTATAGGGCCACAAATCAGATCAGAGATGGATGATGCAAAGTCACAGGAACTGGTAAATCCATTGCAAAAAGCATCCCGGTTGTCATTCAAAAAGGTCTCTTCTCATCTTGGAAATCAGAAATCTATTGTGATCTTGTGAAATGATACCAAGCTATGGTATGCAATATGTCCTTTAAACTTCACTTCTTAGACACCCACCTGAACAAAAAATCTTGGGACTGTCAGTGAATGGCACAGCGAAGGTTTCCATCAGCAGATCTCTACGATGGAACACGGGTACCAAGGTAAGTGGAGTCCCGGTCTGCTGGCTGACTATTGCTGGACCATGAAGAGACATCCCAGAAGCAAAATACTCCCATCAATTATCATCAAAATCCTTCTAGGTAAACTCGATTTCACATAATGTTGGCTTACACAAGTACTAATTTTATAAAACTTTAACTGTGCGTCACAAAAACCCTGCCTGATGGAAAAGTTCTAAGAATTCATATTTGAATTCAGGAGGTGAAATACTTCTAGAATCACCACTAAATATTCTAGTGAAAGAAAAGACGTTTTGTTTTGTAGGTGGGTGTAATCGTTCCTTGTTCAGTCACTGCTGGCATTTACATGGTTATTGTTAGGATTCCCACGATCCAGAAAGAATCTGAACAATGATTGTCCTGTGTACAAGGGCCCTAACCTGGAGCTATTGGCTTTCTTCTCTATGTAATGTGAGACTTGGAGAACTGAGCGGAGAATGCTTTCGGTGCTAAAGACCATTACCAAAGAAAATTATGAAAAATGGTTTAAAAATGTATCCATTCAGCCAGAAGTAGAATGTTTATAATTTTTGGGTGACTGTCATTTAGAAAAATTGTCAGGATGTCAATTTAATAAATACCGTATATACTCGAGTATTAGCCGACTCAAGTATAAGCCGAGTCAATAAGTTTTATCACAAAAAACTGGTAAAACATATTGACTCGAGTATAAGCCTAGCTATATTCGAGTATATACCAGGTAAAAAAAAAGCCACAATACTCACCTCCGAGCCGACGTCTGAGGCCCCAGCGAGATGGTCTCTCCGTTGGTGCAGCAAGCTGCTTGAGAATGCTTCCCACTGTCATCTCCCTGCTCACAGCCGGCGTTGATCATTCACAGCCATTCAGTGAATGACATCACTGAATGGCTGTGATTGGTTCATGAAGCGCCGGCTGTGATTGACTGGCACTTGATCCAATCACAGTGCTTACTTACAGAGTACTGACGGCGGGGGAATCCAAAGCCGAGCAGGGAGATGACAGCGAGGAGAACTCTCAAGCAGCTTGCTGCACTGCCAGAGAGGATTCTCAAGTAGCTTGCCGCACTGCTGGGGAGACCATCACGCCAGGGACACAGACACCTGCTGGGAGGGTAGTATTGCGTTTTTTGTTTTTTTTTAAACCTACGCTTATACTCGAGTATATGCGGTAAATGCTTTTGCTCAGACAGTTGAATACATTAGACTGAAAAAGAATATATGCACACGCACATGCACACGCAATTAGTAATTACACTATTGTCATGAACATATTATGGGCCATATACTGAAATAAACTTCATACTTAAGGCTCTATTTATATATGTTCATAGCAGAAGCCATAACATTGTTCTGGATCCATTGTGTGACAAATTATGTGGATTGTTGGGGGTCTATCAGTGTGTCACTCGTGTTGATGGAAAGAATAATGCTACATGATGTTATATCTCTCTGGCCTCTAATCTGATGATGCTTCAGTTCGGCATATTATAATGAAAGATAGCCAACATACCAACAGGAGGCAATGTGCAGATCAGGACATTGCCATATTAGAACATATTGTTGCTACCACTAACTATAAAATGCATTAAAGGGGTTGTCTCGAGGCAACAGTGATTTTTTTTTATTGCCCAGTCCCCCTTCTTAAGCATACATTACTATGCAGCAGTGTAAACGGCTTTTAAGGCCGGTTTCTACTCACCGTTCTGGTGTTTCATCAACTTATAAAAACGGTTCCCAAAGATGGCCGCCGGTTCTTTTCCCATGGTGCACCGCACTTGCTGTAGCCCGACGTGCGCGCTCCCGAGACGCTACCAGCTGTGTCTCCCTGACAACCAGACGCCCCGCAGCCGCCGATCGGACCCCACAGCCACCGACCGGGCCTCGGGATTGAATGCGGCCGACCACGGCACACGCTCTTGGGCCACAGTCACCCACCGCCAGGCAGCAGGTAACCGGCGCTAGGCCCCGTCTCCCCCGCGCTAGGCCCCGGCTCCCCAGCGGTAGGCCCCGGCTCCCCAGCGGTAGGCCCCGGGGCCCAGCGGTAGGCCCCGGGGCCCAGCGGTAGGCTCCGGGGCCACAGCGGTAGGCCCCGGGGCCACAGCGCTAGGCCCCGGGGCCACAGCGCTAGGCTCCAGGGCCACAGCGCTAGGCTCCGGGGCCACAGCGCTAGGCTCCGGGGCCACAGCGGTAGGCCCCCGGGGCCCAGCGGTAGGCTCCGAGGCCACAGCGGTAGGCCACGGGGCCCAGCGGTAGGCTCCGGGGACCCAGCGGTAGGCTCCGGGGCCACAGCGGTACAGTCCCCCCTGCGCACACAGCACCCCCGACCCCTCACTTACATGGGCCGCTGGGCGGCTTCATGGCAGGGCTGCTGCGCGGCTTCACGGCAGGGCTGCTGGGCGGCTTCACGGCAGGGCTGCTGGGCGGCTTCACGGCAGGGCTGCTGGGCTGGGCTGCCCAAGTTTCTGCACCCCTCTCTAAGAGAGGATGGTAGCAGAATGGCCGCTCCAGCGCGCTCCCGAGAAGTTACAGCTCGTCTGCGCATGCGCAGAGGAGCTGTAGCGGCGAGCACGCTGAAGCGGCTCGTGCTCAGAGCAGAAGACCGGACTGCGCAAGCGCGTCTAAAAAAGCAAGCCGCCAGCGAAATTAGACGGAACCATGGAGACGAGGACGCTAGCAACGGAGCAGGTAAGTGAATAACTTCTGTATGGCTCATATTTAATGCACGATGTACATTACAAAGTGCATTGATATGGCCATACAGAAGTGTATAACCCCACTTGCTGCCGCGAGACAACCCCTTTAAAGTAGACTTTAATAGACCGCCTAGTGTTATGAAACAATAAAACATCACACTGTATATAGATTAAAAAAAACTTTATTTAGCCTAAAAGACAAAATTGAGGCGCATAACTACATTTACTAAAATGTATCAAAATAAGATTGCATTTCTAAAATCCTAAAAAATACACCCACAGTACAGTTAAGTAATATAGAACTAGTCAGTCAATTAGTAAATCCTTAAACAGCAGTATTTGTTAGTTAAAGTGCTTTTGGAATGTTAATTGACACAATTTTATTCAATTAAGAAGAAAAATTAGTGCACAAGAAACCAACAAACTCATACAGATTAGAAAGCATGCTTGTGAGGAAAGTTCAAACACCCTTTTTCCGCACCTCCAAAGCAAGCTGGAACCTTGCTGTCAGACTGCAGTGCTACCAGTTGCTCCATCGTCCTCATCAGAGTTTCTTCCAGTTGACCTCTAAGCGCCTGTGCAGCTAACAGTTCATTGTGAAGTGCTGAACTGGTACTGAAACTGGTGAACAAGTTACAGTATTACACGATTTCAACAGGTTTATTAATTGTAAAAAAAAATAAAAATACAAAAAATATAATTATTTAAGATAACATACACTGAAAGGGTAAATTAATTGATAGAAAGTTCGGATAGGAGTCTAGAACTGTAAGCGAAATGTAGATAAATCTACTAACCAAAAACCTGACATTTTAAAAATATTAAGATATTTTTGCTATTCTAATTCTTGTATGAAAATTATTCCTTTTAGAGGTGAAAGTGTTCTAATATTAAAGGGGTTTTTCATGGAAACACTATTGATTACTTATCCTCAAGATTGGTCATCAATAGTTGATCGGTCGGGGTCCAACGCTCAGGACCCCGACTGATCAGCTGAGCGGGCGCATGCTGTCAACACCGCAATAACAGAGGTCTGAGTGGAAGCCTCCGTACCGACCTCTCATGTAGTGGCACAGGCACAGCTCCCATTGATTTTAATAAGAGCTGTTCCTGTAGTTACAAGCACCGGCCACTACACAGAGGTTGGCTTGGAGGCTTCCGTGTTGACCTCTGTGTATGGGTGGTGCGGACAGCATGCGCCTGCACAGCTGATCGGTCTGGGCCCTGAGTGTCAGACCCTGGCGATCAACTATTGATGACCTATCCTGAGGATAGGTCATCAATAGTATTTCCATGGAAAACCCCTTTAATCTGTAGGGCTATCATTATCTTGCATGTGCTGGTGATACATTTTAAGACGATGGGGAAGGAGGGGGGTGATGTCAATGTGTGTAACAGCTGAATGAAACATTTAACAAAATGCGAGTTAGAGAGTGGAGTCTGCTGTGGGCTGTAGACATCTTCATATTAGCTTTTAATGCATTTGTCTGATCTAATGGATTTATACTTTTATCATTGCAAGGCTACATTCTCTTTGCATTAACTCCCCCGTTCAGGGGAGAATCTAAGAACCTGTTCAGGGCTCTGTCTGAGCACCATTTACAGCCATCCAAACAATAACAACCACTTTCAGAGATTGGGGGTCTTTAACAAAATGAGAATGAAGCCTTTGAGGATTAGGTACAACCCTGATGCCACTATATATCAATATGGGTATGTTTGTCAGGTTTTAAGGATCGATTTTATGTGACTGATGCTTACAATACAGATGAATTGTTTTATCTATGGGTTATTGTTCTGTGTTTGCTTGCTGGTAGGCGTTTCAATTTTCATCTAATTAGCAACTTTAAAAGGAAAGGGATCTAAAGACGGGCAATATTACATTTGGAACAAGGGTTTTTCCTTTCTCGTATACAATCTACATTCACGTTTACTTTTGTAGCAGTAGAGACATACTTGTTTGCTAAAAAGTAAACTTTATTTTTCACATTTATTTTCATGAAAATCTACATCAATACAAGAGTAAAGCAATTACCTCTCTGCCTCTGTATGAAATTGTACTAAACAACTATAAAGCTGTTTCTCAGCTTGCAGCGCTTCATTAAGCCTGCTTTTATTTGCAGCCAGTTCTTCAAGTAACTTAAATATCTATAAGAGAGAATAAATAGTTAATTTATATAGATCAAACTGAATCAATTAACACACACACATACACAAAATAACATATTGTCTCACAGCTGGGGACTCAGCCTACGAACCCCGAGAGAACAGGGGTGCAGTAAAAGCTGCTGCAATCCTAAACCATCTGCAAGTGGAAGAAGCAGGTTGGAGTTGGGTTTTTAAGTCTTTGTGTAAAAACCTCTGAAGACCAGCTAGTGTAAGGGCACTGGTGCATGCACATCACTCTCTAGCTCCTCCTTTCTATTGTGGCCAGGCTCAGAAGAGCAACATGAGTCACATGGCCATTCTTCTCATGATAGAGCAGGGTTTACCGCAATCAAATATCATTATATTATAGTCCTGTTCTTTCCCTTGATGACGCCTGGTTAGGTCAGTAGGGATTAGTGGTTACATTGTAGCTCAGGACATTACTGCTGTTCTGTACATAAATATGGGTGATTATGGCCAGCATTCAATCCCTCCCTATTCTAGCATTATAGGAGTGAGCTCGGTGATCAATTTCCATATTATTATGGCATGATCTATGATCAATAAATAATTTAGTCTATAGGAGCTGCAGGAGTCTTGTAATATTAATATCTTCATAAGGGTTTTATTTCACTTATACAATAAAGGTTATGTTTTACTTTGGTGGGGGTGATAACCAACAGACGTTGGGTTGCCCTGTGGCAGCTTTGTTTGTCTAGATGCTAACGGTTAGCACAGTTTTTACAACCCTTGCAAACTTCAAAGTTTTCTTTTCTATGTTCTTTCCTGCTTAGAGGAGTCCAATCTTCAGATTGAATCTTCCTCTAGATTGTGCCTGGTAAACGGCAGGAGAGGAATTACCCAGCTGGCATGAAGCAGATTAGCACCAGAGGCTCACTTTAAGTGTCCTTAGTCATGGACTAATGCAAGTTTCATAGACAGGTGTTTTTACCTGCTATTGCATCCAATTAAAAAAATCATTTCAAAAGTCACATGACTGTTGAGCACATTAATCTGATCACATGGTACATATATTTACAATATACCAGAATACAAACGTAGTAACAGAAGGTTACTAACAATGTATCAGATCTTGTCTTTGGTTGAGTCTCTGTGCTGTAAAACTAGTTAGTATGAAAATCCTATAAGCTTCTCTGTTAGGGTGCATTCAGATGACCGTATATCAGCCGGGTATTCACGCCGGCCGATATACGGCGTCTCTCCCTGCAGGGGGAGGAGGCTGGAAGAGCTGGGATCAGTGCTCTGAGCTCCCGCCCCCTCTCTGCCTCCTCTCCGCCCCTCTGCGCTATTTGCAATGAGAGGAGGCGGAACGGGGGTGGGGCTAAGTTTCAGGAATTAGCTCCGCCCCGTACCGCTCCTCCAGATGGGAATACTTGTCTGCATGTGGTGACCTGGATTAGAGAAACAGTGAAGTGTGCTGTGCTTTGCTGTTTCTGGAACTCCCATTCATCACTATGAGAGTTAGTGCAAATGAAATGTTCATTCTAGATACTCAACATCTGAAATGGCGTAAACATCTACTTTGGGGAGTTATCTATCTTTGTCAGTGTAAAAAACATTTAGAAACATTATATACTTTTTCGACCAAACAAAAATTCAGAAAATTGTATAAACAGCATCTCATGTCTCATAATTGTCAGAATAATGAATTTTTACTGTACCGTTATCTTGACAGATGAGCATAGATGTTTTAAATTCTTTAACATTTTTCCCCAAATACATAAATCCCTCTTCCAAATACCTTCTGAGTATGTCTTAAATGACCCTGGCTGGCCGTGTTCAACGACGCTAAATTCTCCTTTAAAGTAAAAATCTGCTGGGCTAAAAGTTCCACAGTTGGTATGTCTTCTGGATCAACCAGCTTGACTTGCAGATCCTGAGTCGAAAAATAACCAGTTTTAAACATTAATGCACTTCTTTACCATAACTTTAACCCCTTGAGTGGCGGGTTTCCTACCACCCTGTCGTGCCCACCAGGGCAGGTTTTTTAAAATGGTCTAATCATTGAATTTCAACTAATTTTGCAGTTGCGTCTCAAGAGCCATAACTTTTTCATTTTTCCATTGACATGGCCATATAAGGGCTTGTTTTTTGCGGGACAAGTTGTGATTTTTTTAAACAGGGGGGAGGAAAAAAAGAAATGGGGAAAAAAAAAAAAAAGGGGCCATGTCATTAAGGGGTTAAATAATGTATTAACTTCCTTCTCTGGGTCATTACGATGCATGTATACCACATGTGTGATTGTATTTTTGATTTTTTACAAAGTAAAGGGAGACAAGTGTTTTTATAATTTTTTACCTTTTTTTTTTTTATTTTTATTTTTTTTTGTCCCTTTAGGGGACTTCCACAGGGACCCATCAGGACCCCTGATCACATTGCAGGGGTCCGATGGTGACAGCCCTTTACATGCTGCAGTGACAGCCCTTTACATGCTGCAGTCACATAGACTGCAGCATGTAAAGGGTTAACACAGCAGAGATCGGAGGTTTTCTCTGATCTCTGCTGTAAGAGCTGGTACCTAGGTGTCCTCTGACAGCCAAGCACCAAGCTCTCCCTGCCACAGAGACCATCGGCTTGCTTCTGACAAGCCGATGGTCTCTATGGCAACCTGTAAACAAAGCAGAAGGTTGCCGACATATCGGCAATATCTTCTGCTGGTTTTTCAAAGCCCTTGCACTACTCTGTGTGGGTCTGTGCAGGCAGAGCACACTGTCACATCTTGTGGCATTGTGCTCTGCAGGTCCCATAGTGATACATAGCCCGGAAATCTTCCGGGCTATGTCACTATGAGCAGTGGAGCTCGTCCTGGAAAATTTCCGGGCGTGCCACTCAAGGGGTTAATGCTGGGGTCCCACAGGACGGTTTTACTGCGGAAATCTTGCATTTTTTCCGCAGCGAAAAACCGCGAGATTTCCGCGGGATAAACGCTGCTTCAAAACCCTCGGCACTAAGCTGCGGGTTTTGGAGCGCTTCACCGCATGCTTTTTCGTTGCAGCCGGCTCTCCCATAGAGAGGAGCGAAGCCACAACGAAAAGAAAAGAATTGACATGCTTTGTCTCAGGAATCCGCACCGCAGTGATGGCTAATGCCGGCTTGGCCGCGACGGATTGTCCGCCCCGTGTGGATGAGGTTTTTGACAAATCTCGTCCACATGGCTGGCCAATCCCGGAATTAGCGTCCGCAGGCGGATCTGCCACAGCGAAATTCCATGGCAAATCCGACCTGTGTGAACCAAGCGTAAGGATGCTTTCACACGGCGCGAAATAACGTTTGAGCGATCACCTTGCGCTATGAAGCACACAACAATTATCACTCGTTGTGTCTAAACCAGGCTTTACATTGCAGAAGGTTTATCTACTTAGGTAATTCATCAATAAAGTTACCCAGAATTTTAACTTTTCAAGGCATATAACTATGATAAATCATAAATTACCTTTATTAATTCTTCTTTAATCTGAATGTTTCTTGTGAGAGTATCAATGTCCGCAGCTTGTTCACGCAGCTGCTCATTCTGTTTCATAATAATAGATTGGAGGGCAGAAACTTCAAGCTGTTCAGAAAAAATTTTTTTTAAATGTTTGACAGCTTCTCAGCTGAAATACTAATTTCCTGCGCTCTCATGTTCACTTTCATCACTGTACTTGATGCAACAATTTCAGCTCCAGGACTGCTCCCATACTGAAAGGTAGCTACATGCTAGAGTGGCATTAGACCATTATATGCCGGCCGCCGGCACTTTTTCTTGACACAAATGAGGGTGATAAATGCCAACCAATGGCAGATATCTGTTAGAAAAGTTGAATTGCCATTTCAGATCAGGCTATTTTCTCTCTGGTGATTGATTTCAATGAAAGCTGTGCCTGCAATTACGAGCGCCAGTCACTACGCAGAGGTCGGAGCAGCGACTTTCACTACAACCCTGACTGTGCCAACAAGTGCTGCCTGGAAAACCCCTTTTAGGCCCAATGTCCACAGGGAAAATAGAATTACCAAAACTGTGCAATCCGCGCCCATAGGGAATAATTGGGCACCTGCAGGTAATTAAATACCTGTGGATGTCATTTTCCCCCCGTGCGCGGATCACATGCGCAGGAAACCGCCTGCAGCATGCTCCATTTTGTGTGGTTTTCCTGCATCGATGACTTCCACGGCTTCTATTGAAGTCTATGGAAGCCATCCGCCCCGCGACACAGACGCAGCTGACACTGTGTCAGTGCCGCGGAACAGCAGGAAAGCAGGAGTTTAGAGAAAAATTTTAAAAAGACGGCACGCTGCCGGCGTCCCGAGGATATCCGCTGGGCAGAAGAAAGAAGATCCAGCCTGCACGGAGGAGAGCCCACAGCGTCCGGACAGGTGAGTATACTGTATTTTCTGGCCTTAAGTCTGCGGGCCGCGTGGAATCCGCTGCAGGATTCTGCATGGGGAAACCGTGCAGGCCCGTGGACATGAGGCCTGAGGCCTCATTCAGACGAGTGCTGTTTTAGTGCAGTATAAGCGCGTGAAAAGATTGCGGCTATACTGCACTAAAGATGGCGTGAACGAGTGATTTCCAGCTATTTTAATTAGTTGTGAAATTGTGCATCCATATGATCAGAGGTGCGGGTTATCCAGCTCCCATAGGAGTCTATGGAGAGCACGGACCAAAGATAGGTCAGGTCCTATCTTTTCACGCACCACGGACCTTAGGGCTCCCACCCACTAGCGTTTTTTTCTCCACTGCGATGCAATTCTAAAGTTAAAGTCTCGCATCGCAGTGCGAGAAAAATGCAGGCAGATACCCAAAAATCGCTGGGATATCGCTGCGACATCGCCAGTCTTTTCAATGGGGCCAGCGGCAGCAGCGCTAGCCCTATTGAAAAGATATGGAGAATGCCGCAGACTTCTGCCCCAGCTGGGGCAGAAGTCCGTGGCATGCTATCCCATTGCTTTCAATGGGATTGGCACTGCTGCCGATCCCATTGAAAGCAGTGGTTTCTGACAAGCCCCGCAGAATGATTATCGGAGAAGGGCTTGAAATATAAGCCCTTCCCCGATAATCATCAAAAAGTGGTTAAAAAGATAATTAAAAAGTTACTCACCTCTCCTGCTGTCAGCCGCATCCTCCTGCTGGCTGCTCGGCACTGCTGTCCAGCACTTTCAGCAGACGGAGATTTAAAAATCCCCGCCTACTGAAAGGGCTGTGCAGATTGGCTGAGGGCTCAGCCAATAGCAGCTACTGCTTAGCTATTGGCTGAGCGCTCAGCCAATGACAGATAGCTCTTAGCTATTCATTCATGAATAGGTAAGATATTGCTATTCATGAATGAATAGCTAAGAGCTATCTGCCATTGGCTGAGCGCTCAGCCAATAGCTAAGCACTAGCTGCTATTGGCTGAGCCATCAGCCAATCCGCAGAACCCTTTCAGGAGGCGGGGATTTTTAAATCCCTGTCTGCTGAAAGAGCTCAGTAGCAGTGTCGGGGAGCCAGCAGGAGGACGCGGCTGACAGCAAGAGAGGTGAGTAACTTTTTTATTATTTTTTTAACCATTTTTTGATGGTTATCAGGGAAGGGCTTATATTTCAAGCCCTTCTCCGATAATCATTCTGCGGGGCTTGTCAAAAACCACTGCTTTCAATGGGATCGGCAGCAGTGCCGATCCCATTGAAAGCAATGGGATATCATGCCGTGGACTTCTGCCACAGCTGTCACAGCTGTAGTAGAAGTCCGCGGCATTCTCCATATCTTTTCAATGGGGCTAGCGCTGCTGCCGCTGGCCCCATTGAAAAGACTGGCGATGTCGCAGCATTCTCCATATCTTTTCAATGGGGCTAGCGCTGGTGCCGCTGGCCCCATTGAAAAGACTGGCGATGTTGCAGCGATATCCCAGCGATTTTCTCACACTGCTCTGCGAGAGTTTTCACTTACTCTCGCAGTGCAGTGGAGAAAAAAACGCCAGTGGGTGGGAGCCCTTAGATGCGAGCTTTGCAGTCGCATGTCCTATCTTTGTTAGGTGTGAGGATTTAGCACGACTAAAATTCCTTCATGTGAACACTTCTATAGGAAACCATTGGTTCTAATAGAAGTGCTTACTTTGCACGCCTCCAATGTGCAAAAACAGCGCTTGTGTGAACGAAGCCCCAGCCAGTCATAGTTGAAGGGACACTTCTGCCCTTTTTTTCCAGGGATCACAGGGAAATCAGTACCCAGACTCCCAACGATCAAACCTCCTGACAAGCTACACGCTCAGACTCCAAATAAGTCTGGGATTAACATGTTAAATTATCACCTAATATTCTGACTTTAGATGGGACTGTGAGTTTTTATGTGATACTTGTAAATCCATACTTTCCTTGGGTTGTGCTTTGTTCTTTGACTTTTTTTAGATCTGTTTTCTTATATAATTCCTTAAAAATCCAATAAGCCGATTCAACAGAAAATTCTTACCTGATATTCTCTCATTTTCCTCAAGACAAGTTTTAAATCTTCTTTGGCTTTAGTGAGATCGCTCTTCAGGGTTTCATTATTTTCATTTTCTTCATCTTTATGAAAAAACATAATAAAATACATGATGTTTATTTGATAAGCATGTTTGTATTTCCAATAAAAATGAAATCTACAGCTTCTGAAAATGTTGTGAAGACTCAGGTATGCTTTAAAGTGTAGCTAACCTTTAAGAAAAAGCCGTTGTGTGTACATGAGGAATAACATTATGTCTTGTCATTATAGAACTTGTATCCTCTATTTGCCCCCCTTTTCCTCTGCAAGGTGTACAATGGATTCTCAACCCTTTTAGGATTGCAGCCTGCTACTGTGCTGTGTGTGCTGGAGCAGAGAGACCTACAGATCCTTGTCTGCAAAGGCCCTTTTACATGGGTCGACAGTCATTTAGACAACTGCATGAACGCTGACGTCACCGCTAAGGTTGTTAGCGCTCGTGCAGGGCAATCAAACAGAAAGACTTGCCGGACGCTCGCTGGCTTCTTGTCTGCTTCTTGCTCAGCGCTTCACCTCCTGTCAGAAGCGCTGAGCTTGATGCATCTAAACGGAACGACAAGCCAGCGAGTGCTAACGAGGTTTTTTAAGCTGACAGAAAAGTCAACTTAAACAACCGCGAATGACAAGTGAGCGATATTTTCACTTCACACTGAACGATTATCGCTCACTTTCGCTCGTTTTAACTAATTCTAAACGATAATCGTTGCATGTAAACGGGCCTTTACACCCACAGACATCATCATGTAGGAGCGTGCAGTAAGATTGAGCCAATTATATGTGAATAAACAGCAGCAGATAACTCTCCATTAGTTCCTTCACCATGTATGTGAATGCCTCTTTCTCTCCTTTCCCCTCTTCTCTGCTCTAATACAAACCAATAAGCACGATGGCTCATTCCCCCAGCCCCACTCCTGGTCTAATGGGTCATTTACACGTAACAATTATTGCTCAAAAGTCAATCACACAAACAAATTAGAGCAATAATCGTGTCGTGCAAATACAAAAAAAAATAAAATTGCTCTTTGTTCGTTCACTTGCTGTTATCAATGACTTTCAGTCAGCATAAAGACTATCGCTGGCTTCTCATTCCGTATAAGTGCTCCCCGCTTCACCTTAGGGGTGACATCAGCGCTCGTGTAGTCGTTTAGACGACTGTTGTCCCGTGTAAAAGGAGCATAAGGTCTCCACGTCTCAATTAAGAAGCAAACTCGAAGGGCGGGACACAAAGCGCACCGCAAGCAGCAGTAAATTCTGCACCAAAACCCGCAGGCTACCCACCAATTTTGATGCGGAATTGAAAATGGCCAAAAACCTGCCTGCAATTCCACATCAAAACCTGCAGTGAGACCTGTGGATTTTGGTATAGAATTCCACATGGAATTCCGCATGGTATGGATTTTGGTATGGAAGTCAAGATTTGGCTGTGTCCTACAAAGTAATTCCGTCCTGTGTGAAAAGTCCCTTATAAAGTCGGAAAACTCTTTTAAAGCCATTTTCGACCTAAAATATTTATCATCTATTCTTTTTCTTTGAAACCAGCTTAATAGTGAAGGATACCTCCAAGTATTCAGACACCTGCATTTCTTTTTTTGTCTAAACATCGAATGCTTAAAATCTAAAACGAATTGTAAGTGAAGTAGTATGTAAATCCTACTCGCCTAGGCCTGCCACTAGTTCCAGTCATCAATTTTGTACACTTTAGTGGTATAGGCAGCTGGCTCAAGGTTGACTCAGTCTTCCATCCTTCTCAGTAAAATGAGTCCCCAGCCACTGCCACTAGTTCCAGTCATCCCACTTAAGAAGTATGCAGGATATACTTTTGGTAGGACCCGTGGAATTATTGTAGAATTTCTTAATACTGTATACATGAGGTTTGGGATATATTATCAAATTGTATACACGAGGTTTGAGATATATTAGCAAACAACTGCAAGAGAGACTTCAAGAGCCTTCCATACTACTACTCAAAGGATTATCAATGTTTCCAATGCAAGTGGTATAAATTGGGCAAAAATCTTTTATTGTAAACATTGAAAGAAGTGGATCAGAAAAAAGAGATTTACCCTTGGCATCCATATCTTCAGATTTCATGCTGATGGCCATAGGCTGAACCGAGTAACTTTGTGTTAACGCCTTTAAAATGTAAATACAAATGTTTAGAGATTAAAAATTGGAGACTGTAAAAAAAGATATCTCTGAAACATCACTTTTTGCTCCTCTCTGTGAGCAGCATATGATAGTGACAGTCATACTGATTTGTCTGCTGTGAGGATCGGTACAGTAGTGTTCGAGAAACTTGCTTTTTATCAATAGCAGCAAAGTGCAATGGGGGTTTCCTTAAAAGTAGTCCTGGCTATTCAAGAGCTGCAAGCTAGCTACACCCACCCAGGCCTTCAGCCAATGATTGACAGCTCTCTGCTTTATTACTGCACACAGAGAGAGCTGCCAATCATTGGCTAGAGGGCGGGTGGGGAGTGGCTAGGCTGCAGCTCATGAATATGCAGAACTAGTCCTGTGTCAGGGTGCAATTAAATGCAAGTTTCTCCAAAACTACTGCACAGATCTACACAGCAGACATATCACTGTAATCCATGTGAACTTCAAAGATAAAAAATGCTCTTTCCGCGCTCCTGCTGGAGCTCCTCTTGAAACCAAAATAAACTGTCGTAGCAGACAGTGTTAATGTGCATGAATCATGGGTTTATTTCCAAAAATAAAATTGCACGCAAGTGTATGTCTTGCAGCAAAAGGTATTACAACGCGTTTCAGCGTTCTATAAACGCCTTTGTCAAGTATAGAAAACAATTAAAGTACAGCATTTAAATAACAAGTTTTACCTTTCTGGAGGTTGGAGTTCCGGGTGCTTGGCGCGCACCACCGTACCGTGTCGCTCTGGCGCGGTATCTATGTGTCATAACTGTGTAACGGAGAGGGTGTTACGGCGCAAGCTTACGCTAATACTGAACGAAAACTCCGTAATCATAGAGAGGAAGGCACGTAAAAAGCGTACCTCCCAATCTCATGAAAAAACGGAGGAAATCCAACCTCCAGAATGAAAACCACAAAGGAAAAACCTAATTAAATCTAAACCAGTGGGTGGAGGACATTAGAGTAGGAATATAAGAAGAAATATAATACTCAAACAACCAATTATATAGAGATATTATAAATAAATATTATAAATAATTAAAAATTATGTTGTGCATAATGTGGATAATAAATAAATTCATCACAGAAAAATGGATGGAAGCAACGCCTGAAAAAAGGGGGCCCAATGCCAAAAAATTACACATACAATAAAAACACCTTATCATAAGGGGAGGGGAAGATAAATACCTAAAAATGCAATATATAATGCAGTATAAAAGCGTATATAACGGTAATGGTGGAAAAAAAGGGATGGATGTTAAATATCAAAATTTCTCTAAAACTTCGTTCAAACCAAACGGAGTTAGGGTATTCAATCTAAAAATCCAAAACATCTCTCTCGTCCTTAGATGTGCAAACGAGAGAGTGTGGATATGCTCTACCGGTGTTACTTTCATATCCTTAGGATTTTTATTGTGTTTTTCCAAAAAGTGGCGCGAAACGCTGTGTTTAGAGTAACCCGTTAATATATTGAATCTATGTTGATTCACCCTTATATTTAAGGAATTAGTAGTACGTCCTATGTACTGCAGTCCACATGGGCATTCGATCAGATATATTATAAATTTGGAACAGCAATTTAAAAATTGATTGATTTTTATGTATTTCTGTTCTTTGGGGCAATAAACTGATTTTCTTCCCTGTGTAATGTTATCACAACATTTGCATTTTTTCTTACCGCAGCAATAAACTCCTGTTATCATAGGTTTATTGACTGTTTCTTTAACAAATTTTTTGTGTGGGTTAGATGGAGCCAATAAATTTTGTATTGTTTTATTCCTACGGTAAATCACCTTGGGATTATCTTGTATTTCTTTATTTAGAATCGAGTCTTTTAGCAGGATATTCCAATTGTTCCTTATTATTTTTTCAATCTTAGTCGATTGGCAATTGTATTTAGTGATGAATAACACATTTTTCTCTGCATCTAATATTCCTGTTTTATGGGACATTGTAATTGGGTTGGTGGACTCATTGAGTACCTTTGTATATGCCGCATCAATTAAATTAGCGGGGTAACCTTTTTGTTTAAAACGGTCTTTTAAAATCTGTGCTTGTGAGGAATATGTTTCAATTGATGAACAATTCCCACGGATTCTTTTAAATTGTCCGTATGGAATGTTCGTCTTCCATTCTTTCTTATGGCAGCTAGAGAATTTTAAAAAACTATTGCAATCGGTTTTTTTAAAATGGGTACTGGTCTCTATACGACCTTTATCTGAGGATATCACTAAGTCCAAAAATACTACCTCAGTTTTACTCAAACTATGTTCGAATCTCAAGTTGAAGGGATTGTTATTTATTCCCAAAGTAAATCTTTTGAGGTCATCCATTTCACCTTCCCAAATCAATAGGATGTCGTCAATAAAACGTCTAAAAAATACAATTCTTGGGTCATTAAAAATAATCCGTTCGAAAAATCCCATAAAAAGATTGGCGTAACTAGGGGCGAATTTCGTGCCCATCGCCGTACCATTAGTTTGTAAATAAAAAATCCCATTGTATGTGAAATAATTATTTTTTAAAATGAAATTTATGGCATCAATTAAAATTTTTTTTGTTTTAATGGCATTAAAGGGTCCATGTTCAAATAGTGTGAGATCGCTTCTGTTCCCAATTCATGTCGAATATTTGTGTACAGGGAACAAACATCTAGAGTGCACCACACATAGGTGTCCTTCCACGTAAAATCGCTTAAAAGGGTTAAAATGTGTCCTGTGTCTTTAACATAAGAGGGTACGTGCACTACATATCTTTGCAGATGATTATCTATGTATTCAGATAAAGGACTGGTCACTGAATTGATCCCTGAAATAATAGGTCGCCCAGGTGGCGTTTCGCTATTTTTATGAACCTTTGGCAGGAAGTAAAAATACGGAATTTCAGGATTCCTATTGCAGATAAATTTAAATTCTTCCTGTGAAAGGCAATTATTCTCAAGGGCTTCTGTTGCTAAAGCTAGCAAAGCTCCTAATACTTTCTTTGTCGGGTCTGAGCTCAATTTTTTATAGTAATTGTCGTCGCTCAAGATTCTAAGGGATTCCTCATTATAATATTCAGTATCCATAATTACCGTACCTCCACCCTTGTCTGCTTTCTTTATGATGATGGATTTATCATCAGACAAATTTTTTATGGTAATAAATTCATTATGGCTCATATTAGACTTATTGAAGTGTTTCATATTGCACATAGCTGAAAAATCTTTTAACACATTTTGATAAAACATCTCGATGTGTTTGCCTTTATTTTCTACAGGGAAAAACAGGCTTTTTGGTTTTAATCCCGTTGTGATGGGATCATCAAGAACAAATACTTCCTCTTTTCCCTTATTTGCTACATAATTATTCTTCTGGATCGTAAAATATCTTTTTAGTGTGAGTTTTCTTACTAAAGAGTTTAAATCAACAAACAAATCATAAATGTTCGCTTTTTTAGACGGACAAAACGTGAGTCCTTTAGCCAGAACCTCTGCTTCTTTACGTAGAAGGAGATGCTGCGATATATTAAAAATACCAATTTCTCTGGCTTCCAAATTACTAACTACTTCATTTAGTGATTCGATCTTATTTTTTTTTTTTTTTTGTTTTATCAAAATGTGTTAAAAGATTTTTCAGCTATGTGCAATATGAAACACTTCAATAAGTCTAATATGAGCCATAATGAATTTATTACCATAAAAAATTTGTCTGATGATAAATCCATCATCATAAAGAAAGCAGACAAGGGTGGAGGTACGGTAATTATGGATACTGAATATTATAATGAGGAATCCCTTAGAATCTTGAGCGACGACAATTACTATAAAAAATTGAGCTCAGACCCGACAAAGAAAGTATTAGGAGCTTTGCTAGCTTTAGCAACAGAAGCCCTTGAGAATAATTGCCTTTCACAGGAAGAATTTAAATTTATCTGCAATAGGAATCCTGAAATTCCGTATTTTTACTTCCTGCCAAAGGTTCATAAAAATAGCGAAACGCCACCTGGGCGACCTATTATTTCAGGGATCAATTCAGTGACCAGTCCTTTATCTGAATACATAGATAAGCATCTGCAAAGATATGTAGTGCACGTACCCTCTTATGTTAAAGACACAGGACACATTTTAACCCTTTTAAGCGATTTTACGTGGAAGGACACCTATGTGTGGTGCACTCTAGATGTTTGTTCCCTGTACACAAATATTCAACATGAATTGGGAACAGAAGCGATCTCACACTATTTGAACATGGACCCTTTAATGCCATTAAAACAAAAAAAATTTTTAATTGATGCCATAAATTTCATTTTAAAAAATAATTATTTCACATACAATGGGATTTTTTATTTACAAACTAATGGTACGGCGATGGGCACGAAATTCGCCCCTAGTTACGCCAATCTTTTTATGGGATTTTTCGAACGGATTATTTTTAATGACCCAAGAATTGTATTTTTTAGACGTTTTATTGACGACATCCTATTGATTTGGGAATGTGAAATGGATGACCTCAAAAGATTTACTTTGGGAATAAATAACAATCCCTTCAACTTGAGATTCGAACATAGTTTGAGTAAAACTGAGGTAGTATTTTTGGACTTAGTGATATCCTCAGATAAAGGTCGTATAGAGACCAGTACCCATTTTAAAAAAACCGATTGCAATAGTTTTTTAAAATTCTCTAGCTGCCATAAGAAAGAATGGAAGACGAACATTCCATACGGACAATTTAAAAGAATCCGTGGGAATTGTTCATCAATTGAAACATATTCCTCACAAGCACAGATTTTAAAAGACCGTTTTAAACAAAAAGGTTACCCCGCTAATTTAATTGATGCGGCATATACAAAGGTACTCAATGAGTCCACCAACCCAATTACAATGTCCCATAAAACAGGAATATTAGATGCAGAGAAAAATGTGTTATTCATCACTAAATACAATTGCCAATCGACTAAGATTGAAAAAATAATAAGGAACAATTGGAATATCCTGCTAAAAGACTCGATTCTAAATAAAGAAATACAAGATAATCCCAAGGTGATTTACCGTAGGAATAAAACAATACAAAATTTATTGGCTCCATCTAACCCACACAAAAAATTTGTTAAAGAAACAGTCAATAAACCTATGATAACAGGAGTTTATTGCTGCGGTAAGAAAAAATGCAAATGTTGTGATAACATTACACAGGGAAGAAAATCAGTTTATTGCCCCAAAGAACAGAAATACATAAAAATCAATCAATTTTTAAATTGCTGTTCCAAATTTATAATATATCTGATCGAATGCCCATGTGGACTGCAGTACATAGGACGTACTACTAATTCCTTAAATATAAGGGTGAATCAACATAGATTCAATATATTAACGGGTTACTCTAAACACAGCGTTTCGCGCCACTTTTTGGAAAAACACAATAAAAATCCTAAGGATATGAAAGTAACACCGGTAGAGCATATCCACACTCTCTCGTTTGCACATCTAAGGACGAGAGAGATGTTTTGGATTTTTAGATTGAATACCCTAACTCCGTTTGGTTTGAACGAAGTTTTAGAGAAATTTTGATATTTAACATCCATCCCTTTTTTTCCACCATTACCGTTATATACGCTTTTATACTGCATTATATATTGCATTTTTAGGTATTTATCTTCCCCTCCCCTTATGATAAGGTGTTTTTATTGTATGTGTAATTTTTTGGCATTGGGCCCCCTTTTTTCAGGCGTTGCTTCCATCCATTTTTCTGTGATGAATTTATTTATTATCCACATTATGCACAACATAATTTTTAATTATTTATAATATTTATTTATAATATCTCTATATAATTGGTTGTTTGAGTATTATATTTCTTCTTATATTCCTACTCTAATGTCCTCCACCCACTGGTTTAGATTTAATTAGGTTTTTCCTTTGTGGTTTTCATTCTGGAGGTTGGATTTCCTCCGTTTTTTCATGAGATTGGGAGGTACGCTTTTTACGTGCCTTCCTCTCTATGATTACGGAGTTTTCGTTCAGTATTAGCGTAAGCTTGCGCCGTAACACCCTCTCCGTTACACAGTTATGACACATAGATACCGCGCCAGAGCGACACGGTACGGTGGTGCGCGCCAAGCACCCGGAACTCCAACCTCCAGAAAGGTAAAACTTGTTATTTAAATGCTGTACTTTAATTGTTTTCTATACTTGACAAAGGCGTTTATAGAACGCTGAAACGCGTTGTAATACCTTTTGCTGCAAGACATACACTTGCGTGCAATTTTATTTTTGGAAATAAACCCATGATTCATGCACATTAACACTGTCTGCTACGACAGTTTATTTTGGTTTCAAGAGGAGCTCCAGCAGGAGCGCGGAAAGAGCATTTTTTATCTTTGAAGTTTGTTTATTTTACCCATTGAGGGGAATTTCTCCCTTTGGGGTTTGCTTTTTTCCTGGCGGCTCTCCTTCCTCACCGAAGGATTTCCGAAGTCTCTTCATACACTACGGGCATACCTGGATCACAGGTGCCGGCGGGTTGCTCCCTTAGGATCTAATGGTCTAGGGGAACCCCGCAAGGCACCAGGTGAGTTACTTTCATTATTCATTTCATGGTGGCGCGGATCGTAACTTTGAATTGTAATCCATGTGACAAGCACTACCTCATGATGCTCTGAGCGAAGGCTGCAAAAAGATGCTGACAGATTCCCTTTAAGATTATTGAATTCATGGAAAGTAGTTGTGTTCAGTTAAATGGATGTGAAATGAGCTTCGCTCAAGCCAATATGTCACGTTTCTTTGCTGACGTTCACATCTCTTCTGTTACTAGTTTTATATTGATCACACAACTTTATAAATGGATAGACTCTGATTTATCATGTTTTTGCAACTGTGAAACCATTAAAGAACAAATACCTGAATTATTTTCTCTTTTTCTTGCACAAGCTTTTGAAGATGAATGAAGTTGGACAAATTGTCCGCAGACGGATTAACTCCAGTATTCTGTTCTTTTAGTAAACAGTTTTGACAGACTGAAGTCTGATCCATCTTTTCTGAAGAGATCTACAAATGCAAAGGAAAATCACTGCTAAGTAACATAACACATTAAGGGGATCTCAGCACAGACATTGGTGGCGTATCACCGGAATATATTACAGCTCTGTACAGGTCCCCCCCTCTCCCACAGAAATCTATACAGAATCCCCCATGCTGTAGTTTCACAGGCCTTGTGATCCAAGCTCTGCCATGTGCATGTGGCTAGAAGGGTCTCTATAGTTTTGATCTTCTAACCAATCTTTCTTTAACCCCTTAAGGACCAGACTGTTTTGTACCTTAAGGGCTAGACACTTTTTAGGGATTTTACCTGTGGTGGTTTTACTGCCCTATTTTTTTTCTTCAGCTGCCCAAATTACTTTTGCTGCGTTTTTTTTTCTGTAATGTAACGGACTATTTTTTTGATATCTATTTCACTGAATTTTTTTTACCGTTTTTCAGTTTTATTGGGGGTAAAAAGCTAAAAAAAAAAAGTACATTTATAGTTTCTTTTTTAAATTAGTATATTTACGCTAAAACAAAGTATGGGAAGGGGTTCCTCATTTTGTTTCGGACGTTTTGATATATAAGATGTATGGTTTTGGATTACAGGGCGCATACGGCGACGGTTTTGCTTGGCGTTGACTTTAGGTATTTTCTTTTTATTTATATATTTTTATTTCATTCTTTTATTTATTTATTTTTTTACTTATTCCTGTATCTTTTTTTCTTTACTATCTATGTCACCTAGAACGTCATATAAGACCTCTTGGAGTCATTCAAATGTTTTTTTTTAATTTGACACTTTTCTCACTGTAGTTGGGGCATCCATGGGAGCCACAGTTACAAGGGAAAACATCCGCTGTAGTGACAATAGAGCTGATCAGGGTCTGCTGGGACCTTGCAGCTCTGCTGTGCCAGGAGATCCTGGCGGTCACGAGACTGCTGAATCGCGGATTGAAAGAAAGACTTCCACTTTCACTTCTTAGTAATAGCGCTATGAACCAGGGAAAGGAGAAGGCAGAAGTGATTAAAAAACACTTCTCCCTTCTCCGGGTTCTCAGCTGCCACGAACAGCTGACAACCCGACCGGCTCCAGCTTGATTGCAGGAGCAGAGGCTTTAATCCCGCGCTGTATTTCGGGAGGGATTAAAGCCCAGGACCAAGTGCTGCACATTTACAGCGCTTGGTCCTTAAGAGGTTAAAGAATTAATTTTATTAATTTTTTAACATCTTAAGTCTGTATGCTGAGGGCACTAGACAATGTGAAAGTAGTATCACAGAACCTGTGCTCATGACGCTCCAGGGGTAACCTGTACCAGTGGGCACGGCATGAGAGGAGTTGGTTCCTGGTGGTTATTATGATGGTTATTATGCTGGTTGAAACTCAGCAACAAACGAAAAGTAAACAAATAGTAAACATTTATTTATGCATTTAGACATAATGGGACGATTATTGCCATCAAGTTGGTGCATTTCTTGCTCACCATTGCTAGGAGGTCCATGACCTCTCTCATGTGCTCTTCAGCCTGTTGGTTCCTTGCAAAGACAGCATCTTGCAACATCTTCTCTTTCCTCTGAAGACACACTTTAAGCTCTTCAATCATATCTCCACTACACAAGTCGGACTTCCCAAGAAAACACGTCCTGAACTCCTAAAGTACGATATGTACAATAAATATATTACATTACCTATTATCTAACAATAGTTCATATTTAAGCTGTTGCTTGACAAGTGTGTATTAAAAGGAAAAATAAATTAATGGCTGTGCCTGGTGCAAAAAAAAAATTAGACTTTCCTCGCTTCTGCCCCCTTGGGACACAGCTGATTGGCTCCCACAGCCCCAGCTCCTGGTGTCTACATTCAACAGAAATCAGGTGACCTATGCGGCCAATCAGAGGCCTAATTTCTGCATCAGTGCTCACATCCACGATGCCCGGCATTTGGTACAATGACACTGCAGCCCAATTGACTGCAGCGTTCACTTGACTTTTTTCCTGCATGTACACACTGGTAACTAGCGCCAGAGCCGCACTAGCTGTCCTGGGAGACAGAAGAGATAGAAGTATAGTCTTTTTTTTTTATTTTACACCAGGCCCCGCCATTAGAAAACATTTTGCTGTAGTGACAAAACCCCTTTAAAAGTCTTGTTATTAGATGCCCAAGGTACTCATATCGAATACGTATAAATACGTGTTTAAACTTAATCTACACAAAAAGAAAAACATATTGACTGAATGATATCATCACCTATTACATGTACTATGGATTATAATAAGATCTATATACTTAGCAGAACATTTGACCATAGCTACATACAAAAGGCATTTAGCAAATCTTAAAGGGAGTCAAATGTAAGCCCAATTATAACTGACTGCACAAAAAAAAAATGCAAAAAACAAGCAAAATGCATAATTTCAATATAATCAAAAATAAGTTTTATTAGCCATGTATTAACAAATCATGAGTCTATAGGTCATGCATTAAGTACCAGTGCATAAATTGTCCATCAATATAATACCTAACCCCTTGTGAAAAATGGACCTATATGCACTTAAATAAGCTGCAGACCATAAGTATACAGTCAGGAGGATGAGCTGCGGTCTCCTCTATTAGAACTGTGTGACAGGAGCTGGGTGATCATCAGGAGTTTTGTGAAAATGAAAACAGAAGTACATTTTTGTGCGATTGCAGCATGTCCCAAAATTTACAAGTTAACTTTCCTTCATGCTTCAGTTCCTCTCTGTTTCTAAGGCGATGTTGACATTACCCTCAGAGGTTCCATTTACATGAAGAATAGTGCAGCGCTATTCTTCCCTTCAACACCTCAGGCATCAAGACAGAAACCAGACAGACCCTCTTATTTCCAGTAAAGGTCATTAGGTGCTGTTGGTGTCTGTCTGATGGATCTGGCAGTATATCAAGGTGTCCGTTTATAAATGGAATATAGCCCAAGATAATTGTTTAAGTAATTTAAAGGGAACATTCTTGACACCGTGCCGTCTCGTTAGCTCCAATAGCCCCGAATGTGATGACTGACCAGTCACATGCACATTGTTTAGCTGAATATACAAGCCATTTATGCGTTTTCAGAAAATAACACTTGCTTTTGTTGCAGGGTTATTCCTGGTGTTTTTCAGTCAATTTTTTTTCCAAAAATGTTGAGGCGTCATTGTGAGATCCACGACGCTAAATCGCACGCGGATCTCGCGCATGACACGCTTTCCATAGGAGAACTATGGAAAGCGCAGCCCGATGGCCACTAGCGGAGAATCATAGCAATTCTCCGCTCGCGTAATTCAAATTGCGGCATGAAACGATTCTCTGCAGTGAGCCTATCATTTAGATAGGCTCATCGCAGAGACCTTGTAGTGCTCCCCCCTTCTCCTTCCCCGTGGCAGAATATTGCTAGCAATGTTCCGTCCCGGACGTGGACAGGCAGCCTTAATGGAATTTTTTTCAAAATGTAGCATGCTCTAGATATGGTGGTTTTTTTTTAATATATATTTTTCCATAACGGCCTCTAAGAAAAAAATACCCCCAAAAAACGCTTAAAAAATGTCTGGCAGAAAAAAAGAGCCACCCAAAAAAAAACACTTTAAAAAACCCACAATTTTCAACAGGACCAAAACAAAAAATGCACCAAAAATATATCTGTGATGAAATTCTAAACAGCTTTCTTTAGCTACAGTTATGTACTCACCTCAATTTCTTTGTTCCTTTCCTGAAGGTTTTTCTGCAGATGAAGTATAATGGATTCTCTCTCATTCAGTGAACATCTGTACTTCTCCTCAGTTTCCTGTTTTAACCACTGAAGATTTTTGTAAGCAGCTGATATCTGTTCCAGTTCCATGTCTTTGGCCTTTACCAGGTTGTCCAAACTCTAAAATGCATGCAATCTGTCTGACTTGTTAAGGGCACATGGACAATTCAGTTTAGCTCCCAATACATGCATACTGAACAGAAATTAGAGGCGATCCCAAGTATAAACTGCAACTCCATTACAGTACGAAGAGGAACTGATTATTGGCTTCTATACCCTTTTCTGAATTGCAATCCCCCAACTCACAGTGGAGCTATTGTGCCAATACAAGATATCCAAGAAGCCGTAATAAGAAATCTGTCTCTTTTATTGAGGCCATCAGCCTGGAGGATTGCCAGCTACATCTAGGAACGGTTTGTACTGAAGCCACATAGAAGGTTTTCCTTTGCTAAAGGCACTTATACATTTAGAAGGCTATCTATAGGATTGATATTGTGCTATATCTATTACTGCCTATTAACACTACATACTTGTAGAAAAGCAGTTTCTAAAAACTCTTGTGCCCTTGCCATATGCCAATGAGTCTGCCCACGAAAGTTCAGACTCTTCTGTGTATGCACCTCTCCCACACCGACTTCTGGACCATTGCACTGGCCTACGGATAACATAGGGGACATCATCCGCAATGATCAAAGGAAGAGGGTCTGGGTTACACAGAAGAGTCATGGTGGCTGGAATGGTCTGGTTATATGCCGAATAGACCACTGAGATGTAATTAGCATATGGTGTGGGAGTTGTAAAAAAGTCTTTTCTACAGGTATCAAGTGATAACGGGCAGTAATAGATACACATTCAGAAAGCTTTTACATGATTGATATAGTGCTACAAATGCTTTACGAAGGTTAAACTTCCTGACATGCTCCCTTTTACCAGACTATGTTACTTTTTTTTTGCACCCCTCTCTTAGGGCAGTAAGGTAGTGTCTGCCATACGTATTACAGTGATAGGTTTGCTGTGTGGATCTGTGAGGTAGTTTTTAAAAAACTAGACTATTAGTAGCAACACATGAATAGAGGGCTACTTACCGTAAGGTAAAGTCCCCTGGTGCAAGCACAGAGTTGCGACAGACTCCTAGGGGGACGTCACATCGTGACATATTCTTGGTAGACTGTTTTTACGGGGTGGTTTGCCATTGCCTTCCTCAGTCATCTTTTTACCTTTCAGCAAGCTGGGTACTCATTTTACCGACCTCGGAAGGATGGAAGGCGGAGTCAACCTTGAGCCGGCTACCTGAATCAAGCGACCAATTGAATCCGCAATCTTCAGGATGTGAGCAAGAGCTGGGGACTGAATTTTTGCTACCTTAACACTCTGCGCCACATGAAGCACAACCAGAATCCATACACAGAAATAAGTTTCAGCGTGACTGTCCCTCAGTGTGCAGTAGGATCCTACTTAGGCCGCCTGCAAATGAGCAGGTCAAATCCGGCGGCGAGGATTCTTGCTGCGGGACCCGACCCGAGTGCCTGCAGGGACGAGAATGTACTCACCCGCGCCTGGCGGCCCCGGCACTTTCATGTGCCGGTTGCCGGGCAGCCGACGCATGCGCAGACCGGAGTCGGCGGCCGGTGACGTTTCTGTGCACAGAAATAGGACATACCACGGTTTGTTTGCCGTGCGAGATTTCGCGCGGCCAAACCGCGGCCGTCTGCATACGATTGCATTTGTTAACGCTATTCTATGCAGGCTTTCAGTGGCGGAAATCCCGCCGCGGGATTTCCGCCCGTGTGGAGGCGCCCTTGGATATTTATGAGCTGCAGGCCAGCTAATCCACTGCAGCCTCCAGCCATTGATTGGCTGCTGTCTGCCTATTATTGTGCATAATTAAAGAACTCTCAATCATTGACTAGAGGCCAGGTGGGTGTGGCTAGCTGCAGCTCATGAATATGCAGGACTAGTTCTGTGTCTGGCTGCTTCTAATAACATGTAAGTTTCTTCAAAACTACTGCACAGATCTCCACAGCAGACATATCACTGTAGTTTGTGTGTCAACTACTACCTTACTGTGTTGTCTGCGAGGGCTCTAAAAAGATGGTGACAGAGTCTCTTTAAGTTACACTTGGGCTCTGTTAATGGTAGCATCTTGACTTTAGTTTATAATGAAGCCAAGACTGCTTTGACCGACTTCTTATTAGAGAGAGCCAAATGGATTGACTTTATTGTGGATCCATTGGGGCTTCTAACTTATGTATTACGCAGAGGTGCAGTAAAAGTAAACCTAACACTAGAGATGGCACATAAGGAAATTCATTTAAACAAGATCTGTTTTGCACAGTAGAAAGAATATACTACAGTAGGATATGGTTCTACCACTACACAGTCTATATAGCATGGTGCTACTCATGGTTTTAAGGGACAAAGCAGAAAGTTTTAATGTTAAATGAAAGTTAGAATACATGTATACTTTTCTTTAGGTACTGCGTATATTCAAGCCTATCGTCAAGTAAATGTAAACATCTGTGCGGCCTATTGCCCTGTACTATTCCGCTATTTCAGACTAAATTATCACAAACTATTTCCCAAAGTTCATAAAAATTATAACAAAAACGTTTTAAATACTTTTCATAATTTTTGTAAAAAAAATATCTAGAAAAGTGAAGATCTTGTAATAATAATAATATGGACAAGATTACTCTGATTCCTTCTACCAGGGAACAAAGGCATTGAAAACAAACCAAAAGATCATACGTTTATGGTCTCCTCATTCCCGGAAAGAACATTACTCAGCCTCTCCAGGTCGCGTTCTCGCTCCCGGATAATCATCTTTAGGCGCTGCACCTCTTTTTCTTTCTCCTCTAGAGCAGAGAACTTATCATCGACTGCGGTCTGTGTTTTTTTTTTTTAAAACAAAGATAGAAGAATAATTCTGTATTCCTTCAGTCACACAATATTATATTGCATTCATACATGTGCAGACGTGGCATAAAATCCAGTAAAGTGCAAGTCATAGTAAGTACATAAAAAGTGCCCATCCATACAGGTGGAATTTAGGCCTCAATTAACTTCTTAAGGACTACGGCGTTTCGGTCCTAAAAGGACCAGACACTTTTTAATGATTTTACGCATGTGGTGGTTTTACTGCCTTAGGCCGCCTGCAGACGGCCGGGTCGGATCCGGCTGCGAGAATTCTCGCCGCGGGACCCGACTCGAGCACTTGCAGAGAGCAGCGCATACTCACCCGCGCCCCGCAGCTCTGGATTTTTAATGTGCCGGCTGCCGGGCAGCCAGCGATGCGCAGACCGGAGTCGGCGGCGGGTGAGTGACGTTTCTGTGCGGGGTTCTGCGAGCCCTGCACAGAAATAGGACATGCCACGGTTTGTTTGCCGCGTCCGTCTGCATAGGATCGCGTTTGTTAACGCAATCCTATGCAGGCTTCCCATGATTTTTTTTTTACACTTGCTAGTTGTTCATTTTTGAAATTAGTATATTTACCCGAAAATAAAGTATAGGGTGCCTCCTTTTTGTTTTGTATATAAAATTTGTATTGTCTCAGATTACAGGGCACATATTGAAATGGTTTTGGTTGATGCTGGCACATTTTCTTTTTTGTTTATAGTAAACCCAGATCAGCTTTGTTAGTGACTACAGTAAAGGTGCTCCTCTGGCCTGCACTTAGATATAGCTCGTAGGCATCAAACAACGCCACATGTATGATGTGAACAGCCAGTTGGTTTATACTCCACCCTTGTTTTCCGCATGGCTTTGTACAGCCTGAGTACTTGATCAGACACTATTGTCGTCAAGGACGCAGTCTGGCTTGGGGGTCTCTGTACTGGTATCTCGTCCTGGACAGGGTCTACTGCTATGGCCGTGTACTGTGCTCAATATGAGGACATCCCTCTTATCCCTATACTTGACACACAATACTTTGTCGCTGCATAGTGCCCGGCTCTCACACTTTATGAGAACTTGCCCAAGCAGCAACTTATGGGGATTTTTCTGATTTTCTCTAACAGTGCCACATGCAACAGTTTTTTCTGGAATAGAAGAACACTGCTATGAATAGGTGGTAACCTGGTCCAGCAGCGGGAGCACCCATTCCCATACAATTTTTCCTGTAATTCCCAGGAAGGGGATAGAGGGCCTTCTGGGGGCTCAATTTTGGTGCCTTTCCCATCATAACTATGTTAGTAGCCATCAGTACAGTGTCACCAAAACTGCCACTACGACGACACTTTAAACAGAGGACTTATGTTTACGTCCTGCGCTATGTACTGTGTGCCCATGAGGTAAACGTACATCCTGTGGCTTTAAGGGTTTGAAGTCTGGATTTCTTGGTCATGCAACTTGCATGACCATCAAAATATGTTATGTTTAACCCTTTCAAATCCACTGTCTGATGTCTTTCTACATTCTGATTGAAGCTTGTACAGCTCCAATGTCAGAAGATATCCGACAGGGTATTCTTACCATCTATTGCCAGCCACTCCCCTGTCGGAGCCTCTCTGGTGCACACACTGGCTTTAGCCAGCAGATGGCACTATTGTATAACAGCAAAAAGAGAAAGCCTTTTAGGAAACCCTGAATCCAAAATTGGATTGGAAAGGGTTAAACTTACCAGCTAATCACCCATATACCGCTGTGAAGCAGTTTTGATGAATCAAAATGTCAGAAAGTCTCATTTGAAAGCCCCCAAAACAATGGTAAATGTGCCCCATTTTATTCATGTCTGTATTCAGCAGAAATTAATACAGTGATCCTATGGAGACTATGGAGACTGAATTATCCTATAGTACTTGTGGTAGCAGATGCTACATAAAAACATGAAAATGACACTCTCACAGGAGTATTGACAACATGCAGATTAGTAAGTAGCATTTCAGGTAGTATAGCGATAGAATCTAGAACATTCTCAGAGTATGAATAGAAGTTTCACAGTACCCAGTATGGGAGATAAGTAGACATTATATATACATGTATACACACACACACACATATATATTTTTACAGCAGTGTAACGTACCTCTAAGGCAGCATCTCTCTCTTTGATTCTGAGCCGTAGCTTTTCTATCATATGTTTATTACCTTCTGGCACTTTTTCTAAACTCTGTTGATAATGCAAGGCATCCATGTAATCCTACAAGAATAAAAAAAATGCAGAAAAAAGAAAATTCACTAAAATTGGGGACTGCACAATGCAATAATAAGGTAAAATTCCACTTTTCAACAGTACTGCAGTATATGGTATAAGCGATGAAACAATCACAAGTTCAAGTCCCCAATGGGGTCGACAACAAAAAAGAAAAGTCTGAGCAATTTTTCTATTTAAATGTTGTTTAGCTGCATGGCAATGTGAACGCTGCATATCACACAACAAACTGAAGAGTATTAAATAAATTGTGTGCTTCCCATAATTATTTTGCCAATTATTACTTTATAGACCTGAGCTCTTGGATCCAAAGTCTTTAAGTGGTCTAATTGTAAATGTACACTTGTCTGGAAGTGTATACTATAATAACATGGTATGTAAGGCTGAAAAACACATATGTCCATCCAGTTCAGACAACTATCTTACAATGATCCAATGTTAGGCAAAAAAATGACATGACGTAGAAGCCATTTTACCTAATTTTAGGCGGAAAAAAGGTCTTCCCGACTCCAAATATGACAATCAGAATAAATCCTTGAATCAACAGCCCTTCTGGGGTAATCTAGTGACTATAACATGTAATATTACACTCAAGAAAGGTGTCCAGGCTCCTCCCTAAGTATTTTAGGGAGTTTGCCATCATTACATCCTCAAGCAGAGAGTTCCACAGTCTCACTGCTCTTACAGTAAAGAACCCCCTTCTGTATTGGTGTAGAAACCTTCTTTCCTCTAGATGCAGAGGATGCCCCCTTGTTATAGTCACATGCGCCTAGTTTTGATATGTATTCTTTTTGCAGTCATTAAGCAAACCTTATAATTAGAAAGAACTGTTCTGTTAACCTACAGAAGATATAGAACCCATACAAAAGAAAAAGGGCCGAAAATTTCAAATGAAGAAACAGATTACCAGTATATCTTTATTGAATTACATAAAAATTCAATATTAAAACATAAGGAAGAAGTCCCATGAAGGATTGAACAACCATCTCAGGATCAATACATACAGTATACCGAAAATTATGTAAAGTAGCCGAAAAGAGTTACATAGACCCCACTGCAACTACTAGGTATGGTATGCCAACAAAGTAATTAGATAAGAGATCTATGTATTGTAGGCTCCTAGCTGGGGTCTGCACTGACATATGTTTTGTCTAACAGGTATTTGTCTTGAGAAGATATTCTTCTCCTATTGCAAGATTGTGTTTAACCAGTTAAAGACCAGACTTGTTTTGCTCCTAAACAACCAGACACTTTTTAGGGATTTAGGCACCCTTGGTAGTTTATGAACAGCCCTTATTTTTTTTTATTCAACACTGGAAATAATTTTGCAGCATTTTGTTTGCTCCTGACAAAAGGGTTTTTTCGGACGTTTTTTATAGAATTTTTTCCCTTCATAGATTTTATAAGGGCTAATGTGTACAAAAGCTTTAAAAAAATAGATTTTTTTATTTATAGTAATTTAATTCTTTAGATCCTCAAATTCACACTACTGTATTCAAATGAGTTCCCCATTTTGTTTTGGTCTCCATAACTTCATAATGTGTAGTGTCTTGAGGCAAATTGGTCTGTGTGGTATACTTTTGGGGGGTTTTGTATTTTATTTTACAATATTTTTTTACTTATGTTTGTATGTATTTTTTAACATAATATCCTTCCATCGAGGTCATAAAAGACCTCCTAGGGGGGCATGGCCTGACTCCACGTTGAGACGGACATATCTCTTTGAGGTCCACTTGGCTATAGCCTTCCAAAGCTTCTAAAAGCACAGTAGCAGAGAGAATAACACACCGGAGAGGCCTGTCAAGCAAGCTTACTAGCGAGATGACAAAGCGGGGAACTTCCAAAGCCCAGCCGCAGCGGGTAGCCGATTTCTTTTTAGCGCCGGGCCGAGACCAGGCTGCAAAGAGCCCAAGACAGCAGAGCCAACCACTACATCACACCATCATTCCCAAAATACTCAGATAAGATAAAGGACACATACAAATATAGTATAGAAGCTCCAAGAAAATTAAAGTTAGATAAAGGCCGCGAAGGACAATGTATCATTAAGACCACTAGATTGGACACTCTCCAACCTAAAAATCCATGCTGCCTGCTTCTTTAATAACTTTCTGTCCATATTCCCACACCAGCCATTAGATCTTAATTGTTCTATCCCTTGAAACTGAAGAAGAGATACATCATTATTATAGTATTCCTTCATATGCGTCGCCAGGTGTATTGTTTCCTCATGTAATATGTTGCCAATGTGGGCCAAGATATGACTCCTGAACTGTTGTACCAGTTTCCCAATATAATTCAGGGAATACGGGTAAACAGCCATATAAACGACATCCCAGGACTTGCAGTTGATAAGTTCCCTATTCTCTTACACCTTGCCAGGCCCCACACAGATAAACTGAAAAATATCCAAGCTTTACAATCACCACATTGAAATATCCCCTTGATCTCTCTTGAGCGTAATCACATTCCTGATGCTACACTTGGTGCAAGATGACTATGTACCAAATGATCCTTCAGGTTTCTTCCACTCCTTACGTGTTGAATGGTTTAGGTGTAAGCACCTTATGTAGATCCTGATCCCAACAACGTTCAAGGATCTTCCGTACTTTAAAAGCACCTGTATCGTATGTTCCGATCATCCTAATTAGTCCCTCATCATTAGAGTGACCTCTCCGGACCAATAATCCTTCCCTCTTTTGTGATGTCGAAAAATGATGCGCCTTATTGATGACATCAGCAAGATAATCCCTTTGTTTGAGTCTATCACACATCTGACACTATGGAACATAGTGCACCAAAAAATGGAGAAATTACATCTTTGAAAAAGTATATACTCCTAGGGAACCATGTTGGCTTGCTGAAATATAGTGTACATGTCCATGTCCGCTCACAGTACTCATGACAAATGCACTTACTTGCAGGATTTGCTCCTTCTGGGATACAATTTGCTTTAACCTCTCAATGTTGTGCTCCTGAGTGAGTAGCTTATTACACTTCTCTTCTTCTATGTTTTTTAGATGCTGACTCTTCTCCTGCAATTCTCTCTGAAGTTTATGTAGCACCCCATGTAACTCCTAGAAAACAATGTAAACCGTGCTATAGAATTATAAAAAATATTAGAAAAATGAAAAAAAATACAACAATCTTCTCTTTTATTGATAGATTTGTTAAAACATCATGATTAGAGATGAGCGAGCGTACTCGGAAAAGCCCTACTCGCTCGAGTAATTTGCTTTATCCGAGTATCGCTGTGCTCGGGTCTGAAGATTCGGGTGCCGGCATGGAGTGGGGAGCTGCAGGGGAGAGCGGGGAGGAACGGAGGGGAGATCTTTCTCTCCCTCTCTCCCGCCCGCTCTCCCCTGCTCCCCGCTGCGACTCACCTGTCAGCCGCAGCGGCACCCGAATCTTCAGACCCGAGCACAGCGATACTCGGATAAAGCACATTACTCGAGCGAGTAGTGCTTTTCCGAGTACGCTCGCTCATCTCTAATCATGATTAGAGATTAGCGAACCTACTCGTTTCGAGTAATTACTCGATCGAGCACCGCGATTTTCGAGTACTTCAGTACTCGGGTGAAAAGATTCGGGGGGCGCCAGGGGGAGACGTGGCGGTGCGGGGGGTAGCAGCGGGGAACAGGGGGGAGCCCTCTCTCTCTCCCTCTCCCCCCCACTCCCCGCTGCAACCCCCCACTCACCCACGGCGCCCCCCCGAATCTTTTCGCCCGAGTACGGAAGTACTCGAAAATCGCAGTGCTCGGGCGAAAAAGGGGCGTGGTCGAGTAGGCTCGCTCATCTCTAATCATGATGAAATGTATCTGCACATAACATTATACCCCCATGGCATTCAAGTTTCAAAGCTCTAAGGCCTCATGTCCACGGGGAAAATCAGGCCCGCCGCGGATTCTTCATAGAGAATCTGTAGCGGGTCCCTCCTGCCCTGCGGACATGAGGCCTAAAAATCAGAATAAACTCACCTGCTCCGGACGCTGCGGATCTTCCTTCCTGGCCGGATCTTCTTTCTTTGGCCCCACGTATGTGCTCGGCACGCCGGCAGCGTGCCACGCGCATGCGCCGGGCACATCCGCCGGGCCGAAGCAAGAAGATTCAGCCAGGAAGGAAGGAAGAACCTCAGCGTTCGGAGAGGTGAGTTTTAATTCTGGTACGGGTGTTCCGCGGATCCGGACGGCTTCCATAGGCTTCAACAGAAGCCTGTGGGAGCCGACCCCGCGGGACACCCACACGAAAATGGAGCATGTTGCGTTTTTTTTTCCACGTGCAGATCTGCGCCTGATGGGAAAAATGACATCCTGAGGTATTTAACTACCTGCGGGTGTCCAATGCATCCCTATGGGGCGCGGATCCACGTGCGGGAAAAACGCTGCGGATTTTAAATATTAATTTACCCGTGGACATGAGGCCTTAGGCTTCTTGATCACAGCATAGTGGGCAAACCATCACCCTACCATTGAAAACAACATTTCAACAAGGTGTAACTTCTGTTAGTAAGCTTATAGCAGAACACTTCTGAAACTCATGTTTAGTGGATCACTTATCCAAAATATTACTATCATCTTCAGTAAAAAGCACATGAATTCATACATTCTAACGAATGTACTAGAGCGCAGGCAGAGCACAGGCTCTTTACATTGGTGTTATGCATTACAACATTCCTAAACTTATTAATAACACTGCTCAACAAATAATTTTTTTTTCCTGTATCTGGTTTGAAAACAGGTTGGTTTAACTAATTTTGGGGTGCTGAATTCAGTGAAAGAATCAGATTCTATCTATCACGTCACATTTCTGAGATACACAGCACTATTACATAGACAATAATGCAGTATTGCCAAATATTGTCTGGTTTTAAATACAAGAAAAAAAAATAACACTCAGAACTCAATAATGTTTTTCTGGTAATGTATTTGTGAATGAAACTCAAAAAATACCGATATGCTGAGGTAAGAATGAAGGGAAATGCTTCATGCAGATTATAACAAACACTAAACAGCAGTACAGATAGGCTCATGTCGGTAACCTTCCTGCTCAACTACATTGTTCTGCCATCTAGTGACCATTTTTAGAACTGCATCCACTGTGTATTATATTCAAATAAAGAGTTAAGCTTAGTTACTGATTTTATTTTATATAAATAATTCACCAGAAAATGAGCACAAACCCAAAAACCTTTTTTAAAAAATGGAAAAAAATCTAAATGACATAAAAACCTTATCTGATACATCATTTTTAAAGGTAAATTCGGATTCTACACCCAAAAATCCATAAGAATTGATATATCGCACACCAGATGCTAAAATGCTGTTGAGCAGTGTAACAGCCACATAACAGTTTCTAACACACCATAGATAGTCGCAATAGTCGATACTCCGTGAATGCCAGGACTAGCTTGCGCAGTGGATATCCGCACGTGTAATGTTACAGTCACACTGTATGGGGAATAAAAGAGGTTACCTGGTTGTGTTTCCATGTGGTTTCTTTCTGTTGTTGTCCTTCTAGTAAGTCTACTTCCAGCAACCTCTGCGATCTATTGACATCAGTTAGCTGGCGTTCCTTTTGTCGAAGAGCTAACTGCTTTTTCTGAAGTTCCATCTGTGTAGAGAATAAAGTGTTCTGCAGATCTAGAAGCTGGAGCTGCGTTGGCATTACCTGAAAAGTCTAGAAAAACACAAGTCATGTGATATAACCTCTATGAGGATAGAATATCTCGTTAGTTCAGAGTAATGACCAATACTTCCGCTGCAATGTATGTAACAGTTATGTATCGGTGTGCATTTGTAGTCACGGCCACCGAAACTTACTG